>NC_137971.1:9064971-9538820 GCF_963924665.1 Micromys minutus
TTCTATCTATCTATCTATCTATCTATCTATCTATCTATCTATCCATCTATCTAGAGATATATATGCCATGCAATATTTACTTGCATATATAATTGCTATTAAAATAAAAATATCATTGTACATGATAATATTTAAAGCCGATTAATTTGTGTGATAAACAAACCAGTAATAATCTCTATGGAGATGAAACAGAAAATGTAAAATGCTCAAGTCCCACAATGTATCAGAAGCACCACAAAACTCTACGATCTCTCTTCATGTAGATGCTATTGATCCCTTACCTGCCACTGCCTCTGTATACCAACAACTTTTTAAAAGAGTGTGTAAACTGGAGAAAGTTACAACCATTTTTGGCAAGTTTGTCATTCCTGCTCTAGCTGCTTTACTCATGAAATTGCATCCACTAACATGCATGGTACCCTCCTCTCTTGCCTACGCTGCGCGTGGGGAATGAACTAAAGCACATTAACAACTTTGAATTTAGGACAGGTCAAAAGTTTAGTGTCTAGTATAAACAATAATTTAACTATGAAGAGAGAGAGAGAGAGAGAGAGAGAGAGAGAGAGAGAGAGAGAGAGAGAAAGAGAGGGAGAGAGAGAGAAGACGTGGGGAAATAAAACTACATAAGGTAGTCTAATTAAATAACTAGTTAGATCAAGCTTCCACTAAGTTTTGCTTTGGGGTTTAAGAAGGACCTTCAAGGACATACTGTCTTCTGGAGACTGCAGGACAGGAGTACACTCGCAGGAGCGGTAACACCATATGCAACCCTGTGGGAGCCCAAACCAATACAAATGTCAATACAGATGCCTTTGCGAAGTTGGCCACTACATCCTATCCCAAAGCATGGAGCTAGTGCCACTGTTAGGTGCAGGGAAACAGAGAGATGGTGTACCCTCTGACAAGTGTCCACTCCCAGGAGGACACATCTAAGAATATCTTGGGCAACACAAATTAGTCTTGAAGGATTTTTTAAAACAGGTGCAGGCACAAAATTGGTTTGCTAGAGAAAATGAAGATAGATTGAGGAAAAATAAAAATTAATTTAACATTGTTTTTACCTCGATAAAATGTTCAAGTAGATCATAAAGATAGAGATACCAATGTAATGGTGATGAATGATTACAGATGAATGTCTGCCATGTTCATTGATTCCTTATGATATGACAACCCAATCAGAAAGGTGAGGAGTTTTGTCAGTGGATGAACATATCTGTTCTACAAATATGAGGAGCTGAGCTCAAATCCCCAGAATCTATGTAAGAGCTAGTTTATATTTCTAGCATACCTAATCCCAGGACTCCTGTGGAAAGAGGAAAAGCAGACATATGAAGATGATCTGAAGATTACCTGCCACTAACATGAAGATTCAGCAAAAGAACACAATCAAGAAGACCGTGTTTTAGGCAAAGCAGAAGACAAAGGCCAAACACCATCTCTTCTGGACTTCTTCAAGTATGTGTGCATGTGTTCCTATCCACACACATGAAAGTACACATATGCATACATCCCAACACATAATGAATCCTGCATATGACACATATAATCTCAGAAAAATTAACAAAACCTTAAAATTTTGCAAAACTTACTCATTTGTCTTAAAATTTTACATTTATAGTATCAGTAGCATATTCTCATGTAGCTCTTCTTTGATTTTCCTCAAATGAGTCTTTTAAAAAACACTAAAACATAACAACAATATCTTTTGTGTTGTTCCTGTCTAAAAGAACTGTATGGACAAAAATGGAGAAGAGACAGAGGGAAACAAGTTCCAGTGACTGACCCAACTTGGGATCTATCTCAAGAGGAGGCTCCAAGGCCTGATACTATCACTGATGCTACGGTGTGCTTACAGACAGGAGTGTAACAGACCTGCCTTCTGAGAGGCCCAACACACAGCTGACTGAGGCAGATGCAGACACTTACAGGTAACCAATGGACTGAAGTTCGGGACACCTGTGGGTGAATTAGGGAAAGGCTGGAAGAAGCTGAAAAGGAGCTGTACCCCACAGGAAAACCAGCATTCTGAAGTAACCCAGATCCCTGAGATCTCTCAAACATTGAGCCACCAAGAAGGCAGCAGACGAGCTGGTTAGAGACCTTCTGGCACATGTACAGCGGAGAACTACCTGATCTGGCCTCAATGTGAGATGTGCTTAATCCTCAGGAGGCCCCAAGGAGTGGGGAGGCCTAGCAGGGTAGTGGAGACAGCCTTTTGGAAACAGGGGAAAGAAGGAATGGGATAAAGAAATGTGCGAGGGCATCCATGGAGCGGGCAGTAATACCTGTACTGTTAAAAAATAAAAGTAATTAAAATAAATAAATAAATAAAATTAAAAAAATTCAGAACCTACCAAGACTACCCTTTCTTAGTTTGACATAAGGCAAGTGACATCATATGTGTCTTGGTACCTCCATCTAGAGATTCTCACTCTTATCCAGAGAACTGTTTCTTTTCTTTTGACATACAGATTCTTTACTATAATAGAAGATCCAAGATCTGCTACAAGAATCAATAACTATTCAAAGAAGGATTCTGGTAAGTGTGTAGGTCAGGATTTCAAACTCCCAATGACATATGTGAGCATCCTAAAAGTGGTTCAATGTGAAACATTTCAAAGGTATGGTAAACAGACTGCCAAGGCCATACTGAGGCAGCCTGTGTCCTCTGAGGGCTGAGCAGGGGTGAATAAAACAAGCAAGTGAGGTAAATCCTTTATACCGCCCAGGTATGAAATAGAACCTGGGCTTTGGTTTCCCCCAGGGAAGCCCAAGCTTTTTACTTAGAAGCAAATGACATTTGCACCGATAAAAAGTAGCCAAGGGAAAAGCTGAAGATCACAGCAACAGAAACTACCTGTCAATTAACCGATAACTCAGAGAGTGGCATGACCCTGAAATCTGCACCTCTCTCCAGAGTGGCATTTACAGTCCTCCAGCTTACCTCGGAGACGTGCCTGCCACAGAAATAGGATAGAAATATGGCGTCTTTGCGATGTGATAGCTTTGCCTAACTGGAATATGAAACGTGGGACCTAGTATGCAAAAGCTATGGGCAAGTGAATGCGCTGTGCCCAGAACCTTGTGCAGTCTCTGAGATGCACTGTCAGCACCGGAGTGGAGATGCAGACCACAGACCTCCTCCACGCCCTTATCTGGGTGTAGATTTTTCCTATCCTGTACTGTGAGTCTTTGTAAAAGACCAGGGGGATCGTTAGTGTTTTATCAGTTCATACTAACTTCTGGTTTTACCCCAAGATTGACTGGGCTCTTTTACACCCATGAAAGGGTTGTTCCCAGATGTTGACTGAGATAAAAAAAAATAATAAATAATTCTAGCTTTTAAAAAGTAAGCTACACCAAGGCACCAACAAGGCAGCATACAGCAGCTGATATGAGGTTACCCACACATATACAGCAAAGGGCTGCCTGGTCTGGATTCAGTGGGAGAAAATGCACCTAACCCTCAAGAAGTCCCAGGGAGTGAGGAGGTCTGGTGGTGTGGGGATGTGGGGCTGTGGGAGTGTGGGGGTGTGGGGTGTGGGGGTATGGGACTGTTGGGGTGTGGGTGTGTGGGGTGTGGGTGTGGAGGTGTGGGGTGTGGGGGTGTGGGGCTGTGGGGGTGTGGGGCTGTGGGGTTGTGGGGCTGTGGGGGTGTGGGGTGTGGGGTGTAAGTGTGTGAGTGTGTGGGGTGTGGGGCTCTGGGGCTCTGGGGCTGTGGGGCTGTGGGGCTGTGGGGGTGTGGGGGTGTGGTGGTCTGGGGTTGTGTGCGTATGTGGGTGTGTGGGTGTGGGGGTGTGGGGGTGTAGGGTGTGGAGATGTAGGAGTGTGAGGGTGTGGGGCTGTGGGGGTGTGGGGGTGTGGGGGGTGGGTGTGGGTGTGTGGGTGTGTGGGGTGTGGGGCTTTGGGGCTGTGGGGGTGTGAGGGTGTGAGGGTGTGTGGGGTATGGGGGTGTGTTGGTGTGGGGGTGTGGTCATCTGGGGGTGTGTGGGTGTGTGGGTGTGTGGGTGTGTGGGTGTGTGGGTGTGGGGATGTGGGAGTGTGGGGCTGTGGGGCTGTGGGGGTGTGGGGGTGTGGGGTGTGGGTGTGTGGGGTGTGGGGCTGTGGGGTTGTGGGGGTGTGGGGTGTGGGTGTGGGTGTGGGTGTGTGGGTGTGTGGGGTGTGGGGCTGTGGGGCTGTGGGGGTGTAGGGTGTGGGGATGTGGGAGTGTGGGGGTGTGGGGCTGTGGGGGTGTGGGGCTGTGGGGGTATGGGGCTGTGGGGGTGTGGGGGTGTGCGGGTGTGGTGGTCTGGGGTTGTGTGGGTGTGTGGGTGTGGGGGTGTGGGGGTGTGGGGGTGTAGGGTGTGGGGATGTGGGAGTGTGGGAGTGTGGGGCTGTGGGGATGTGGGGGTGTGGGGTGTGGGTGTGGGGGTGTGGGGTGTGGGTGTGGGTGTGTGGGTGTGTGAGGTGTGGGGCTGTGGGGCTGTGGGGGTGTGGGGTGTGGGTGTGGGTGTGGGTGTGTGGGTGTGTGAGGTGTGGGGCTGTGGGGCTGTGGGGGTGTGGGGTGTGGGTGTGGGTGTGGGTGTGTGGGTGTGTGGGGCTGTGGGGCTGTGGGGCTGTGGGGGTGTAGGGTGTGGGGATGTGGGAGTGTGGGGGTGTGGGGCTGTGGGGATGTGGGGCTGTGGGGGTGTGGGGTGTGGGGGTGTGGGGTGTGGGGTGTAGGTGTATGGGTGTGTGGGGTGTGGGGCTGTGGGACTCTGGGGATGTGGGGGTGTGGGGCTGTGGGTGTGTGGGTGGTTGGAGGTGGTGGGGGTTGGGGGTGGGCATATCCTCTTGGAGATGGGGGAGGAGTTATGAGATGAGTAATAGTCAGAGGGAGGATCAGGAGGGGACAATGACTATGGTGTCAAAAAAGGTTAAATATTAATAATTTAAAAAAGGGGGAAGAATAGAAAATTTAATAAAAAATTTTCAATAACTTAATATGAGCTTCATATTTGTCTTAACAGGGAAAAAAGTAAGCTACAGCGAACAGCTTTCTCTGACTTTTTTTTTTTTTCTCATTTGAACTAGGGAGGAATGCTATCTCTTAGGTTCAAAATGACCTGAGTTTCATTTAAAAAAAAAAAAGGCTTGGATTATTATTTCAAGTTTGTGAATAAATGTAGTTTGAATAGAAAATAGGGAAAGTGTGTGGTGGGAGGAGAAGGACAGAGAGAGGTCCCAGGAGGAAGCAAATCATTGATCTATTAGTAATTTAAATTTGCAGGATTTATACATAGTTTTTCCCAGAGCCAGGCCTACAGTTGGCCAGTCTGTTTTGTATGGTTAAAGTAATAAATTCAATTCTCATGTTTCTTCTCTTATGCTAGTTAGATTGCTCTTTACTGAAATCATTTTGTTCCTGAACAAGACTAAGATGCTCAGGTACTAGTACTTCAGCCTTCTCAGGTGAGATGGGAAGAGGTTGAAGGGTACCTGGAAGGGGGCAACAGTTTAAGTATAAATCAAGACCCATTCCTTTAACATGCAGAAGAAGCCCGACTCCCAGGTGCTCTAACACATCCAGGATCACAGAGGCAGTTTGAACCTGCACCCAGAGCAGAAATTGGGGGCTGGCTCTGAACACACTTCTACCACATCCAGAGAAAGCTGGAATCCCAGGTGCTCTGAAATGCTAGGGATCACAGGAGAGGCCACAACATCTGCCCCAAAGCCAGAATAACTGGATCCCCTAGGATCCAGGGACACAGGAACCCTCTGGCAGTTGCAGGGGTTCCAACCAGTTTGAGCTTGTACCGGAGGTGCTGGCTCTGCATCTGCTCTGACAACACCCAGAGGGGGCCTGACTTCCAGGTTCTCTGAAACACCAAGGATCACAGAGGATGCTCCACTAAAGAAGATCAGACACACTCAGGAGCCCTGGAGTTCTGACAAACTAGAGATCACATTTTTGTCAACACCCAACATCACTGGGACCTACACTGGAACCAGGGACACAAACACCAGCTAAAGGTGCTACGTTTAATTATATGATTGTTCTTTTATTATTGCATGTGTACATGTGTATGTGCATATATATGCATTTGTGAAGTATGAGCACATGTGTGTGAAAGGGTGCCCACCTGTGTGTATATGAAGTCCTATGGGGGATGCTAGCTGTCCTCCTCCTCTATCACTTTCTACCTTGTTCATTTTGAAGGGAGGTGTCCAGCCAAACCCGAAAAACATTTTCAGCTAGGCTGGAGCAAGCAAGCCTCAGTGATGCTTCTCCCACCACCTACCTCATTCCTGGGGTTGGAGATGTATGAAGAACTCTAACTCTGATTCTAGAATCGGAAATTCAGTGTTCAGGTTTGCATGCTCACAATCACAAGCCATCTGCCAAGCTCCACATTATCATCGTTTTTTATTCATATGGAAATCATCAAAAGACCACAGATATGTACTTTACAATTAGCAAGAACTTAGAAGATACTATAGTAGGTTTAGACTTTTAGATTTTCAAAACCATTTTACTTTTGTTCAGTGGTTTTGTATCTGGTTTAGTAATTAGTAACCATGGTAAGTTTCTCATGTAAGATCCATGACTTACTAGTCCCAAGTAATTTCCTCTATTTCCAGTAACGAGCATGGTTTTCCCCTCGTGAGTGAAACTAAAATCCAGTTAGACAGCTGGTAGTTACCACCAAGATGTGAGTGCTGCTATACAATCATTAGAGATTTCTTGCCATGCTGGAAATTACTATGGCTAATAAATATCACATCTGGGAAGGGTTATTGGTTGGTTGCTTTCCTTGGCAGCATTCACTATACCATCTTGTGCTATGAAAGAGAGTCCTCGGAGTGGAAGCTGTCAAGTAAGACTTAGCTCCAATCCAGTGTTGGGTGTATATGATTTCTAAGCAATAAGGACACACCTTCAACATATGGAAGGCAAGCAAAGGAAACAGACTATGATGATTTGATAGTCTTATGAATTCCCCTGACCAACAACAAGAAATGGTGCTTTACATGGCTAATACTTGGGCTTAGTAAATTAATCTGTGTCTCCTCTGATAGAAGAATTGT
Organism: Micromys minutus; assembly: GCF_963924665.1. Lineage (NCBI taxonomy): Eukaryota > Metazoa > Chordata > Mammalia > Rodentia > Muridae > Micromys > Micromys minutus. Next base: position 9,072,022 of record NC_137971.1, read on the forward strand.
CATGCTAAGTAGAATAACTTGAATGGATATATTAATTATATTATATACTATATACATATTACATATTTACATATATTAGCAGATACCATATAATGAAATATTATATGTTATACACAATAAAATGTCATATATGTATACATATTTTAGACATAATATAACATATATACACAATATATTTATTTTTGATATATTTATATTATATAAATATATTATGCGTGTATACATATATATCTTATATATACTTATATGTTATATGTATATACATATATTATAAATAATATATATGAAACAAAATATATTATCATAACATATTATAAATGCTATATATTATATGTTTGTTAGTGAGAATGAGTATACATACATTATATATATATATATATATATATATATATATATATATATATATATATATATAATGTGATTTTAGATAAATAAAAGCATATGATTACTTATGGCATTTCACTTTTAATTTTTTTCTTCTAGGTCTCCCTGCCTTTTTTATTGATGTCCTCGATCTCTTCTCTATTAAAGTCTTTTCTCCACTCCTATCTGTTGAATACCTTTTTCTTTGAGACTTCTAAAAGTCTTAAAATTTGTCTTGCTCTTTCTGAGGGTAAAAGGCTGCTGGCTTAGGCGATTGACAGCTGTAGCCAGACAGCAGGGGACTAAGTAATGTGGCCTTTGTTCTATATCAGCAGAAACTGCTGTGCTCTAACTTTGAGCCAGCTAGTCAGAAGTCACAAGAAAAAAAAAGGGACATTTAGAAAAGTGATTATAATGTTTATCACTATGTTGTAAAATATTTCCTATGAGTTTGATATGAAGGGAAAAGCAAGAAGTGGGAAAAGGGAAAAACTTCTCCTGAGGGAAGAAAGTTCCTTCTATGCATCTCTCATCAATCTGTCCTCAGTACTTACACATCTTCCAGAACACACGATCACATCTTAAAAAGTTTATCACTAGTTCACACACACACACACAAAAATCAAATCAAAAATTGAAATAGAAGTTCTCAACAGAGAATGCTTCCATGCAGATCCATTAGGAGAAATTATCTGACTACACATCCATCACCTGTCTCAGCTCCACAGGTTCACTGAAGGTTTAAAATCATAACTAAGTTATTAGTGAAGTTTTGTATAGATAAACCCAGTCAATATTTTATCTTCTTTCCTAGCACCTATAAAAATTGTTTTTAGTTCCTTTTGTATGACCTTTGGTTACTTGTTTTATAACCTCATGGGATGTTCTCTGAGTAAGAGAAAGTCTGGTTACCATCTAAGAGCAATTAACATGTGACTCTTAGGAGACTGGCAGATTTCTCACTGCAGTTTAGACTATCAGAAAAGAACCTAATACCGTCTCACTATAAAAGAGTTTAATTATCACTGTTATAATTTTAGGAATTCTTATAGGATTATCAATAAGACTTAAGATGTCATCTGTTTATTTATATAGCATCACTATAAGACAGTACATCTTTGTGGATCTGAAGAGATCTACTTCAAAGGGGTATGCTATTACTAGTGATTCTTATATATGTTCAATAATAAAAGGAAAAGCATATTAATAGCAAAAATCTTTCCTAAAATAAATTCACTTGCAACCTTGCTTAGTAAGGGCAAATTTGTGGCAGACTGTTTAAAAATTCGAAGCAGGCCATCTCAGGGTGATCACCTGCTAGTTATTAACTTGTCCCTTTATGACTCCTGACAGAACCCAAACTATGGCTATGTCTCTTCTGTCCACCAATAGATCATAAACATGTTTATTTACAAATTAGGAATAACTTTAGCAAGGTTAAATAACATCACTTGTGTACCTGCAGATTCTATTATCCCTCAGGGTAACCTGGTCTAGGGACCAGTATTTAGCATTATAATATTTAGCAAAAGACTAAACCTCAACAAAATATAGACAGCTTTTGAGATGAATCATATTTAGGTCATGACTACCTTAACATCTCTGACTAATAATTTTGCTTCTCTAAGTTAGGTTTTTAAATAAATTATAATTAATAAATCCATAGTATTATATATGTCAAAACTCTCTTCTTTATTATTGTTCCAGATGATACTGGCTTAGGCAATAATAGCAGCTGACGATCTGTAGTAGAACTTACTAAATAGAAATCTTCTCCTCAATTAGTAATATGGTTGATGAAGTGATGAAGAAAATAACTTGGAAGAGCCTGATATAGCTAGCTGTCAGCTAAGAGGGTCTGCCAGAGCCTGACAAATACAGAGGTGGATGCTCTCAGTCAACCACTGGACCATAAACTGGGTCCCCAATTAAGGAATTAGAGAAAGGACTGAAGCAGCAGAATGTGTTTGCAACCTCATAGGAATAACAGTTTTATGAAACAATTGGATTTAACAGATATATACAGAACATTTCATTCTAAAACAAGCAAATACATCTTCTTAGTATCTCATGGTACATTCTCCAAAATTGACCATATAATTGGTCACAAAACAACCTTCAACAAGTACAAGAAGATAGAAGTAATCCCATTCACCTGATCAGACCACCATGGCCTAAGGCTGCTGTTCAATAACAGTAAAAACAACAGAAAGCCCTTATACTCATGGAAACCGAACAATGATCTATCCAATGATAACTTGGTCAGGAAAGAAAGAAATTAAAGACTTCCTGGAATTTAATAAAAATATAGACACATCATACCCAGATTTATGGAACATACAAAAAAAGCAGTGCTGAGAGGAAAATTTACAGCACTAAATGCCATGGTTAAGAAACTGGTGAGTTCTTACACTAGCAATTTAACAGGACACCTGAGAGATCTATAACAAAAGAAAGAAAATATACCCAAAAGGAGTAGAAGGCAGGAAATAGTCAAACTCAGAGCTGAAATCAACCAAGTAGAAACAAAGAAAACAATAGAAAAATCAACAAACTCAAAAGCCGGTTCTTTGAGAGAATCAAAAAGAGAGATAAACCTGTAGCTAAACTAATTAAAGGCCCTAGAGGAAGTATTTAAATTCACAAAATCAGAAATGAAAAGAGAGACATAACACCAGGAACTGAGGAAATTAAAAATTTCATCAGGTCCTACTATACAGAACAATATTCATAAAAACTAAAAAATGTAGATGAAATGGATGTTTTTCTAGACAATAGCATACAAAAAGTTAAATCAAGAGCAGGCAAACTATCTAAACAGGCCCATATCCCATAAGAAAATTAAAAAAGTTGTTAAAAACCTCTCACCCCACAAAAAAGCAAAGGCAAAGTGCATTTAGTTTATTTCCTAGGCATTCAATGAAGACATAACAATTAATACTCAAATTATTCAATAGAATTGAAACAAGAAGTCATCCAATCTGAGTCCAAAAGCCTATACTCAACACAACTGGAAAATCTAGAGGAAATGAAAAATTTTCTAGAAAGATCCCAGGTACAAAAGTTAAATCCTTGATCAGATAAACCATTTAAAAAGTCCCATTACCCTTAAAGAAATAAAAGTAGTCATCAAAATCCTCACAGGCAAAAAAAAAAAAAAAAAAAAAAAAAAAAAAAAAAAGAAAGAAAGAAAGAAAGAAAGCACAGGACCAGACAGGTTTAGTGCTGAATTTGATTAAACTTTTCTAAAAGACCTAATACCAATACTCTTAAAACTACTCCACTAAATGGAAAGAGAAGAAACACTACCCAATTCAATCTTCAATGCCACAATTTCACTCATTCCTAAACCACACAAAGACCCTACAAAGAAAGAAACTTTAGGCTAATTTCCCTCATGAACATTGAAGAGAAAATACTCAATAAAATTCTTGCAAATCGAGTTCAAGAACACATCAAAATGATCATTCACCAATGATCAAGTAGGCTTTATTCCAGAGATGCAAGGATGGTTCAATATATGAAAATCTGTCAACATAATCTATTATATAAACAAACTCAAAAAAAAACAAACAATTATTTTTTTAGATGCCAAAAAAGCATTTGACAAAATTGAACACCCCTTTATTTTAAAAGTATTGGAAAGATTAGGAACTCAAGGCCCATACTTAAACATAGTGAAATCAACATACAGCAAGCCAATAGCAAACATCAAACTAAATGGTGAGAAACTTGAAGCAATCCCTTTAAAATCAGGGGCTAGACAAAACTGCCCACTCTCTTCCTACCTATTGAATATAGTGCTGGAAATTTTAGCCAGAACAATAAGACATCAAAAAGAGGTCAAACAAATACAAATTGGAAAGGCAAAATTCAAAATATCACTATTTCCAGATGATATGATAGTATAGTTAAGTGACCCCCCAAAATATCACCAGAGAACTCATACAGCTGAAAAACAACTTCAGCAAAGTAGTTGAATATAAAATTAATTTGAACAAATCAATAACCTCCTTTTACTCAAAAGATAAACAGCCTGAGATAGAATTTAAAGAATCAACACCCTTTATAATAGGCACAAAAAATATAAAATACCTTGGTGTGACCCTAACCAAGCAAATGAAGGATTTGTATGACAAAATATGCAAGTATCTGAAAAGGAAATTGAATAAGATCTCAGAAAATAGAAAGATCTCCCATGCTCATGTATTAGAAGGCTCAACATAGTAAAAATAGCCATCTTGCCTAAAACAATATACAGATTCAATGCAATACCTATCAAAATTCCAATTCAATTCTTTGTAGAGTTATAAAGAGCAATTTGCAAACTCATTTGTAATAATAAAAAACCTTGGATAGCAAAAACTATTCTCAACAATAAAAAAACTTCCAGAAGAATCACCATCCCTGACATCAGGCTGTATTCCAGTTCAATTGTCATAAAAACTGCATGGTATGGGTACAGAAACAGACAGATAGATCAATGGAATAGAATTGAAGACCCACAAATGAACCCCCACACCTATGTTCATTAGATCTTTGACAAAGGAGCTAACGACATTCAAATGAAAAAGGACAGTATAGTCAACAAATGGTGCTGGATCAACTGGCAGTCATCATGCAGAAGAATGCAAATAGATCCTTTCTTATATCCTTATGCAAAGGTCAAGTCTAAGTGGATCAAAGACCTTCACATAAAACCGTGTAAACAGAAAGTAATAGAACACAAAGTAGGGAAGAGCTTAGAACACATAAGCATAGGGGAAAATTTCTGAACAGAACACCAATGATTTATGCTCTAAGATTAAGAATCAAATGGGACCTCATGAAATTGCAAAGCTTCTTTAAGGTCAAGGACAGTATCAAATGACAAAACAGTACCAACAGATTGGGAACAGATCTTTACCAATCCTACATTTGATACAGGGCTAGTATCTAGTATATATACAAAGAACTCAAGAAGTTAGACTCTAGAGAATCAAATAATCCTGTTTAAAATGGGGTGCAGAGCTAAACAAAGAATTCTCAACTGAGGAATATCAAATAGTCAAGAAGCACCCAAAGAAGCATTCAACATCACTAGTCATCAGGCAAATGCAAATCAAAACTTCCTTGAGATTTTAGCTCACACCAGTCAGAATGGCTAAGATAAAAACTCAGGTGACATCACATGCTGGCAAGGATGTGAAGAAAAAGGAACACTATTCCATTGCTGGTAGGGTTGTAAGCTGGTACAGCCACTCCAGAAATCAGTTTGGCAGTTCCTCAGAAAACTGGACCTGGTACTACATGAGAACCTAACTATACCAATCTGGAGTATATACCTAAAAGATGCCCCAACATCTAACAAGGAGACATTATCCACCATGTTCATATTAGCTTTATTTATAATAGTCAGAAGCTGGAAAGAACCCAAATGCCCTTAAGTAGTGGAATGGATAGTGTAATTGTGGTACATTTACTCAATGGAGTACTACTCAGCTATTAAGAACAACGACTTCATGAAATTCCTTGGCAAATGTATGGCCTTTAAGCTTTTATCCTCAGTGAGGTAACCCAGTTACAAAAAAAAACTCATGGTATGTACTCACTGATAGGCAGATACTAGCCCCAAAATCTCAGAATATCCAAGAAACCATTTATAGAAATTATAAAGCTGGGCCAGAAGGTGGATGCCTCAGTCCTTCTTAGAAGAAAGAACGTGTTCTGTTTCTTTATGTGTTATGGGATTATTTAGATGGTTTACTTGGTCCTGGTTTAACTTTAGGATCTTGTATCTGTCTAGGAATACATCCATTTCTTCCAGATTTTCCAACTTTGTGGAGTATAGGTTTTTGTAGTAGGATCTGATGATTTCTTGAATTTCCTCAGTTTCAGTTGTTATGTCACCACTTTCCTTTCTGATTTTGTTAATTAGGATACTCTCTCTTTGCCCTCTAGTTAGTCTGGCTAGGGGTATATCAATCTTGTTGATTTTCTCAAAAACCAGCTCTTGGTTTTGTTGATTCTTTTGATTGTTTTTTTTTTTTTTTTTTGTTTCTATTTGGTCTATTTCTGCCCTGATTTTGATTATTTCTTGCCGTCTACTCTTCTTGGGTGTATCTGCTTCCTTTTGTTCTAGGGCTTTTAGCTGTGCTGTCAAGTTGCTGATGTATGCTCTCTCCAGTTTTTTTTTTTTTGGAAGCACTTAGGGCTATGAGTTTTCCTCTCAGTACTGCTTTCATTGCATCCCATATATTTGGGTATGTTGTGTTTTCGTTTTCATTAAATTCTAGAAAATCCTTAATTTCTTTCCTTATTTCTTCTTTGACCCAGCTATCATTTAACAGAGCATTGTCTAGTTTCCATGTGTAAGTGGGCTTTTTGTTGTCTTTGTTGTTGTTAAAGACTAGCCTTAGACCATGGTCATCTGAGAGGATGCATGGGAGTATTTCAATCTTCTTATATTGGTTGAGGCTCGTTCTTTGTCCAATTATGTGGTCATATTTTTGAGAAGGTGCCATGGGGTGCTGAGAAGGTGTGTTCTTTTACTTTTGGATGCTATGTTCTGTAGATATCTATTAATTCTAGTTGGTTCAAAGTCTCTGCTAGTTTTACAGTGTCCTTGTTCAGTTTCTGTTTCCATGATCTGTCCATTGCTGAGAGTGGGGTATTAAAGTCTCCCACTATTATTGTGTGGGGAGAAATGTGTTTTTTGAGCTTTAGTAGAGTTTCTTTTATGAATGTGGGTGCTTTTTATTTGGAGCATATATGTTAAGGATTGAGAGTTCCTCCTGACAGATTTCCCTGGCAATGAGTAAAAAGTGTCCTTCCTTATTATTTGATAACTTTTGGTTGGAAATTTACTTTATTCGTTATTAGAATGGCCACTCCAGCTTGCTTCTTGGGGCTGTTTGCTTGGAAGTTTTTTTCGACACCCTTTTACTCTGAGATAGTGTCTGTCTTTGTCTCTGAGATGAGTTTCCCGTATACAGCAAAATGCTGGATTTTGTTTATGTATCCAGTCTGATAGCCTATGTCTCTTTATTGGGGAGTTGAGTCCATTTATGTTAACAGATATCAAGGAATAGTTGTTTGTGTTTCATGCTATTATTGCTTTTGTAGGTTGAGTTGTGTCTGTGTCTTTTTCTTCTTTTAGTTTTCTTGCTTAGGAGTTTTTTTGTTTTTACTAGGATGTAGTTCCCCTCATTGTATTGGGTTTTCCACCTATAATTCATTGTAAATAGACCCTTTCTTATCTCCTTGTACAAAGCTCAAGTGTAAGTGGATCAAAGATCTCCACATTAAACCAGATACACTGAAACTATTAGATGAGAAAGTAGGGAAAACCTTAGAACACATAGGCACAGGAGAAAATTTTCTGAACAAAACACCAATGGCTCAAGCTCTAAGGTCAAAGATTAACAAATGGGACTTAATGAGATTGCAAAGTTTCTGTTAGGCTAAGGACATTGTCAAGAAAACAAAAAGGCAGCCAACAGAATGGGAAAAGATCTTTACCAACTCCACATCAGATAGAGGCCTAATATCCAAGGTATACAAAGAACTCTGTAGAGAGCCGTTTGTGCCGCACGCAAACATGGCGCTGGCTTCCCGCCGAGGACTCAGCAAACAGAGCTGTTGCCCAGCCAAGAGACTAAGAGCGCATGCGCCACATATGTCATAGCCCGCTCTTGGGGCATACTAATGAGCTACTGGAGAGTGCACCAATCAGGTAGTGACATGAGTCTCCTGGGCATATATAAGCAATGCATTTATCTCCCACAGGGAGATCCCCTGCTCAGAGTATTGTACAATAAAGGTTGTTCCCAGAAGAATCCTGTTGTTGCACGCCTATTCCTTCTGGCGGGACGTGGGGCGCGTGACAAATGGTGCCGAAATCCCGGGAGCGCCAAGGGGACCCTTCACTTCACTGAAGTGGATTCAGAATTGCGAAAAGGTAAATGGTAAGCCCCGAGAGACATGTCCCTCTTTGGATTTTTCGGGGTGCCAAAAGAGCATGCCAAAAATTTAGGCATGTCTCTTCTTGGATTTTCTCCAGAAGTAGAAGGGTTATTAATTGCATTTGTGGTAACTGTTGTAGCGTTACTGTTGTGGAAGTTATCTAGACAGAAAGTTATCACGCAGCACAAAGAGGGTGGGTCAGAAACGGAGCTTAATAAAAAAGAGAGCGCACAAGAAAAAAGTAAAAGAGGTAGGCTCCGAGAGGCATGTTCAAAACAAGTCAGAAACAGAGGGAATTCAAAGGCAGAAAGACCGCCGGGAGAAGAGAGGATTGTGCCCCGGGAAACGAAGTACAAGTTTCCCGGAGAGGAAAAATGGGGTACAGAACTAAACAAAACGTTCTCAATTGAGGAATATTGAATGGCTGAGAAACATCTGAGGAAGTGCTAGACATCCTTAGCCCTCAGGGAAATGCAAATCAAAACAATCCTGACATTCCACCTCACACCAGTCAGATTGGCCAAGATCCAAAACTCAGATGATAGCAGATGCTGGCGAGGTTTCGGAGAAAGAGGAACACTTCTCCACTGTTGGTGGGGTTGTAAACTGATACAACCACTCTGGAAATCAGTCTGGCGATACCTCAGAAAATTAGACATAATACTACCCAAAGACCCATCTATTCCACTTCTGGGAATATACCCCAGAGACACTTTAATATACAACAAAGATACATGTACCACAATGTTCATAGCAGCTCTATTTATAATAGCCAGAAGCTGGAAAGAACCCAGATGTCCTTCAGTAGATGAATGGAAACAAAAATTGTGGTACATTTACACAATGAAATACTACTCAGCCACCAGAAACAATGATTTAACCAAATTCTTAAGAAAATGGCTGCATCTAGAGAATACCATCCTGGGTTAGATAACCCAGTCACAAAAAAACAGACATAATATGCAGTCACTGATAGTGGGATGCTAACCCCAGCGGCTCGCACTGCCCCTGAAACAACTCACAGACTGTGTGAAGTCCAAGAAAAAAAGAAAAGAAAAAAAAAAAAGTCATGCTCAATCCTTACACTCCAAGAACATATTGACAACTCCGGGTTACACCCTATATTACATATACTTTTTGCTCATTGTAAACAAAAAAAAGAAAGCCAAGCATCGACACAGTCATATTTGTATACATTTATGCAAAAATGTTTAAAATTTTATCTTTGTTTTTTTAAAATAAAGTCTAAAAAAAAAAAGAAAAAAAAAGAAAAAAAAAAAAAAAAGAAACGACTTTATGATATTCCTAGGAACATGGATGCATCTAAAGAATACCTTCCTGAGTGAAGTAACCCGGTAACAAAAGAACAGACATAATAATATCTAGTCACTGATAATTGGATACTAAGCCCAGGAAGCTCTGAACAGCCTAGAAACAACTCACAGACCATACGAAGCTCAAGAAAAACAAAGGCCAAAAAGTGAAAGCCTTAGTTCTTCTTAGGAAAATAAATAAATGTATAACACTCTTTCAGAGCATGGTACACCTCGACCTTAAACCCCTAATAATCCAAGAGCTAAGAATATAGCCTTGTGACAATTTTTGGTATTCAAAGATCATTATGCTTAATCTATACTAACCAAGAAAACTGACTGTTTTCATGTTATGTTCTGTCCTACATGTACTATATGCTTATGGTAACTAGTGGGATTTCAATGCATGTTACCAAACCTCTAAAAGATTTAAGTACTGACAAAAATATATTCATATAGTGCTGTGCCAAAATGGTTAAAAAAAAAAAAAAAGAAAACTAATATGGACCAGAAGACAGAGTTGTGCATCCTTCATGATTCTTAGAAGGCAGTTCTGGGTGTGCACGAGAGAAGATAGAAGGTATTTGTCTTTCTAAATCCACTTTCTTTTGCTTAGCATGATGATTTCCAGTTCCATCCGTTTGAAACTGCCATCATTTCATTCTTATTTACAGCTTACCCACACTCCACTCTGCATATAGACATCATAGACTAAAAAATAAAACATTTATGTTTTTGTTGATGGGCAACTAGGCTGGGTCTGTATTTCTGTGTTGTGAATAATGCAGCAATAAATATGGGTGTCCAAGTTAAAAAAAAAAAAAGAAAAAAAAAAGAAATATTGGCTTAATCTGGACTTCCTACATTCTGTGATACATGATACCCTGAGTATGGTATAGAGATGCCAAATAAAAAATGTTTGCTATCTTAAAAAAAAAAAAAAAGAAAGAAAGAACAAAACACTCTTGGGAGGAAATAATGTGACAAATAGAAGAGCAAGGATTTGAGAAGAAATCATCCAGAGACAGCTTCACCAGAACTATTCCATATGCAGCCACTAAACCCAAGCACTATTGCTGATGTCAAGTAGTGCTTACTGGCAGGATTCTGATATGGATGCCTTCTTGGGGGCTCTGCCAGAGCCATACTGATACAGAGGAGGAAACTCACAGCTAACCCTTGGACTGAACATGTGAACCCTAATCAAGGAGCTAGAGATAGGACTGAAGGACCCGAAAGTCTCTGCAACCCCATGGGAAGAAGAAAATGATCAACTAATCAAACCCACTACATCTCACAGGAACTAAAACACCAACCAATGAGTTTGTATGGAGAGACCCATTGCTCTAGTATCATATGCAGAAGAGGATAGCACCCTCTGGCGTCAATCTGAGGAGAGAGCTTTGGTTCAATGAAGGCTTGTTTTCCCAGTTAGGGGAATTCCAAGGCAATGAGAAGGGAGAGGTCATTGAGAGAGGAAGTACCTTAATGGAGGCAATGGGAAGTAGTATGGGATTGGAGGAATATGAATAACATCTGATATGTAATTACAGAGAATATTCTAAAAAAAAAAAAGAATGGATTGATTTGCATTTTTCTACATGCTGACTGTCAGTTTTACTAGCACCATCTGAAAAGCACCTAATAAAATATTGAAGTTCCTAGTCATCAGGACATGCAAATCAAAACAACCATGAGATTTCCCCCTCACACCTGCCAGAATGGCTAAGATCACAAACTTAGGTGACAACAGAACCTGGTGAGGATGTGAAGAAAGAGAAACATTCCTCCATTGTGTGTGTGGGATTCACTGTGGAAATCAGTCTGGCTGTTCCTTTGAAAATTGGATATATTGCTATCTGAGGTTCCATCTATACCACTCCTAGGCATATGCTCAAATGCTCCAACATCTAACAAGGACACATGCTCCAAATGATTCATAGCAGCCACAAGTATATTAGCTAGAAGTAGGAAAGAACCCAGATGTTTTTCAACAGAGGAATAGATATAGAAACTGTGGTACATTTACACAGTGGAGTACTACACAGCTATTAAAATCAATGACTTGAAGATATCTTTGAGCAAATTGATGGAACTAGAAAATATCATCCTGAATGAGGTTACCCATATACAAAAGAACACACATGGCATGCACTCTCTGATAATTGAGCATTAACCAAAGTCTTGGAATACCCAATACACAATTCACAAACTATCTGAAACTGAAAAGATAAATGAAGACCAAAATGTGAATGTTTCATTTCTTCTTAGAAGGGAGAACAAAACATTCATGGGAAGAAATATGGAGACTAAATATAAATCAGAGACATAAGGAAAGGCCAAATAGAGACTATCCTACCTGTGAATCCATCCCTTACACAGATACCACACCCGGACACTATTGCAGATGCCAAGAAATGCTTGTTGTCAGGAGCCTGATACAACTGTCTCCTGAGAGAATCTGCCAGAGAATGACAAATACAGAGGTGGAAGCTCACCGCTAACCATTGCACTGAATACAGGGTTCCCAATGGAGGATTTAGCGACTCTGCCAGTCATACAGATACAGTTGAGGATGCTTGTAGCTAACCATCTGACTGAACATGGAGACCCCAACAGAGGAGCTAGAGAAAGGACTGAAGGAGATGAAAGGGTCTGCAACCCCATGGAAGGACAGCATTATCAAACAACTATAGCCTCCAGAGCTTCCAGGGACTAAAACACCAACCAATGAGCACACATGGAGAGACATATGGCTCCAGTTGTATATGTAGCAGAGGATAGCATTCTCTGGCATCAGTGGGAGAAGAGACCTTTGATCCAGTGAAGGCTACTTTTCCCAGTGTATGGAAATTCTAAGGTGCTGGGGTGGAAGAGGGTGATTAGGAGAGGGAGCACTTAAATCAGAGAAGAAAAAGGGGGAGGAGAGGAACAGGGTTAGGGGGAAGGGAATAATATTTGAAATGTTAGTACAGTGAATATCTAGTAAAATATTTAATTAAAATGGAAACAAACACATGCATACAAAAGTAAATGAGTTAATATATCACTATATCAATGTAAAGGCAAAGGTTTAAGTATTATATATTGGATATTTCCCTCTTTTATTGAAAATCTTTATTATTTGCTTAGGATTAGCCCCATTTTCTTTCTTTTTCACTTATTAATTTTCAATGTTAAGCTACATTGATCTAGATGTTACTTGTTGAAATTGTGATCATCTTGGCCCATATAACACTTTTTTAGGTTGAAGTATTACAATGGATATGTGATAAACGTTGGAAGGACCTGAACATGACACACCCCTATACATACTGGTCAAACACTGATTGTCTTCATGAAGATGCCAATGAAGAATGTTTTTGTTTGGCTTTTGGAATGGTTTGCATTCACATAACATGCAAAGAGTAAATGTTCTCAACATTTCAATTACTTACTGCAGTTCTTTTCTCTGGAAGACACAGAGTTAACACCCAAGGACTTGGAGAGTTCCATGAATAGCAAAGATGCGTACCCAGTTCCTATTGTCAGATCTAACTGCCAGCTACTTCCTACCACTTTCATTTTCATTCCTTCTTATCATTGTTAACTCAGACTGAAACCACAACTCAGGCTCAGCCTTGGAAAAGCAGTTTCATCATTGCTCTGTATCTTTCTATTTGGAGAAACAAATGCATTTGTTATCTAGGGGGCATGGTGACTGTGATTGGAACTGCCTGTCACACATGTGAATGTACGGACCTGAGTGTGACTGCTTAACTCTTGTGTTCTCTCTAAGTCATCTGAGAAAGGAAGGCCCTGTGGGTAGTTACAAACAGAGAATATTACCAGAAACTAATTAAATTCAGGGGTGGAAGTATCTCTCATGACTTGCTTTATTATGTGAATAGAATGTGGGAAGTATAAGAGAATCAGAGATACTTGAGGAAATGTAGGATTATGCTTCTGTCTCCATTCCCACACTTTCTTACTAGCTTCATGTTCTTCTTTAGTGCTCATATTGCCTATAGTCAGATGGTTTACTCAGAACCTTCATTTGAAATAGGCAAGAATATTTTCATCGCATTTCAAGATTCTTATCACAGCGATTGTCGGTTAAGGATTTGTAAGCAAAGCATAGACCCCAGTGAAATTGAAGGGGAAAGTCAGATCATAAGTAATATTAAAATAAGAGTTTGAAGATAAGATTCATCTTAAAATTACCATATCAATTAAATGACACTTCATAGTAGAAATCTCAGAGATCAACATCAGAATCCTTTGTTAAACAGTAATAATCATATTATCACATCTTACCACTTAAACCCTGTAAATTAAGTTCATTGTCCTCATTGACACTGTGTAAACTTCTGCAGAAACTTTAGTGCTGAGCATCGGTGACTCTAAATGTATAGTCCTGACTACATAGGACATTTATTTTATCACACTCACACCAAGTCTTGGAGAACATTGTCGAAGAGGCTGTGGAAGAATGCTGTGAAACCGTGTCATGGCATAGTAACTGGTGTCCTGAAATCACAACTGTGATAAACTGCCCAAGATGAAAGCCAGACAAAATTCCAGGACAGACTGAGCTGAAGATAATGAGGCTTTAACCTCCACATGAGGAGCCGCTAGCCCTTGGTAGCTACCAGAGAAGAGACAATTATTATTTGCTTAGCAAATGACAACTGGTTGCCAACAATCTAGTGGCTTGCCACATTCCAATGCATATGTGAACTGCACTGGTTATACTTAGAGTTATTTAAAATAACAGAACATCAGGCTTCAAGTTAGTGCATTGGGGAAAAACTAAGGTTAATAAGAAGGGGAAAATAAGACTTGGATATGATTATCTCACCGTGTGTCTGTATATTCTTCAACACAAAGACTTCATTGAAGGCTTTGGAGAAAAACTCTGCCTTTCAGGAATCTGTGCTCCAGCCCAGGAATTAGGTGCATATAATAATGCACAAAAATTGTCACATATATACCTCTTCATTTCAGTGATAAATATTTCAGTGGTCCCTCCTTATTCTCACAGCACCGTTCTAAGCTAAAAGAAAAACGCTTGCAGTGGTCTTACCCCTGCCAATGCCAGCTGCTTCCTGCAGCTCTAGCCTCTTCAGTTCATGATTTCCCAGGTGTAATGCATCCCTGAGGCCTCAGGTTATTAGTATTGATAATTTACCTACTATGAATCTCTTTTCTCGGCTCCTCTTTTAACTTCATTTTACAAAGCCTAGGTAGTTATTGCTCTCTCCATAAAGACTGCAATGACCTCTCAGACTTTCTCATGCATATCCATAGGTGTGTTTTTCTTGACCAGTTCAAATCCTCTTTTGTTTTTGACTAATCATTTTATCTGTTTACGTTTTGAAATCTATCCCCCTTTCCTGTTAGCCCACCACCAGTCCCCCATCCCATTTCCTCTCTTCCCCCTCCTCCTTGCTTTTATGAAGATGCTCCTCCACCCACTCATCCACTCCTGCCTCATCACTCCAGCATCGTCCTATACTGGGGCATCATGAAGAACAAACATGTTTTATTTGTTTAGAAGCCCCCGGTGTGGGTGTAACTGGGACTAAGGTAGCTGATGGGAATTGACCTTTTAAAAGGCATCATGATTTTCTATTGAGTAACTGGTTGATTCATACATTGTTTAATCATAAACTCTCTGACATCTGTCTCGAAAACAAACTTCACCATGGGGAAAAAGTCTTGTTAACACTATCTTACAACATAAACTGCCTTATCTAACATTGATTTCCTCTTCTTCCCTCTGGCAAACTGTTGTATATACATTAATTTCTATCACCAGCCTCCATATGAATCCTCATTTGTAACAATCTTCTTGGTCTTTTTATATGTTTTATGATACTCTTATTAATTTGATGAGTACAAAGACCATCCCAATTATTTTTTTAAGTTAATCCATAAGTAGAACCTTTTCCTTTCACTGTCCCCAGGTGTTCTTTGGTACAGTAGGAGAGAGTTACATACTGAGCTATTCCTCCAGTGTCCAGGATTGTGCACACCCAAGGCACTGCATTCTACTTTTGAATTTGAAGGATAACAGCTCATTTATTTGATTAACCAGTTTCATTTCTTTCATATTCATAGAAGTCGTGTTGCAAATGGACTCATTTCCAATAAATTGCATATTTAGAGTCTGATAACCAATCAAATGTTTCCATAGGTAAAGAGTAAGAAAGTGCTAGAGTATGGGTGAGGGAGGGAGGGCTCCACACTTTACCCCTAACTGCAGAGTTCTCAGCTGTCAGTTCATGATGGTTCGGCCCTGACTGAGGAACTATCAACTGCTTGACTCAGGTTTGAGGTGGAATAGACTCTCTCTGTGAGTCTTCAAAACATTCAACTTAAAAATTCTCTGGTTCACTTTCAATAAAGACTACCCCTCACTATTATGTCTTCCCCATAAGAATAAAAAGACTAGCCCTGTCTGATGGATACAGATAGAGCTGGCAGTCTCTGAGAGCTCCAGGCCAATGGTTGTCCCAGGTGGTGACAGGTCTGCAGGGATGCATTCTAAACTCATTGTCTCTGAGAGTTGCAGACCTCTATTTGTTTGAGGCCACAGAAGACCACCAGGGGTGCTGTCCCTGGTGGATCCTTTTGGCTGCAGTCCTATCAAATTGTGGATAGAGGTGAGGATTTGAAGATAGTGCACATAGGAGTCAGGGTAGACCTCTGTGTTGCTGGACTTGCCAGGAGACCTACCTGGGAAAACCACTGGCCCGGAGTTCTCAAGGACTACCAGCTCTACCTGCATCAGTGTAAGCCTACTGCTACCAATTACAACCAGTTCTGTTGCAATTCCAGCAGCCAGCCAACATCCATAATCACCAGCTTTACTTGTAGCCCCAGAGGCCTGCTCACATCAGGGACCACTAGGTCTGAAAATACTAAGGAAAAACAGAAAGCTAAAGGTCAGCATAGGAACACAATCAACAAAAGCCAAGGTAATATTGTACCTCCAGAACTTAGCTATTCCACCATAGAAAAGCCTGCATATTATAACACAGCAGAGTTGCAAGAAAAATGACCTTAAATCTAATCTTATGGAGTTCATAGAGGACTTCAAAGTGGAAATTAGTAAATTCCTTACAGAAATACAGGAAAATATAACCAAACAGGCAGAGCCCTTTAAAGAACCAAATAAATATTAAGAATTAGAGGAAAATACTGTCAAACAGGAGAAGGAAATGAATAAAATTGTTCAAGACATGAAGATGGAAATAGAGAAAATAAAGAAAACACAAACGGAGCCAATGCTGGAGATAGAAAACCTAGAAAAGAGAACAGGTATGACAGAAGCAAGCATCACCAATAGAATACAAGAACTGGAGCAGAGAAACTTAGGCATATAATATATGAGAGAAGAAAGTGATGTATAGGTCAAAGAAAATGCTCAATATAGCATGTTTCTTAAACAACACATCTAGGAAACTCAGGACATCATGAAAGGACCGAACCAAAGAATATCAGGAATAGAATGAAGACAAGCCCAGAAAACAACTTCGAAAACTTCATAGAAGAAAATTTCCATAACCTAACAAAAGATATGCCTAGAAATATAAGAGAAGCATACAAAATACTAAATAGAGTAGATCAAAAACATACTCTTACTACATATTAAAGAAACACTAAATATATAAAACAAAGAATGTTAAAAGCTGCAAGGGATTAAGGACAAGTAACATATAAAACTGAACTATTACAATTGTTAACTATTAATCAGAACTATTAAACTTTTTTAAAATTTCATTTTATTGGCTTATATTTCCTGTTTGATATCCTCCTTTCCTGTTACTACTGTATAAATACTCCCATACCTTCCCCCTTACCCCTCCTATTTGTTTCTATGAGGGTGCTCCTCCACACATTCACCCATTCTAGAATCCCCCGCCCCCAGGATATCAAGCCTCCCACCCCTCCCACTGATGTCAGATCAGGCCATCCTCTGCTACATATGTATCTGGAGTTCTGACTCCCTCAATGTACACTCTTTAGTTGGTTCTTGGGAGATCTAGGTGGCCCAGTTAGTTGCTATTGTTCTTCTATAGGGTTGCAATCCCTTCAGCTCTTTCAGTCCTTCCCCTAGCCCTTCATATGAGGTTCTTAGTTTCAGTCTGATGGTTAGCTATAAATATCTGCACCTATATTGTTCAGGTGCTGGTAAAATCTTTCAGGAAACAGTCACCTAAGGCTCCTGTCAGGAAGTACCAATTAGCATCAGAAATAGCGTGGAGGTTTGGTGTCTGCAGATGAAATGGAACCCTAGGTTTTGTGGTCTCTGGATGACCTTTCATTCAGTCTGCATCTCTCTCTCTCTCTCTCTCTCTCTCTCTCTCTCTCTCTCTCTCTCTCTCTCTCTCACTCACTCACTCACTCACTCTTTCTCTCTCTTCTCTCCCTGTCTTTTCTTTGGACACTTCTGAGTTAAATTATTTGAGAAGCATGTGTCCCATTACTTAGCTGGGAGCTGTGCCTATCTATTTGAGGTTGTATCTCCTCCTTGTTGAATATTTTGGCTAAAGTAATTGACATTGGCTCTTGGTTCCCAGAAGTATGGGACTTTCTACTGGCTCATTCCAGTTCCCCATCCCCCTCTGCTGATCCTCTATACTTTTCTCCTGTCCCTTCTAATACCTGTTCCTGGTACCCATTTGTTTCCCTTCTCCTCCTCTCTTCTTCCAAGGTCTCTCCTCACTCTAGCTCCTGTGACTATTTTAGTTCCTAGTATTATCCTGAGTGAGTCAACCCAGACACAAAAGATCACACATGCTATGTACTCACTGATAAGTGGATTTTATCCCAAAAGCTCAGAACACGCACAATACAACCCACAAACCATATGCAGCTCAAGATGAAGAAAGACAAAAGTGTAGATGCTTCAATTCTGCAGCAGACTTTTCTACAAATTAAAACCCCAACGTGTCTGGGAAGATGTCTTAAAGTCTGTAAATCATTATAGATGCGATCCCAGACTAGTATGCCCAGGAATACTTTAAATCACTATTCACAGAGAAAACAAAATGTTCCTCAAGGAAACCAAACTGGAAACATATATTTCCTATAATGCAGACCTACAGAGGATTAAGAAGAAAAGACTCCTACACAAAGTGAGATAACATAAGAAAACAGGAAAAATACGTAATACAATAGTAGCAAAACAAAGAAGCGAATCAGACACATACACAGTACAATATCAACATCAAAATAATATAAATTAATAATTATTGGTCTTTAATATCACTCAACATCAATGATCTCAGTTCCTCAATAACAAGACACAGGCTAACAGAGTGAATACATAAATAAGATCCATTATTCTGTTCCTCTGTGTACCAGAAACATACCTCAGCAACAAAAAATGACATTGCTTCAGAGTAAAGGGCTGGGCAAAGGATTTCCAAGCAAAGAGACCCAAGAAATAAGATTAAGTCACCACTCTAATATCTAAATAAAATAGACTTTCAACCAAAGCAATCAAAAGAGTTGTAAAAAGATCATTAATATTCATTAAAGGAAAAATTCATGATGTCTCAATTCTGAGTATCTATGTCTCAAATGCAAGACCACCCACATGTTTAAAGAAAACATAACTAAAGCTTAAATTGCACACTAAATCCTGCACAATAATACTGGGAGAGAACATCTCATTCTTACTAGTGGACAGGTATTGAACAAAGAAGCAAAAGAAGAAATAAAAAAAGAAATATTGAAAATAAAACACATTATGCACCAAACAAACATAACAGATATTTACAGAACATGTCATTTAATGTGAAAGTATAACCCTTCTTCTCAGCACCCCATGGAACCTTCTCAAAAATTTACCATATAATCTGTCACAAATTAAGCCTCAACTTATACAAAAAATTATATAACTCCTTGTATGCTATCGTACTATCATGTATTAAAGCAGGACTTCAACAAAATAGAAACATCAGGAAGCTTACAAACTCATGGAAACAGAACAATATACTCAGTGATCAATGGTTCAGGAAAAAATAAGGAATGAAATTAATGATTTTCTAGAATTCAGTAAAGGAGAAGGAACAACATACCCAAAGCATATGAAACACAATGCAAACAGTGCTGAGAGGAGAGTTCATCGAACTAAGTACCTTCAGTGCAGAGTTCTCATACCCTCAGATTTAAAGTACATTTGAAAGCTCTGAGAAAGTAGAGAACAAAACACATCCACGAGGTATAGTCAGTAGGTAATAAACCAGAGCTGAAACCAATAAATTAGAAACAATGAGAATAATACAAAGCATCAATAAATTCAAGAGCTGGTTCCTTGAGAAAATCAACAAGATAGACAAATCCTTATCTTAACTAACTGAAAGGCAGAGAAATAATACCAAAATTAACAAAATAAGAAATGAAAAGAAAAATAATGGACACTGAAGAAATCCAAAGAATTGTGTATTAAATCAAAAGCTTGTACTCCACAAAGTTGGAAAATCTTAATGAAATGGATAATTCTCTAGACATACACCACTTAATAAAGTTAAACCAACACCAGGTAAATTATCTAAATACTGCTATAACACATAAGAAAATACAAGCAGTCTTTAAAGAATCTGCCAACTACTACTATTAAAAACAATGACTTCATTAAATTCTTTGGCAAATGGATGGAACTTAACGCTGTCATCCTGAGTGAGGTAACTCAGTCTCAAAGTAACACTCAGGGTATGTCCCCACTGATAAGCAGATACTAGCCCCCAAAATCTCTAAATACCCAAAAAACAACTCACAGAACTTATGAAGCTCAAACAGAAGGAAGGTCAGAAGGTAGATGCTTCAGGCCTTCGTAGAAGGAAAAACAAAACATTCATGTGAAGAAATAATGGGACAAATAGAGGAGTATAATTGGAGAAAAAATCATCCAAAGACTGCCTCACCCTGGGATCTATCTCATATGCAGCTACTAAACCCAAGCACTATTGCTGATGCCAAGTAGTGCTTACTGGCAGGATTCTGATATGGATGCCTCCTCAGAAGCTCTTCCAAAGCCATACTGATACAGAGGAGGATGCTTGCAGCTAACCATCAGACTGAACATGGTGGCCACAATAAATGAGCTAGAGAAAAGACAAAAGGAGCTGAAAGGGTCTGCAACCCTATGGGAAAAACAACATTATTACCCAAACAAACCCTGCAGAGCTTTGAGAAAATAACACCAACCAACGAGTTCTTATGAAGAGACCCATGGCTCCAGGTGCATATGCAGCAGAGGATAGCATTCTTTGGTGTCAGTGAAAGAAGGGGACTTGGATCCAGAAAAGGCTTGTTTTTCCAGTGTAGGGGAAATGCCAAGGTGCTGAAGTGGGAGAAGGAGGTTGGGAGAGGGAGCACCTCTCATGGAGGCAATGGGAGGGGGTGAAGAAATGGGACTGGAGTAATGGGGATAACACCTGAAATGTAAATACAAAGAATATCCAGTGAGAGAGAGTGAGACAGAGACAGAGAAGAATCTGCCAATCCTCACAAACCAACCAACCAACCAACCAACCAACCAACCAACCAACCAACCAATCAACCAACCAATCAACCAACCAACCAAACAAACAAACAAACAAAAAACCCAAAAAGAATTCTAGTAGACATTTAAAAGAAGAGCTAATATCAACACTCCTCAAACAGGGAAAATTGCCAAACTCATTCTATTATGCTGTATCTATTCAGATACTTAAATTGTATACTCTACAGAAAGGGAATTTCAAAGAAATTTTTCTTATGAATGTTGATGCAAAAATACTCAGTAAAATGTTCCCAAACCAAACCCAAGAACACATCAAAGATATCACTTACCATGATCAAGTGGAATTATTCCCAGGGATATGGATGTGGTTAAATACACAAAAATCCATCAATATATATCAAAGCAATTCTGAGAGGCTACGTTATACTTGTCGGAATGGCTAAGTTAAAAAAACGCAAGGTACAGTATGTGCTCATGAGATTGTGAAGAAGAAGGAACACTCTTCCGTTGCTCGTAGGAGTACAATTGTGTACAACTACTATAGAAATCAATTTCATAGCTTCTTAGAAAATGAGAATAGTTATACTTAAAGACCCAGCTAAACGACTTTTGAGCATGTACCCAAAAGATGCTCCACCATACCACAAGGACACACGCTCAACTATATTCACAACAGCTTTTTTCATCTATCCTCTCCAGCATTTGTCCCTTTCTTCCTAGCCGTAGCTCTACTTTCCTACTAGCGTCATCTCCATTGTCAGATTTCCATGGTGGTATATTCTCAAGGTTTTCCCATCTGGTTTTGAAGTTTTGGAGTTTATTGCTATCATGCGATATACAGTGGTAACATAAGATATGTTTACAGTCCTTTGAGAAATCAGAAACTGTCATGCTAAGCCAGTGAGAAATAAAGTCCAGAGATCACACAATATAACTTACAATATAGTTTGTTGATTTCAGCTCTCTGATGACAAAACATACTTCACTGAATAGATTACTAAATATTTTAAATTGCGAATAGATTATTTTTTCATCTAATAAATCCAGAATGCTTCAGTCACGCCCCTAACTCCTTTATTGGGGTCCCCTCAATCAATCTTCTGGTCAGCTGCAAGCATCCACATTTGTTTTGGTAAGGCTCTGGGAGAGTCTTCTAGGAGACATATATATCAGGCTTCTGTAAGCAAGTACTTCTTGGCATCTGCAAGTGTTGGGGTTTAGTGGCTGCATATAGAATGGATCTTCATGTGGGGCAGTCTCTGGATGTCCTTACCTTCATTCTCTGATTCACTCTTTTTCCATGTATTTTGTTTAGACAGGAGCAGCTCTGGGCTAGAATTGGAACAGCACTATTAACCAACTAGACTCCTAGAGCTCCTATTGAATAAAACACCAACTACAGAGTGCACATGGAGGGACCCATGGCTCCAGCCACATATGTAGCAGAGAATGGCCTTATCTGACACCAATGGGAGGAGAGGCCCTTGGTCCTGTGAAGGCGTGATGCCCCAGAATACGTGAATGTTAGGGCAGTGAAGTGGGAGTGGGTGGGTGAGTGAGCATCTTCATAGAAGCAGGTGGAGGGGTGGAATAGGGGTTTTTGAAGGGGAACCTGGAAGGGGATAGCATTTAAAATGTAAATCAATAGAACAAACAATAAAAATTATTTTTAAAAAGTTGAGAACACACTTTTCTCTTCCTCTATTGGTCCCTGGAATCTCTTTTACCTGCCCTGTACCCCAGATCTACTCTCTCACAATTTCCTCTTCAGAAAAGAGGAGGGCCCCAAGAGACAAGAGCCACACAGGACGAAACAAGATACAAAAAAGACAGGAACATTTCTTAACTAGGAGATAACAAGGCTGCATATTAGAATATCATGTAAGATGAGAGATGTTAACCCCTTCATCTCTTCTCATGAACAAATATCCACACGGTCCTGTGCTCATTTCAGCTCTTCTCTGTCTGTCTGATCGCTGCAGAATCATCCTTCAATTTCCAGCTATGTTTCTTCTCGAGAATGTTTAGAACAGCATGCATAATGCACAGTTTTGCATGAAATAACAGGCAAATTTGAAAATTTTCTTTACCTGAAAACCACTTCTCTAGTTTTTCAACCAATCTGGGCCTAAAGTATGCTTATAGTGATACACCAAAGTTGAGAAGAAATTGTTTTACTTAAATACCTCAGGATGAAATCTGTTTATGAGCATTTCCATGAATGGAAGTGTACAGTAGTATTTTAGTCAGAATTGTTCATTTGGAGGACTTTGTAAGATTATGTATATTCAGTTGCCTCTATTGCATGAGATTTTATAATGTCATTAAGAAATAAGGCATGTAAACATTTTCCTACCCTTTGCCCAGTTCAATAAGCTGTTCATTGAAATATTGTTCAACCACATCAGTTCATTCAGGTTGCTGCCACAAAGTGACACAGGTGTGAACCAAGCAAGTGAGAGTTGTATTCTGTAAGGAGTACTGAGTTGTATGACTAGCAGATTGTATGACCTCAAAAAGTCAGGAGAACATTTTCAGGTATAGTTGTTTCATTGCAAAGGAAATCATTTATAGCTCATTTCTTGCCCAGTCATTTTCCTACCTGCATGATACTGTTGAATATATATATAATTTTGAAAAATAAAATATATAGTGTATATACTTATATTGCCATTTTTAATTGAAATTCATTTTGAATTTGAAGCAGATATAAAAATTAAGCTTTGTGGATGACAAAAACAGTTTTAGACTTAAACTATCTCATTCTACTACCTGCTTCAGACTATCTGCCTCACGGTTTTTTTCATCCAAAGAAATTAAATTTTGGGAATTATACGGCTAGTGCTACCTAGTTTAAGCAATGCATTTGCAAAAAAACTAAGCCAAAACAAAAACAAAATATGCCATGTATTTAAAATTCTCAAAGATGTAGTTGAGTTCTTATAGATTTATCATGTACTGAAATGCTAATTCACAGTGAGCCACTGTAGTCACACATATTTGTGCAATATGCAAATTGTGTGATCTTGGTTGTAGGTGTCAGTATATTAGTTCAAACCACTAAAACGGAAGCAATTACTACTGCATTGTGAAGCTGTTCTTAAGCTTGCCACAAAGCCTGCTTTGTCCAAAGGAACATCTATAGTACTAACCAGGATATGCACACACTACTGTGTAGCTTACAATGTTGTATTTGCCTTAAATCATCATCTGAATTATAGCAGGTACATAGGGATGGCTTAAGGCAAGTCCTTCGTCTTCTGCAGCAGAAAATATTTTTGAGAATATAGCACGCAGATGCAGAAGAAAAACTCATTTACTATAAAACAATCAAACGTTTCAGTGCAAATTGAAACACACTTGAATTCTCGGAGAACAATGAAAGAATTTTAGAGATTTTTATATTTTTCAACTATATCCAGCATACAATAAAATACTTTGTATAATCAACCAATGGAACCAATTGCCTTGCACATTCTTTTCAAGGAAGTTGTATCAAGGTTTTCTATTTGATGAGGATAATAATGGAGTGCTGACTTGTTACCAGTGACACTGTGTGTGTGACATTTCTTTTTTTTAAAAAAACTTTATTTTTAAAAACAAAGATAAAAGAAAAACAATTTTAAACATTTTTGCATAAATGTATACAAATACAATTGTGTCAGTGCTTGGCTTTTTTTTTTCTTTTTTTTTAAGGTTTGATACTCTGCATTAAGGTCTTATTAGTTACAATGAGCAAAAAGTACATGTAAAACAGGAGGTAAACTAGAATTAGTCAATGTTTCTAAATGAACCAATGAAAACGCTGACCTGAAAACTGAGCTAATGATCCAGGTTATTGGGTAGAGTTCAGGATTTCCTTTAAGCGTTTGCCTGTAAATTGAAAAAGCTTAGAAAAGACTAGAAAACTCAGCAAGAAGTAGGGAAAGGAAGAAAATTAATTATAGAATTAAATAACAGTAGCTGGGAGAAGTTCATGTGTTGGCCTTGGCCCCACATTAATGTTCTGTCTGTTTAGAAGACAGCAGATAGGCACAGTGAAACGCACTCATAGAGGGGACTAAGATGCTCCGTCAGAGACCCTGGATCCCCTCCTTGGTACTAAAAGTAGTCCTGCGAAGATTATTGAGAAAAACACTGTCTTTGTTCTGTTTTATTTTGTTCTTAATTTCAAATAGTTTTTTTCTCACATAACATATTCCTCTTATGATTTTCTTCTACTTTTGCCTGTTCCTTTCTGCCTCTCTTTCTTCCAGATTGCCACAAACCTTCTGTCTCCCATTAGAAAACAAAGAGAATTTTAAGGAATAGTGTTCAGATAAAATACATTAAAATGTAAAGAACAAGAACAAACAAACAAAAAAAAACCCTCTAAATATCAGAATATTACAAGAGAAACAATTAAAAGGAAATGTGCTCAAGAAAAGGCCATAAGACACATATAGAGACCTGGTCATTTGTATACTCAGAAGCCTAAGGGGAAAAACAGAAGTGGTAATACATACACAAAGGACATGTAGTTAAACAGAGAGTATATATGTGTGTTCAAAATTTAAATATGAATAAATATATATATATATATACATATGTATATATATATATATATATATATATATATATATATATATATATATATATATATTTCAAAATACGAATAAGATACTAGAATTAAAAAAAAAAAACTCAGGAAAACCCCCACCTCAACATTATCAGGAAAGTCACCCCCAAAGATGATGCTCAGTTTAAATTTTTGTCAACTGCTTCTGAGCATGAAGTCTTCTCTTAAGATTAGTCTGTTTCCTCAGTGAAACTCAGTTGAAAGAAACTAACATTTCATTTGTAAGTGGTTATCAATTACAGAAAGCTCCTGGGTTAGCTATGAGACAATGTATCTATTTACCCTTTCAACTCTATACCCAGATCTGGTGGAACCTCAGCATGCCCTGAGCATGTCATGCTGCCTTAGCCTCCCTGAGTTCATGTGTTCACTGGTCCTTCTGTGTTTAGAAAGTCTACTTTTCTTAGTGTCCTCCATCCCCACATGCTTCAGACTCTTTCTACATCCTCTTCTGTAGGGTCCCCTGGACACTCAAGGGAGGGGTTTGAGAGAGACATCTCATTGAGGTCTGTATTTCTCATTCTTCTTAATTTCTGTCTGTGGATTTCCCATTTGAGGAAAGCAAAGCTTCTCTGATGATGGCTGAGCAGGGCACTGATCAGTGAGCACAGCAGAGTACCGACAGGAGTCATTTTATTTTCTTGGTTTCCTTAGTAGAACAGTTGTTCTTGGTTTGATCCTGGGGCCCTAGACTATCTAGTCTCAGGTTCTTGGTCACACAGGCAGTATGAGCTATGGGTCCTATTTCCTGAATTAGGCTTTACAGCCAATCAAATATGGGTTGGTTAATCCCTGAAGCTTTATGCCACCAGTGTACTAGCCTGCAAGATAGGCTAGTACACTGCATATCAAAGCGTGTGCTGCTGAGTTACTGTTCACACTTCTCCTTTGGTATCATGCACAGTACCTTCCTGTCCCAGGAGTACAAGCCCATAGGGTGAATGGTCTGTTCTTAATGCAACTGCAATTCATCCCCAGAAGCTATTTCCAAAACCAAGTTTATTAGCCAATAAATTCTTTCTGTGAGATTTTAGGGTCAAATTATAGATCCTAGCATCCACCAAATACAAAGGAGTCAAAAAATGTCTTTTCCACAACACAGTTATGACTCTGACTAATTAGAGTACACAAGTGATTTATTTGAACCACCCATTGTTCAAAGACTTCTGGACCAGTTTACCCCCACAGAAAGGTGGATGTGAGCAAATTAGGTAAAAACAATATTTCTTGTTTTCTTGCAGATATGGGCTAGGGGCTTGGATGACATTTTTCATCCAGTGTCTTTCAGATGAGATTTTGAAATGCTGGAATTTCTAAGCATTTTAAGGCTGCATCACTTACTCACACATATGATGCTTTGGGAGAAAAGTTATGAATAACCAGGCCTTAGAATACTTGGGTCCTGTTTCATGACTTTCTTCTCGCTGTCCCCAAATAAACTTTACCACTATAGCAACTTACCAAGGTTATTTAGACAATGGTAGTGAGAAAGGTTATGGGACATAGTGGGTTACTGAGAGAATGAGGAAAGTTATATTCTACGTTACACTTGTGCATAATGTTTAATAATAATTACACCTTGTGAATATTGTTAACTAAATGAGAACTTATTTAACTAAAGTCTCAGATTAGCATAAGTATATCAAGTTGACTAGTAAATAAAATCATATTAAATAATAAAAAATGTATAATTTCTAAATACACAAGATTGGGGCAAACCAAACTCTAGTTGTACCCCAATAAGTTACATGAATATCTTAAACCCTGCTTCATGTTAAATGCACATATACTTATGTAGTATTATGTTCATGGATGGTTTCAATCTGATGATAATTAACACTGGTATAAGATGACAGGAGAGGCTATAGGCTGGGATTCACAAAGCAGTTTGAAAGAACGAGGGAACAACTGTGTCTCAAGTGTTTTTTGGTTAGAGAACTTACACATGAATCCAGGATGTTTTTAACTTCAAAGAACATTAGTTGATGTCACTTGACTTAATGTCTTAAAGGATGTGGGCACTGAATTTACATCAAGCAATTCTGTTTGATGCCATTCATAGAGAAAAAGATATCAGAAAGGGAACACCCCTTGAAATATTCATTATGAATAGCTAGAGGAATAAAACAAGATTAGCAACCACGTTGGTCCTGACTCAGAGATGTGTCGGCTTTATGTTCATTTAGATTTAGTACCTGAGATGAAGTGTCTATGTTGAATGATAGTGCAGATATGTGTTTAGAGAAAAATAAATTTGTTTCTCTGCATCCATTAAAAATGGACCTGGAAGATGCATTGATTTTCTTCTTTATTGTACTTTCATGAATGCGCTGTAGAAATTTAGATAATGAAAACATAATCTAAGATATTGTTAAAATTCACAATTTTCTGTGTATGATTTAGATAAATCATAATTTTGGAAATGTCTTTTTTCAACTCTATCATCTTTAAAATCTCTCTCAAAAACTAATTGATACTCTTAGCTATTTTTGAAATCTTGTATTTTAGCCCTAGGCAGAATTCTTTAAATTTTTATAGAATGAAAGGACACACACATAAAAACCAGTATTGAAAAAGCTTTTGAAAGTTGGGTTTTTGTTTATCTTAATCAGGTGCTGGCAGAGCTGTTCAGAAAAAAAAGCAACACCAGGGTCCTGTCTGCTAGTATTTCTTGGCATCAGTAATATTGTCAGGGTTTGGTGTCTGCAGATAAAATGGATCAGAAGATACAGACAACCATTGGAATGAGCTTGGGGTCTCCAATGGAAGAATTCTGGGTAAGACTAAAGAAGCTGAAGGGGATTGGAACCCCATGAGAAAAACAGCAATATCAGCTAACCAGAAGCCCCCACAGCTCTCATGGACTAAGCCACCAACCAAAGAGTACACATGAGTCAGTCCATGGCTCCCACTATATACATAGAGAGGACTGCTTTATCTGGCATTAATGAGAGGGGAGGTGCTTGGCCCTCTGGAGGCTTATTGCCCCAGGTAAGTCAGATGTTAGAGGAGTGAGGAAAGAATGGTGGGTGGGTAGTGAAGCCTCTTAGAGGCAAAGAATAGGAAGGATGGGGTGGTGGACTTGCAGAGGAGAGACCAGGAGGGGAGACAACATTTGTAATGTAAATAAAAGTAATTAATAATAATAATAATATTAATATTGTTTGGGAGTGAGTACTTCAAGAAGATTCTGTTATGTCCTCTGCTAGTGTCTAGAAAAGGGAATTTACTACCTTCATTACTCAAAGGAAGGTCCCTATAACACAAAGTCATGTCATTATATTCAGAACTTGAAAATGTATACCACGATGCAATCATTGCTTCTTCTTTTAGATAGTATTACAATCAATCCAGTTACATTACTTTATCATACATCAGTTTACAAATGTCTGTAGTCTGTCTTGCAGTCCTTGCGTTTCCTCTCACTTATTCCAAGTGTTCTATAAAGAATTTTTACTATTTTACAGTGTATTAGTAATATTTGCTTCATCAGATCTGATTATCATTGCCTCATTTTTTATTAATTTACTTATTTACCTTACATCTTGATTACAGGCCCCTCTTCCTCCAAGTCCCCCTCACATAGCACACCCCCCTCCCTTTCTCCTCTTAGAAGGGGGAGGTCCTTCCTGGGTATCACCCTACCCTAGCACAACAAGTTTCAGCAGGAATAGAGGCATCCTTTTCCACAGAGACCAGACAAGGTGGCTCAGGGGATCCACAGGCAGCAAGCAACAAATTTAGGGACAGCCTTATTACAGTTCTGGGGGGACCCTGATGGAAACTAAGGTGTATATGGCTTGAAAGCCTAGGTTCAGCTCATGTTCAATCTTCGGTTGTTAAATGTCTGGAGGCCCTAAGGGTCCAGGTTAGATGATTCTTTTGACCTACTTGTGTAGGTGGAGTCCCTGTCCTCTTTATGAACCTCAATCTTTCCCCCAACTTTTCCAAAGGATTTCTGGGACTCCATTTAATTTTTGCCTGTGGGTTTCTGTTTCTGTTTCCATTGGCTGCTGGGTAGAGCCTCTCAGAGGAGAGTTACGCTAGGTTCCTCTCTGCAACCATAACAGAGTGTTATGAATAGCGTCAGGAGTTGGTTCTACCCATGGGATGAGTATCAAGTTGTACCAGTCATTCATTGGCCATTTCCTCTAAATCCACTCCATCTTTATACATATACATCTTGTAGATAGGAAGCTTTTGTGTTAAAGGTTTTGTATGTGGGTTGATGTCTTTATAACTCCACTGGATATTTAATCTGGCTACAGGAAGTAGCCATATTCATTTCAGTCTCCATATCCCAAACTATTAGGAGTCTCATAGTATCCCCCATACTTCTTTGGGTATACTAAATTAAGATTTGTGAATATGTGGCCTCCACAATGAGACCTAAAAATATATGAGCAATTTCTAACATTTTTGAGGGTTTTTTGTTTGTTTATTATCATTTTTATTTTTTTATTGCCCTTTGCAGCTCTGAGCCCCCACAGTTCTTCATCACATTCATCCTTACCCCTCCTTACTTCTCCAAGAGGAGGTCACCCCCCCCCCAGGGGCTTAAAGTCTATTGAGGATTAGGCACATCTTCTGCCACTAAGGCCAAACCAGGCAGTCCTCTGCTGTATATGTGGGGGCCTCAGACCAGTTCCTGTATACAGTCTCATTGGTAGCTCAGTGTCTGAGAGATAAAGGGGGTCCAGGTTAGTTGAGACTTCTGGTCTTCCTATAGGGTTGCCCTCCTCCTCAGCTTTTTCGGCTTTTCCCTAATTCAACCACAGATGTCCATGACATAAATTCAATGGCTAGATGTGAGTGTCTGCATGTATCTCACTCAGCTGCTTGTTGGGCATCTTGGAATACCTTCAAGCTAGGTCTTTATTTTTTTTTAACACCTTTATTTTACAAAACAAAGATAAATGTACAGATTTTAAGCATTGTTTGCATAAAATTATACAATACATTTTTGTCAGTACTTTTTTTTCCGATTTTAAAATAAATTTTACATAAAACAGTATGAATATATTTTTTAGTCAGTACTTGATTTTTTTGAAAGTTTGATAGTATGCATTGAAAACTTAATAGTTACAATGAGCATAAAGTACATGCAAAACAAAATGTAACATGGAAATATTCAAAGTTTTCTTGTTGTATAGAGATTTTTTTGCTTTGTTTTGTTTTGTTTTCTTTATTTCTTGGACATCATACAGTCTGTGAGTTGTTTCTGGGGCAGTGTGAGCCTCTGGGGTTAGCATCCCATTATCAGTGACTGCATATTATGTCTGTTCTTTTGTGGCTGGGTTATCTCACTCAGAATGATATTCTCTAGATGCAGCCATTTTCTTAAGAATTTGGTCAAGTCACTGTTTCTGGTGGCTGAGTAGTATTCCATTGTGTAAATGTACCACAATTTTTGTATTCATTCATCTTCTGAAGAACATCTGGGTTCTTTCCAGCTTCTGGCTATTATAAATAGAGCCGCTATGAACATTGTGCTGCATATATCTTTGTTGTGTACTAAGGTGTTTCTGGGGTATATGCCTAGAAGTGGAATAGCTGGGTCTTCAGGTAGTATTATGTCCAATTTTCTGAGGTATCGCCAGAATGATTTCCAGAGTGTTTGTATTAGTTTGCAACCAGACCAACACTGGAAAAGGGTTCCTCTTTCTCCGCAACCTCACCAGCATCTGTTGTCATCTGAGTTTTGGATCTTGGCCAATCTGACTGGACTGAGGTGGAATCTCAGGGTTGTTTTGATTTGTATTTCCCTGATAGTTAAAGATGTCGAGCACTTCCTCAGATATTTCTCAGCCATTCGATATTCCTCAACTGAGAATGTTTTGTTTAGCTCTGTACCCCATTTTTTAATAGGGTTATTTGATTCTCTGGTGTCTAGCTTTTTGAGTTCTTGTTATAGCTTAGATATTAGGCTTCTATCTGATGTGGAGTTGGTAAAAATCTTTTCCCATTCTGTTGGCTGCCGTTTTGTTTTTTTGACAATGTCCTTAGCCTTACAGAAACTATGCAATCTCATTAAGTCCCATTTGTTAATCTTTGACCTTAGAGCTTGAGCCATTGGTGTTTTGTTCAGAAAATTTTCTCCTGTGCCTATATGTTCTAAAGTTTTCCCTACTTTCCATCTAATAGTTTCAGTGTATCTGGTTTAATGTGGAGATCTTTGATCCACTTACATTTGAGCTTTGTACAAGGAGATAAGAAAGGGTCTATTTTCATTCTTTTGCATGTTGAGTCCAGTTGGACCAGCACCATTTGTTGAATAGGCTGTCCTTTTTCCATTGAATGTTTACTGCTCCTTTGTCAAAAATCAGGTGACCATATATGTGAGGGCTCATTTCTGGATCTTCTATTCTATTCCATTGATCCACGTTCCTATTTCTGTACCAGTACCGTGCAGTTTTCAGCACAATTGCCTTGTAATATAGCTTGAGGTCAGGGATAGTGATTCCCGCAGGAGTTTTCTTGTTATTGAGGATGGATTTCGCTATTCTAGGTCTTTTGTTGTTCCATATGAAAATGCACATTGATCTTTCCAATTCCATGAAGAACTGGGTTGGAATTTTGATGGGGATTGCATTGAATCTGTAGATTGCTTTTGGTAGGATGACCATTTTTAAAATATTGATCTTTCTAATCCATGAGCATGGGAGATCTTTCCATTTTCTGAGATCCTCCTCAATTTCCTTCTTTAGAGGTTTGAAGTTCTTGTCATACAGGTCCTTGCTTAGTTAGAGTCACACCAAGGTATTTCATAGATTTTGTGACAATTGTGAAGGGTACCTTTTCCCTAATTTCTTTCTCCACATGTTTGTCCTTTGAGTATAGGAAGGCTACTGATTTGTTTGAGTTAATTTTGTATCCAGAAACTTTGCTGAACTTGTTTATCAGCTGTAGGAATTCTCTGGTAGAGTTTTTGGGGTCACTTAAGTACACTATCATGTCATCGGCAAAGAGTGATGTTTTTATCTCTTTCTTTCCGATTTGTAACCCCTCGATCTCCTTTTGCTGTCTAATTGCTCCAGCCAGGACTTCCAGTACTATGTTGAATAGGTAGGGGGAGACTGGGCAGCCTTGTCGAGTCCCTGATTTTAGTGGGATTGCTTCAAGCTTCCACCCGTTAAGTTTGATGTTGGCTGTTGGTTTGCTGTATATTGCTTTTATTATGTTTAAGTATGGACCTTGGATTCTTGTTCTTTCCAGGACTTTTAACATGAAGTGGTGTTGAATTTTGTCAAATGTTTTCTCAGCATTTAGTGAGATGACCATGTGATTTTGTTCTTTGAGTTTGTTTATATGGTGGATTACATTGATGGACTTTTTTATATTAAACCATCCCTGCATCCCATGGATGAAGCCTACTTGGTCATGATGAATGATCGTTTTGATGTGTTATTGGATTCGGTTTGCTAGGATTTTGTTGAGTATTTTTGCATCAATGTTCATAAGTGAGATTGGTCTGAAGTTCTCTTTCCTTGTAGGGTCTTTGTGTGGTTTAGGTACGAGGTTTATTGTAGCCTCAAAAAATGAGTTGGGTAGCATTCCATCGGATTCTATCTTTTGGAATAGTTTGGACAGCTTTGGTGTTATATCCGCAATAAATGTCTGATAAAATTCTGCACTGAACCCATCTGGACCTGGGCTTTTTTTGGTTGGGAGGCTTTTGATGACTTCTTCTATTTATTTAGGTGTTATAGCGTTATTTAGATGGTTTACTTGGTCCTGGTTTAACTTTGGGATCTTGTATCTGTCTACGAATTTGTCCATTTCCTCCAGATTTTCCAATTTTGTGGAGTATAAGTTTTTGTAGTAGGATCTGATGATTTTTTAAATTTCGTCAGTTTCAGTTGTTATGTCTCCACTTTCCTTTTTGATTTTGTTAATTTGTATACTCTCTCTTTGCCCTGTAGTTAGTCTGGTTAGGGGTTTATCAATCTTGTTGATTTTCTCAAAGAACAAACTCTTGGTTTTGTTGATTTTTTCATTGGTTCTTTTTGTTTCTATTTGGTCTATTTCTGCCCTAATTTTGATTATTTCTTGCTGTCTACTCTTCTTGGGTATATCTGCTTCCTTTTGTTCTAGGGCGTTTAGCTGTGCTGTCAGGTTGCTGATGTAAGCTCATTCCAGTTTCTTTTTGGAAGC
This sequence comes from Micromys minutus, assembly GCF_963924665.1. NCBI lineage: Eukaryota > Metazoa > Chordata > Mammalia > Rodentia > Muridae > Micromys > Micromys minutus. Next base: position 9,105,914 of record NC_137971.1, read on the forward strand.
ACTTAGAGCTATGAGTTTTTCTCTCAGTACTGCTTTGATTGCATCTCATAGGTTTGGGTATGTTGTGTTTTAGTTTTCATTGAATTCTAGAAAGTTCTTAATTTCTTTCTTTATTTCTTCTTTGACCCTGCTATCGTTTAACAGAGCGTTGTTTAGTTTCCATGTGTATGTAGGCTTTTTGTTGTCTGTAAACACCAATAATAGTGTCAGGTCTTGGAGCTTCCCTTTGAGATGGATCCCAAGTTGGGCCTGTCACAGGATCTTATTACCCTCAATCTGTTTTTCATTTTTTTCCCTCTAATATTTTTAGACAGGAACAATTCTGGGTTAGGGCTTTTGATTATGGAATTGTAGCACCATTCCTCCTCTTGAAACCCTGTCTATCTACTGGAGGTGGACTCCACAAGTTTTTTCTCCCCATTGTTGGGCATTTCATCTAAGGTCCCTCTTTTTGATTCCTGAGAGTCTCTCACCTCCCAGGCATGTTCTAGACCATCCCCTTAACACCTAACCCATGAGGTTGCTTATTTTCATTCATTCTGCTGGCCCCTTTGGCTTCTCTCTTGTCTCCCACCCCATACCTGATCATGTTCTGATTTCACCTTCTGACTCTACTTGCCTATCCAGGTTTTCCCCTTACTCTCTCTCTCCTGTGTTTGTTTTCTTCTTTCTCCCTAGTGGAACTGAATCATCTTTGCTAGGGCCCTTCTGCTTCTTAACATTCTTGAATTCTGTGGACTATACTCTGGATATTATGTTATTTTTAGAATATTTCAACTAATTAGTGATTACATACCATGCATGTCCTTTTGGGTATGAGTTACTTCACTTCACTCAGGATGATATTTTCTAGTTCCATTAATTTGTAAAATGTAAAAATAATGATGTTCTAATTATTAATAGCTAAATAGTATTCTATTGTGTAAATGAACCACATTTTCTGTTTCCATTCTTCCATTGTGGGACATTTTTTTTTAAACGACTTTATTTTGCAAAACAAAGATAAATGTAAAGACTTTAAACATTTTTTGCTTAAAATTATACATTTTTGTCAGTACTGTTTTTTCAGACATTAAAATAAATTTTACATAAAACCATGTGAATATGTTTTTTAGTCAGTACTTGATTTTTTTCAAGGGCTTGACAGTATGCATTGAAAACGTACTAGTTGCAATAAGCGTAAAGTACATGCAAAACAAAACGCAACATGGAAATAGTCAAAGTCTTCTTGTTTTGTGAATATATGTATATTTTTTGTTTTCTTTATTTCTTGGACTTCATACAGTCTGTGAGTTGTTTCTGGGGGAGTGCAAGCCTCTGGGGTTAGCATCCCACTATCAGTGACTGCATATTATGTCTGTTCTTTTGTGACTGGGTTATCTCACTCAGGATGATCTTCTCTAGATGCAGCCATTTTCTTAAGAATTTGGTTAAGTCATTGTTTCTGGTGGCTGAGTAGTATTCCATTGTGTATATGTACCACAATTTTTGTATCCATTCGTCTTCTGAAGGACATCTGGGTTCCTTCCAGATTCTGGCTATTATAAATAGAGCCGCTATGAACATTGTGGTGCATATATCTTTGTTGTGTATTAAAGTGTCTCTGGGGTATATGCCCAGAAGTGGAATAGCTGGGTCTTCAGGTAGTACTATATCCAATTTTCTGAGGTATCGCCAGACAGATTTCCAGAGTGGTTGTATTAGCTTGCAACCCCACCAACAGTGGAGAAGTGTTCCTATTTCTCCGCAGCCTCGCCAGCATATGCTGTCATCTGAGTTTTGGATCTTGGCCAATCTGACATCTGAGGAAATGCTCGACATCCTTAGCCATCAGGGAAATGCAAATCAAAACAACCCTAAGATTCCACCTCACACCATTGTGGGACATTTTAACAATGGGTTGTTTACAGTTTATAGCTGTCACAAATAAGGCTGCTATGAACATAGTGACATCTTTTGAGAATATGCCCAAGAGCTGGGTCTTGAGATAGATGTATTTCCAATTTTCTGAGGAAAATCCAGATTAGTTTCCAAAGTGGTAGTACAGTTTTTCCATCCTACCAGCAATGGAGGAGTGTTCATCTGTCTCCACATCCTTGCCAGCATGTGCTGTCACCTGAGTTTTTCCTCTTAGCCAATTTGATTTGTTTAAAATGAAATCTCAGGGTCCTTGTAATTTACATTTCCGTATGACTACGGACTCTGAACATCCTTTAAGTGCTCCTCAGCCATTTAAGATTTCTCTGTTTTGAATTCTTTGTTTACTATATATACCATTTTTTGATTGTTCTTTTTTTGAAGTTGGCTTTTTAAGTTATTTATGATTCTAGATATTAACCCACTGTCAGTTATGGGGTTAGTAAAGATATATTTTCCCAATCTGTAGGTTGCCAATCTGTCCTATTGATTATATTATTAGCCTTACAGAAGCTTTTTAGTTTCATGAGGTCTCATTTAGCAATTCTTGATCTTAGAGGCTGGGCCACTGAAGTTTTGTTTAGAACCACCCTTGTCCCATTCCAATGAATTTGAGGTGTTTTTCCAGTTTCTCCAGTTTATTAGATGCAGAGTATCTTGTTTTATGTTGATGTTTTTGATCCACTTTTACTTCAGCTTTGTTCAAGCCTATAAATATAGATCTATTTTTATTTTTCTGCATAAAGACTTCTAGTTATTCCAACAACATTTGTTGAAAATTCTTGCTTTTTTCCACTGTATGTTTTTGACATTTTGTCAAAGATCAAGTGTCTATAAGTTTGTGAGTTTATTTCCTGATCTTCAATTTTATTTCACTCATGAATATTGATGCAAAAATACACAATAAAATTCTAGTGAAGTGAATCAAAACCATCATTCCCCTCAATCAAGTTGTCTTCATTCCAGGGATTCAAGGTTGGTTCAATATACAAAAATTAATTAATGTAACCCACAGTTTAAAAGAACTCAAAGAAAAAATGATCATTTCATTAGATGCTGAAATGTATTGAAAAAAATACAATATCACCTCATGTTAAAAGTATTGGAGAAATTAGAAATTTTAGGTCTCTAACAAAGCATAATAAAAGCAATATACAGAAAACTAACACCAAATATCAAATTAAGTTGAAAGATATTTGAAACAATCTCACTAAAATCAGGGACAAGACACGGCTGCTCACTTTCCCATTATCTATTCATTATATTCTTAAAGTTCTAGTCAGAACAATAAGACAACAAAGGAGATCAATGGGATACGATAGGAATTGGCAAAGAAGTCAAGGTATCACTATTTGCATATGCTATGTTAGTATATACATATAAATACCTCCAAAAATTCTACCTGAGAATTTTTACAGCTGATAAGCAACTTCAGTCAAGTGGCTGGATATAAAATTAACTCAGAAATCAGTTGCCTTCATTAACACAAATGAAAAAGGGTCTGATAAAGAACATAGGAAAACAATACCCTTAACAATAGTCACAAATAAAATAAATATCTTGTGGTAACTCTAACCAAACCAGTAAAAGATCTGTATTACAAGAACTTCAAGGCTCTAGCAAAGAAATTGAAGAAGACCTCAAAAATGAAGAGATTGTCCATGCTCATGGATTGGTAGGAGTAAGACATAAAAAAATACCAATCTTACAAAAAGCCATCTACAGATCCAATGAAATGCTCATCAAAATTCCAGCATAATTATTCAAAGACATGGAAGGAAAAAAATTCAATTTCATATAGAAATATAAAGGCTTGGGAAAGAAAAACAATTCTTAACAATAAAAGAACTTTGGGGGAATCACCATAGCTGACCTCAAGCTACAGAGCAATAATGATAAAAATGGCATGGTATTAATATAGAAACAGAGAGGTCAATCAGTGGTATAGAGTTGAAGACCCAGTAATATTTGGGTTTTAACTAATCTATTTTTTTAGGTTGGTATTTGCATTACAAGTCTTTAGATTGTTTTTCATTTTTGTTATGTTCATATTCCATCATTCTTCATTGCAATTATGATTGTATATTTAAGTTATAGATAACTAGAATCATTGAGTGGTTTTAACTCTGTTATAGCTTTAGATCAAGTGCTTGAAATTTGGTACTAGTTGATAGTTTTGATAACTGCCACTTCCATAGTTTAGAGTCATTTCATATCTGCTTGCTCTTTATTCCTATTTAAACATTATCAAGAGTTAGCTGGTCAGTTACACTTCATTGAGCTATCATAATGTAATATGTACATGTTCTAGGTCCTCAGATGCCTCTTTAGATGTCAGTGCTCTATTCATCTTTCCTATTTTCATTATGTTACATATTGATCAATTGCAAGTTATTTTGTGGCTTGCCAACTTATACATCTCTAGAAATTTGTTGGAGCAGTAAACCTTAGAGATTATTCAGAATTCCACATTCCTATTATAAGAATATAAGCCCGATGCCAAAATCCAGACACCTGACTACTGTATGACCAGTTTATTCCCATTAGAGTCTGATGCCTACTATGTAACTCTAGGAAACCAGGATACAAGAATAAAGCTATATGCACATGTTGACAAAGAATAATTTCCAATACCAAGAAAATATAACTGAAAAACTTGCTATTATCCTGAGACTTATGAATTTAATGAAGAGTATAAATACAATAACAAGCTTTCTTGCTTTAAAATTGTAACATTATCATCACTGTATTCATTGTTTAAAATGTAGATTTGCATCTATGTACAATTAAATACAGATAAATGTATTCAATATTTGAGTTTGTACTTACTGAGTTGTAAACTTTTAAAATTGTTTTATTACCTCTCTGAACTTTTCAATTTTTACAACAATCATGTCGTTTACAATAAAATGCAATGTCATATAAAACAAGGCTTCAAATTCTGATTTGTCATGTTAATGTTTAACTGTTCAAACTAGGTTTTGTTAACATTTTGAATTGGTATTTTATTGTCTTGCTTTCTATGTGGAAGGGAACAATACTGGCTATGAGATATTTTTCCATTAATTTGTTTTACAAATTTTTAGATTAAAAAATAACCTTTATTTTTTATGTTTATTACAGAAAGTAGTTATAGCATTTGTGAGTTATTTTCTTTAAGTTAAACATACTGTTATCACAGTGAAGAATACTACTCAACAATCTTCTCACCCAGGAGAAATCTTTTATCTTCATCTGTTGGCTGAAGATATTCTCTGCTTTTTATGGTTGTATGATCTTTTTAAAAGTATGAAAAACTTGGGAGTAATCATGCTTCTCAGGAAGCAAAGATAATTGTCAAGCTATTCTCCAAGTGCAAAGGAGGTTTTAGAGTGTAATTTTAAACACATTTCCTTTGTGTACAATTATAAATAAAGATGCTAGCTATGGGAGAGCATTTCATTTTTTTAAAGACAATATAAAGGAAGCAGGTATTCAAATACTGTTTCTATATTTGTGTAAAAAGTGACATCATATTTAAGATTGTTGACCTATCATTAATAGATGCTATGTAGATACAACTTGAGATTTAACAATGGCATATTATTTTGTTCTAGCCAGGATATGTGTTAGTTTCTGCACACTGGTGCTTCTTACCATGTTCTCCAATGATATGCAAGTGAAATAAAATCAAACCAAATAATAGTGTCTGGCACTGTTTATATAATAGTTTATGAAAATGTTACTTTCTCTCTTATTTATTAGTTCTTTGAGAATTTTTTATAATATATGTTGATCTTAATCTCTTCCATAGCTTTTTTTAGATTCATCATCATTTTCCTACCCATCAATTATATAGTTTTTAAATATAATATACATACATGCATATATACTAACTGTACATATAAATTAATTTATAAATATATATTTGTATATATGTTTAGTTACATTTACATATAAATTATATATGTATAATATATTATGTATTTAGATATATAGATATATTACATATACATATATAACATAAATATTTATGTCAATATTACATATGATATCTTGGATGTGTGATCATTCACTAAAGTATGGATGACTTATGGTATATACCACTAGCTTTTATTCAGTAGCTTCTTGATTAGACTGGGCATTTGAATTAAGCCTGAACAGAGCTTTTGTATTCTTTTATAACCACTCTGAATTGACATGTATGGCTGCATTTCTGTGTCTTGGAAACAGTTTTTTTGTAGTCATCTGCCACTGCTGGTAATTATAATCTTTCCACACCATCTTCAAAATAATTCCAGATACTAGAACTGTTTGGGTGAGGCATATATGTTCTGTATAGGAATTATCATTCTCTTCCTTTTAGCTCTTGAATGAACCCTCACCAGCTGTTGGACTCAGGAAACTCCTCTACTAAAAGTTGAGAGATACATATATCTTAGCTATTAGGAGTAGGTTTAATACTAACCCCAATTAGCATTGAGGAAGTTAATAGTAATTGATTCTTTTCTAGGGCCTGTGACTTTTCTAGCATTTTCCCAAGTGTATTTTATAATGATGTTACTTGTATGATTAAAACTATAATTGTCTCTATTTTGTAAATAAAAAAGGGGTAAACACAAATTCCAGTAGTTTATAAAAGACAGGAAAGTGTGTACAAGATATATACCTTCATTCCTTGTTACCTGACAACCCCTTACATCCTGTACTCTTACATTATAAACCCAAGGAGCAGCTTTACAACCTACATTTCTTTTAAGTGAAGCATGTGAATATCAGTCACAACATGATGTCATCTTGCCTGTGGGTGTGCTTTGTGCTCTTTATTTAGCTCCCACCTTCACAGTTCTTTGATAATCACATTCCTTGCATTTGACAGAAACTGAGGATTTTACCACTCTATATTTTTGCAATGAAAACTCAGAGGTTTACCACCATTTCTGAACACTATCCTGATTGAATAATTTCTGGTACAGTGCAGTCTTCCCAAGTTAGGAAAACTCTACAAGTCCGCCTAAGCAGTCTACATTTAAGAATTGATCTTAACAATGAAAGCCAGTACTATAGTGTGGCAATACAGCTGAATCAGTGAGGTTTGCCTAGAAAAGCTGAACTTCTAATGAATGAATCCAAGTAATTACAGGCCTTTCAGGCTCAAGGGCAGTGGTGACTGTGAGCCATGGGCTCTATTGTTTTATTCATAGTTGGCCTTGCAAATAGTAGGAAATGAGAGAAACTTACCATTGTCTGTTTTATTCTTCTCTCTCACATCCATTTTCTTTCAATTCCTCGGACCTCTCTTCTCCTACTACTGTTCCCATTCAGTCCTCAGGTCTACATACCCTCAGTATGTGTTCTAAGCAATTATTGAACAATGGGTGCAATGTGATATTCTTTTTTTAAATCGAACAACTTAATCTTAAAAAACAGAGATAAATGTACAGATTTTAAAAACATTTTTGCATAAACATATATGAATACATTTTTGTGAGTACTTGATGTTATTAAAGGTTTAATAGTATACATTAAAATCATATGAGTTACAATGAGCATAAAAGTACATGTAAAATAAGATGTAACCTGAAAACAGTCAAAGTTTTCTTAGTGTATAAAGATTAAGCATAATGATTTTTCATTTTTTGGCCTTTTTTTTAACTTCATATACTCTGTGAGTTGTTTCTGGGGTGTTCAGAGCTTTCTGGGGTTAGTATCCAATATTCAATGACCGCATATTATGTCTGTTCTTTTGTGACTGGGTTATCTCAATCAGGATGATATTCTCTAGAAGCATCCATGTTCTTAAGATTTTCAGAAAGTCATTGTTTCTGATAGCTGAGTAGTATTCCATTGTGTAAATGTACCAAATTTTTGTATCCATTCATCTACTGAAGGACATCTGGATTCTTTCCAGCTTCTGGCTATTATAAATAGAGCTGCTATGAACATTGCGGTGCATGTGCCTTTGCTGTATGTTGGAGGAACTCAGGAGTAAATGCCCAGAAGTGGAATAACTGGGTCTTCAGATAGTACTATGTCCAATTTTCAGAGGAATCGCCAGACTGATTTCCAGAGTGGTTGTCCAGTTTACAACCCCACCAAGAGTGGAGAAGTGTTCCTATTTCTCTGCATCCTCCCCAGCATCTGCTGTCTTCTGAATTTTGGATCTTAGCAATTATGGTTGGTGTGAGGTGAAATCTCAGGGTTGTTTTGATTTGGATTTCCCTCATGGCTAATGATGTCGAGCACATCCTTAGATGCTTCTGAGCCATACAATATTCCTCAACTGAGAACTTTTTGTTTAGCTCTGTACCCTTTTTTTTAATAGCGTTGTTTGATTCTCTGGTGTCTAACTTCTTGAGTTCTTTGTATACCTCAGACATTAGGCCTCTGTAAGATGTGGGGTTGGTAAAGATCTTTTCCCACTCTGTTGGGTGCCATTTTGTTTTCTTGACAGTGTCCTTAGCTTTACAGAAATTTTGCAATCTCATTAAGTCCCATTTATCCATATTTTACCTTAGAGCATGAGCCATTGGTGTTCTGTTCAGGAAATTTTCTCCTGTGCCTATGTGTTTTAAGGTTTCCCTACTTTTTCTTCTAATAGTTTCAGTGTACCTGGTTTAATGTGGAGATCGTTGATACACTTGCACTTGAGTATTGTACAAGGTGATAAGAAATAGCCTTTTTTCATTCTTCTGCTTGGTGAGTGCCAGTTGGACCAACACTATTTGTTGAAGAGGCTGCCGTTTTTCCATTGAATGTTTACAGCTCCTTTGTCAAAAATCAAGTGACCATATATGTGAGGGATCATTTCTGGATTTTCTATTCTATTCCATTGATCCACGTGCCTATCTCTGTACCAGTTCCATACAGTTTTTAGAACAATTGCCTTGTAATATAGCTTGAGGTCAGGGATAGTGATTCCTACAGATATTTTCTTGTTGAGGATGGATGTCGATATTCTAGGTCTTTGTTATTCAAGATGAATTTGCACATTAATCTTTTCTACTCTATAAAGAATTGGGTTGGAATTTTGATGGGGATTGCATTAAATCTGTAGATTGCTTTTGGTAAGATGGCCAGTTTTACAATGAGCATGAGAGATCTTTCCATTTTCTGAGCTCTTCCTCTATTTCCTTCTTTAGAGGTTTGAAATTCTTGTCATACAGGTCCTTCACTTGCTTAGTTAGAGTCACACCAAGGTATTTCATAGTTTTTGTGACTATTGTGTAGGGTATCTTTTCCCTAAATTCTTTCTCTGCATGTTCATCCTTTGAGTAGAGGAAGGCTACTGATTTGTTGGAGATAATTTTATATCCAGCCACTTTGCTGAAGTTGTTTATCAGCTGTAGAAGTTCTCTGGTGGAATTTTTGGGTTACTTAAGTACACTATCATGTCATCTGCAAACAGTGATGTTTTAACTTCTTTCTTTCCAATTTGTATTCCTTTGATTTCCTTTTGCTGTCTAATTGCTCCAGCCAGGACTTCCACTACAATGTTGAACCGGTTGGGGGAGAGTTGGTGGCCTTGTCTAGGCCCTGAATGTAGTTGCATTGCTTCAAGTTTCTCACCGTCAAGTTTGATGTTGGCTATTTGTTTGTTGTATATTTCTTTTATTATGTTTAGTTATGGGCCTAGATTCCTGTTCTTTCCAAGACTTTTAACATGAAGGGGTGTTGAATTTTGTCAAATGATTTCTCAGCTTCTAGTGAGATGACCAAGTGTTTTTTTTCTTTGAGTTTGTTTATATGTTGGATTATGTTGATGGCTTTCCATATATTAAACCATCCTTGCATCCCATAGATGAAGCCTACTTTATCATGGCGAATGATTGTTTTGATGTGTACTTGGATTCAGTTTGCAAGGACTTTGTTGAGTATTTTTGCATCAATGTTCATAAGTAAGATTGGTCTGAAGTTCCCTTTTCTTGTAGGGTCTTTGTGTGGTATAGGTAAGAAGGTTTTTGTGGAATAATGAAGAATGAGTTAGGTAGTGATCCATCTGACTCTATTTTGTGGAAAAGTTTGGAGATTATTGGTATTAGGTCATCAAATACGTCTGATAGAATTTTGCACTGAACCCATCTGGACCTGTGCTTTTTTTGGTTGGGAGGCTTTTGATGACTGATTATATTTCTCTAGGTGCTATGGTATTATTTACATGATATACTTCATCCTTGTTTAACTTTAGTATCTGGTATCTCTGTAGGAATTCATCCATTTTCTCAAGATTTTCCAACTTTGTTGACTATAGGCTTTTGTAGTAGTATCTGATGATTTCTTGAATTTCCTCAGTTTCATTTGTTATGTCTTCACTTTTTTTTTCTGATGTTGTTAATTTGGATACTCTCTCTTTGCCCTCCTGTTGGTCTAGCTAAGGGTTTATCAATCTTGTTAATTTTCTCAAAGACCCAGCTCTTGATTTTGTTGATTCTTTGAATGGTTTTTTTTTTTTTTTTTGTTTCTATTTGGTCAGTTTCTGCTCTGAGTTTGTTTATGTCTTGCTCTCTACTCCTCTTGGGTGTATCTGCTTCCTTTTGTTACAGAGCTTCCAACTGTGCTGTCAAGTTGCTAGTATATGCTCTCTCCAGTTTCTTTTTGGAAGACCTAAGAGCTATGGGTTTTCTTCTCAGTACTGGTTTCATTGCATCTCATAGGTTTCAGTATGTTGTGTTTTCATTTTCATTAATTCTAGGAAATCCTTAATTTCTTTATTTATTTCTTTTTTGACCATGCTATGACTTAATAGAACTTTTTTAGTTTCTATGTGTATATGGGCTTTTTGTTGTTTTTGTTATTATTAAAGACCAGTCTTAGACCATGGTGATCAGATAGGATGCTTGTGATTATTTTAGTCTTTTTATATCTATTGAGTCTTTTTTGTGACTGATTATATGGTCAATTTTGCAGAAGGTTCCATTAGGTGCTGAGAAGATGGTGTATTCTTTTGTTTTAGGATGGTATGTTCAGTAGATGTCTATTAATCCCAATTGGTATATAACCTCTGCTTATTTCACTGCGTGCTTGTTCATTTTCTGTTTCCATGATCTGTCCTTTGATAAGAGTGGAGTATTGAGATCTCCCACTATTATTGTGTGTGGTGCAATGTATTTTTTGAGCTCTAGTAGGGTTTCCTTTTTTATTATGGGTGCTCTTGTATTTGGAGCATATATGTTAATAATTTTGAGTTCCTCCTGACAAGTTTTCACTGTAATGATTAAAAAGTGTTCTTCCTTATCTTTTTTGATAACTTTTGGTTGAAAATCTACTTTATTGTATATTAGAATGGCCACTCCAGCTTACTTCTTGGAGCTGTTTGCTTGGAAGAATTTTTCCCAAGCTTTTTTCTCTGAGATAGTGTCTGTCTTTGTCTCTGAGATGAGTTTCCTCTATGCAGCAAAATGCTTTATTCTGTTTATATATCCAGTCTGATAGCCTACACTTTTTTATTGGGGAATTGAGTCTATTTATGTTAACAGATATTAAGGAATAGTGGTTTCTGTTTCCTGATTTTTTTTTTTTTTGCTTTTAGAGGTTATTATTGTGCCTGCGTGTCTTTCTTTTTTTGGTTTTCTTGCTTAGGTATTCTTGTTTTTACTAGGATGTAGTTTCCCTCCTTGTATTGGGTTTTCTACCTATAACTCATTGTAGTGCTGATTTTGTGGTCAGATATTGTGTAAATTTAGTTTTGTCCTGGAATATTTTGGTCTCCCCATCTATGTTGATTGAGAGTTTTGCTGGGTATAACAGCTTGGGATTTTGTTGAAGATATTTACTGTGCCTCGTGGTTGATATTCTTCGACCTCTTTTTTTCCTATTGTCCTTAGGTTTGGTCTTCTCATTGTGTTCTGGATCTCCTGGATATTTTGGGATAGGAGCTTTTTTGGTTTTTGCATCTTTTCTGACTGTTTTGTCTTTGTTTTCAGTGTTGTCTTCGTCCCCTGAGATTTTCTCTTCCATTGTATTGGAGATGCTTGCATCTGGGACTCCTGATTTCTTTTTTAGGTTTTCTACCTCCAGAGTTTTCTCTTTTAGTGTTTTCATTATTGTTTCCATTTCCATTTTAAATTCCTTCTTCAATTCTTTCATATCTTTGGTTCTATTTTCCTCTCGTTCTTTGATTTCTTTGAGTGTATTTCATGTTTCCTCTTTAAAAGATTCTATTTCTTTTTGTTTTTTTCTTATTCTTGTTTAAAGATCTCTATCATCATCTTGAGGTATGATTTCTGGTCTGAGTCTTCTTTTTCTGGAGTGTTTGGCATCTGATGTTTGCTGTCATGGGAGAGCTGGGTTCTGATGTTGCCAGTTTGTCTTGGTTTCCATTGGGTAAGTTCTTTTGCATTCCTATTGCTGTCTTGTTGTCTGTGATTATATGTGATCTTGTCAGTGAGTGGTTCCTGTCTCCTGTGTACCTGGCCTGTGTCCCTGGATATCTGCTGTTTTAGGTGGCAAATGGCTTGAGCGTTTGGTCTGTATTCAAGGGCCTTCCTGGTGGAAACTGAATCCTTCAGGCAGAGTTCCTGCTCCTCTGAACCAATTGGGGGTGGGGCTGAGCTTTCTGTGTGTCAGGCCTAGTCCTCTCTGCACCCTGGCTACTTGCAGTACACTCTCACCAGGCCTGAGTCCCTGGATCTCTGTTGTTCCTGGTGGCAAATGGCCTGATTGTTTATCTGCAAGCAAGGGCTTTCTGGGTTGATACTGAGTCTCTTCAAGGAGTAGCAGAGTTCCTGCTCACGTGAACCAATGGGGGTGGTGGTGGTGGCTGAGCTTTCTGTGTGCTCAGCCCAGACGTCTCTGCACCCAGCCTCCTGGATCTCTGCTGTTTCTGGTGGTCGCAATGTGATCTATTTGTATAGTATTCTTCCTGGTCCTGGCAGCAACTTTTCAAGTTTGAGGGAACAACATATTTAGTATCAGAAACTTAAAACTGGAGTAAAAATCCTAACTTAGGATTGTCTTTTATGAATTCCTCACAGCTAAAATATACTCTCTGATAAGAATTTGATCTCAAGGATTTTTGCAAAATATAATTTCAGTCATGTTTTTTAAATCATTCCTGTCATTGATATTTGGTTATGTTTTCAGAGCCTTACGGTACTGGTGAATACCAGCTGATACTCTTCTTTGTATATTTAATGAGGCAATTTAAAATTAACAAGTACTTTTGGCTAATAGATCATTTGTTTATATTAAAGTGGAACCCATTTGTCTTTATTTGCTTATATGTATGTTAAACAGTTTTTATTTACAGTAGTGAGGTTTATATTTGTGGATGTGGTTCTCTATCAAAGAAAATAATGTTTTGCTTGAAATAGGAGTTTAGTGTTTGCCAAGCATTCTTTCAGCAGGTAAGTATTATCATCACCAAATAAGTTTTTGTTTTGTGGAAACAGTTGTCTGACTATTCTATTGTCAGGATGGAAGTTTGCATTATTCATGTTTATTGATGTCATGCCAAAATTCAACAGGACCAATGACAACTTAAGTTTATTTGCGCTTGCAGCTCTGGAATCATAATCCATAAGAGTATGGCAGGCATGGGAACAGTAGCAGGAAGCTGAGATATCACATATTCAATTGCAAATACTAAGCATTCAGTCCAAGCAGCCACGATGTACTTCTCAAAATCAGTTCTTCAGGAGGCACTTCTGGCAAGGCTATGCCACCTGCCAAACGTTGATACCATGTGTTCAAGTACCCATTCTGTGGGGACATTCAGCATTTATACAACAGTCTGGAATGAGGAAAGTTTACTATAGGCTTAGATTTTTAAAAACCTACTCTTAATACATGTTCTAGTCAAACATATCCAGGGAGGGGAGCAAGGATGGTAAATAGGACAAGGGGATGTGGACGTGTTTAGAAGTAGTTCTCGTTTTCGTTGAATTCTAGAAAGTCCTTAATTTCTTTCTTTATTTCTTCTTTGACCCTGCTATCCTTTAACAGAGCGTTGTTTAGTTTCCATGTGTATGTGGGCATTTTGTTGTCTTTGTTGTTGTTAAAGACCAGCCGTAGACCATGGTGATCTGAGAGGATGCATGGGAGTATTTCAATCTTCTTATATTGATGAAGGCTCGTTCTGTGTCCAATTATGTGGTCAATTTTCGAGAAGGTGCCATGGGGTAGTGAGAAGAAGGTATATTCTTTTACTTTAGGATAGTATGTTCTGTATATATCTATTAATTCTAGTTGGTTCAAAGTCTCTGCTAGTTTTGCAGTGTCCTTGTTCAGTTTCTGTTTCCCTGATCTGTCCATTGGTGAGAGTGGGGTATTAAAGTCTCCCACTATTATAGTGTGGGGTGAAATGTATGTTTTGAGCTTTAGTAGAGTTTCTTTTATGAATGTGGGTGATTTTTTATTTGGAGCATATATGTTAAGGATTGAGAGTTCCTCTTGACAGATTTCCCCGGTAATGAGTAAAAAGTGTCTTTCTTTATCTTTTTTGATAAATTTTGGTTGGAAATTTACTTTATTCGATATTAGAATAGCCACTCCAGCTTGCTTCTTGGAGCTGTTTGCTTAGAAGTTTTTTTCCCACCCTTTTACTCTGAGATAGCTTCTGTTTCTCTCTCTGAGATGAGTTTCCTGTATGCAGCAAAAGGCTGGATTTTGTTTATGTATCCAGTCTGATAGTCTATGTCTCTTTATTGGGGAGTTGAGACCATTTATGTTAATAGATATCAAGGAATAATTGTTTCTGTTTCCTGCCATTTTTGCTTTTTTGGGTTGAGTTGTGTCTGTGTTTTTTCTTCTTTTAGTTTTCTTGTTTAGGAGTTTTCTTGTTTTTACTAGGCTGTATTTTCCCTCCTTGTATTGGGTTTTCCACCTATAATTCGTTGTAGTGCTGGGTTTGTGGTCAGATATTGTGTGAATTTTGATTTGTCTTGAAATATCTTTGTCTCTCCATCGATGGTGATTGATAGTTTTGCTGGGTATAGCAGCTTGGGCTGGTACTTGTGCTCTCTTAAGGAGTGCATGATGTCTGTCCAGACTCTTCTAGCTTTCATAGTCTCTGTTGAGAAATCGGGTGTGAGTCTGATTGGTCTGCCTTTATATGTTACCTGACCTTTTTCCCTTACTGCTTTTAGTATTCTTTCTTTACTTTGGGCACTTGAGGTTTTTACTATTATGTGTCGGGAGGTATTTCTTTTCTGGTCCAACCTATTTGGAGTTCTGAAGGCTTCTTTTATGCTTGTGGTCATCTCATTCTTGAAGGCAGGGAAGTTTTCTTCTATGATTTTGTTGAAGATATTTACTGTGCCTCTTAGTTGATACTCTTCTCCCTCTTCTATTCCTATTATCCTTAGGTTCGGTCTTCTCATTGTGTCTTGTATTTCCTGGACATTTTGGGTTAGGAGCTTTTTGTTTTTTGCATCTTCTCTGGCTGTTTTGTCTATGTTTGCAATGTTGTCTTCTGCCCCCGAGATTCTCTCCTAGATCTCTTGTAATCTGTTGGAAATGCTTGCTTCTGTGACTCCTGATTTCTTTTTTTGGTGTTCTGACTCTAGGGTTATCTCTTTTAGCGTTTTCTTTATTGTGTCAATTTCTGTTTTAATTTCCCTCTTCCATTCCTTTATTTCTTTGGTTCTGTTTTCCTCCCGTTCTTTGAGTTCTTTGAGTGTTTTTATTGTTTCTTCTTTAAAAGCTTCTGAATCTTTTTGCTTTTCCTCACTTTCTTGTTTAAGTAACTCTATCAGCGTCTTGAGGCATGATTTCAGGTCTGTGTCTTCTTTTTCTGGAGTGTTTGGAATTCCGATGTTTGCTACTATCGGAGAGCTGGGTTCTGGTGTTGCTAGATTGTCTTGGTTTCCTTGGGATATACTCTTTCTCTTTCCTCTTGCCATTTTGTTGTCAGTGATATGTTCTTGCCTTTCCCTTGTATCTGGTCTGTGTCCCTGGTACACTTTCCGTGTGCACTCTACAGAGATCTCTCTACTCCCCGGCAGCCCAGGTTCCAGAAGGCAGCTGGGCCAGGCTCCGCTCTGCGTCCTGAAGTCGCCTCCGGGTGGGAACAGACGTTCCTCAGATCTGTTCCTGGTCACAGATGCTCAGCCTCTCTGAGCCACCTTTCTGGCTAACAGGTGGGCCAGGCTCGGCTAACACAACATACCCAAACCTATGGGATGCAATGAAAGCAGTATTGAGAGGAAAACTCATGGCCCTAAGTGCTTCCAAAAAGAAACTGGAGAGAGCTCACATCAGCAACCTGACAGCACAGCTAAAAGCCCTTGAACAAAAGGAAGCAGATATACCCAAAATGAGTAGACTGCAAGAAATAATCAAAATTAGGGCAGAAATAGACCAAATAGAAACAAAAAGAACCATTGAAAAAATCAACAAAACAAAGAGTTGGTTCTTTGAGAAAATCAACAAGATTGATAAACCCCTAGCCAGACTAACTAGAGGGCAAAGAGAGAGTATCCAAATTAACAAAATCAGAAAGAAAAGTGGTGACATAACAACTGAAACTGAGGAAATTCAAGAAATCATCAGATCCTACTACAAAAACTTATACTCCATAAAATTGGAAAATCTGGAGGAAATAGACGAATTCCTAGACAGATACAAGATCCTAAAGTTAAACCAGGACAAAGTAAACCATCTAAATAACCCTATAACACCTAAAGAAATAGAAGAAATCATCAAAAGCCTTCCAACCAAAAAAAACCCAGGTTCAGACAGGTTGAGTGCAGAATTTTATCAGACATTTATTGGGGATATAACACCAATATTCGCCAAACTATTCCAAACGATAGAATCAGACGGAATATTACCCAACTCATTTTTTGAGGCTACAATAACCCTCGTACCTAAGCCACACAAAGACCCTACAAGGAAAGAGTACTTTAGACTAACCTCACTTATGAACATTGATGCAAAAATACTCAACAAAATCCTTGCAAACCGAATCCAAGAACACATCAAAACCATCATTCATCATGACCAAGTAGGCTTCATCCCTGGGATGCAGGGATGGTTTAACATAAGGAAATCCATCAATGTAATCCACCATATAAAAAAACTTAAAGACCAAAATTACATGGTCATCTCACTAGACGCTGAGAAAGCATTCGACAAAATCCAACACCCCTTCATGTTAAAAGTCCTGGAAAGAACAGGAATCCAAGGCCCATATTTAAACACAACAAAAGCAATATACAGCAAACCAACAGCCAACATCAAACTTAATGGCGAGAAACTTGAAGCAATCCCACTAAAATCAGGGACTCAATAAGGCTGCCCACTCTCTCCCTACCTATTCAACATAGTACTGGAAGTACTGGCTGGAGCAATTAGACAGCAAAAAAAGATCAAGGGGATACAAATCGGAAAGGAAGAGATAAAAACATCACTCTTTGCCGATGACATGATAGTGTACTTGAGTGACCCCAAAAATTCCACCAGAGAACTCCTACAGCTGATAAACAAGTTCAGCAAAGTGGCCGGATACAAAATTAACTCAAACAAATCAGTAGACTTCCTATCCTCAAAGGACAAACATGTGGAGAAAGAAATTAGGGAAAAGGTACCCTTCACAATCGTTACAAAAACTATGAAATACCTTGGTGTGACTCTAACTAAAGAAGTGAAGGACCTGTATGACAAGAACTTCAAACCTCTAAAGAAAGAAATTGAGGAGGTTCTCAGAAAATGGAAAGATCTCCCATGCTCATGGATTGGAAAAATCAACATCTTAAAAATGGCCATCCTACCAAAAGCAATCTAGAGATTCAATGCAATCCCCATCAAAATTCCAACCCAGTTCTTCATGGAATTGGAAAGATCAATGTGAAATTTCATATGGAATAACAAAAGACCTAGAATAGCGAAATCCATCCTCAACAACAAAAAAACATCTGCGGGAATCACTATCCCTGACCTCAAGCTATATTACAAGGCAATTGTGCTGAAAACTGCATGGTACTGGTACAGAAATAGGCAAGTGGATCAATGGAATAGAATAGAAGATCCAGAAATGAGCCCTCATGTATATGGTCACCTGATTTTTGACAAAGGAGCAGTAAACATTCAATGGAAAAAGGACAGCCTATTCAACAAATGGTGCTGGTCCAACTGGCACTCAACATGCAAAAGAATGAAAATAGACCCGTTCTTATCTCCTCGTACAAAGCTCAAGTTTAAGTGGATTAAAGGTCTCCACATTAAACCAGATACACTGAAACTATTAGATGAGAAAGTAGGGAAAACCTTAGAACACATAGGCACAGGAGAAAATTTCTTGAACAAAACACCAATGGCTCAAGCTCTAAGGTCAAAGTTTAACAAATGGGACTTAATGAGATTGCAAAGTTTCTGTAAGGCTAAGGACATCGTCAAGAAAACAAAAAGGCAACCAACAGAATGGGAAAAGATCTTTACCAACACCACATCAGATAGAGGCCTAATATCCAATGTGTACAAAGAACTCAAAAAGCTAGACACCAGAGAATCAAATAACCCTATTAAAAAATGGGGTACAGACCTAAACAAATCATTTTCTGTTGAGGAACACCGAATGGCCGAGAAACATCTGAGGAAGTGCTCAACATCCTTAGCCATCAGGGAAATGCAAATCAAAACAACCCTAAGTTTCCACCTCACACCAGTCAGGTTGGCCAAGATCCAAAACTCAGATGACAGCAGATGCTGGCGAGGCTGCGGAGAAAGAGGAACACTTCTTTACTGTTGGTGGGGTTGCAAGCTAATACAACCACTCTGGAACTCTGTCTGGCGATACCTCAGAAAATTGGATATAATACTACCTGAAGACCCAGCTATTCCACTTCTGGGCATATACCCCAGAGACACTTTAATACACAACAAAGATATATGCACCACAATGTTCATAGTGGCTCTATTTATAATAGCCAGAAGCTGGAAGAAACCCAGATGTCTTTCAGAAGACGAATGGATACAAAAATTGTGGTAAATATACACAATGGAATACTACTCAGCCACCAGAAACAATGACTTAACCAAATTCTTAAGAAAATGGCTGCATCTAGAGAAGATCATCCTGAGTGAGATAACCCAATCACAAAAGAACAGACATTATATGCAGTCACTGATAGCAGGATGCTAACTCCAGAGGCTTGCACTCCCCCAGAAACAACTCACAGACTGTATGAAGTCCAAGAAATAAAGAAAACAAAAAATATACATATATTCACAAAACAAGAAGACTTTGACTATTTCCATGTTGTGTTTTGTTTTGCATGTACTTTACGCTTATTCCAACTAGTAGGTTTTCAATGCATACTGTCAAGCCCTTGAAAAAAATCAAGTACTGACTAAAACACATATTCACATGGTTTTATGTAAAATTTATTTTAATGTATTAAAAAACAGTACTGACAAAAATGTATAATTTTAATCAAAAAATGTTTAAAATCTGTACATTTATCTTTGTTTTGCAAAATAAAGTCTTTTTTTAAAAAAAAGTAGTTCTTAGGAAGTGATTAGAATTTCGGTTCATCGGGTTAACAGCCATCCTGTTTTGTAGTATCAGGACAGCAAAAACAAATCAGCAGAGGTAGAACTATCCACAAGAAATCACCAGACTTTTGGAATTGATAGGAGTCCATGGAAATGACCTGGACCAGCAGAACAACAGATGTGCTCTGCCAGGCATCTCTTAAAGAAGGGAAAATCGGGGAAAAGGAGGACCTGAAGCCAAGGAAGCATTGTGATGCTAGCTATGCAAGCACACTGTCACTGTCCTTTGAAACCTATTTATGCTTTCTGAAACATCACCTGTCACTCTTTGGGCTTTGCCTCAACAGAACAGCAGGTGAATTGGCCTCACCACATGAGTCTATATAAGCAAAACACAGTCTGTATCACCTGACATATCCAGAAACTTTCACTTCAGTTTACTTTATGTATTTATACATTGTATATGATGTACCCATATATATATATATAACTATAAATTATATATGTTATATAATTATACATACACACATGTGTATAATATATGTAGAACATACACATAATTAAACCAATATTGCTAACATGTCTTAGGGTTTTACTTCTGTGAATAAACACCATGACCAAGGCAAGTCTTATAAAGGATATTTAATTGGGGCTGGCTTACAGATTAGAAGTCCAGTTGAGTATCATCAAGGTAAGAACCTGGCAGTATCCAGGTAGGCATGGGACAGGAGGAGGTAAGAATTTTACATCTTCATCTGAAGGCTGCTAGCAGAATACTAACTTCCAGGCAGCTAGCATGAGGATCCTAAAGTCCACACATAGTGATATTTCTATTCCAACAAGGCCACACCTCCAAATAGTGTCATTCCCTGGGCCAAGCATATAAAAACCAAAACATTCCACTCCCAGGCCTTCATAGGTTTGTCTAACATACAAGTTTATGGAGGTCATACTTAAGTATGGCGTAAGAAAAAATACATTTAGTCCAGCTAAAAAGTCCATGGTTCAAGGTCTCTTCTAAGAATCATCCAATTGTTAATTTGTAATCCCCAAAGTAATACAGAAAACCATCTGGGCAAACTCCAAATTCTGCATCTCCCAGTCTGATATCAAGGATGCATGCAGTTCTCCAACTCCTTATGCATCTTTGTTGACTGCAACAAAGTTCCGTGTCCTGGGCTGGTTCCATCCCTTGTTAGAAACTTTCCTCAGGAGATATCCTCTGGCTCTGGCTTTTTGAAAATCTTGGTCTCTCCAAGGCAGCTTCAGTATTTCAGCTTCTTATTTTAATGCCTAGAATCCATACATGATCTTCTGGGCCCCCCAATGGGCTGGCATATCTTCTCCAGTTCTTCCCTTTGTAGCATACTAAGCTAAGGTTGATCTACTCCACTGCCACTGTATTTTGGTGACTATTCCATGGTACTGGCATCTCCAACATGCCAGGGTGTTTCCTGCAACTAGGCTTCACCAATAAGCTCTCATATGCGCTCTTCATAGTGCCAAGCCTCACATATTTTCTATTTCCCCTTCTGTCCTGGGCTGTCAACTACGACTGAGGCTGGATCTTCCTCATGGCCTTCTATGGCCTTTCACAATGGAAAGCTTCAGCTGTTTCTTTATGCTCAGTTCATGACTTCAAATCCAGTACCACCTGGGTGACTCTTTGCACCTTACTAAGTACAGCCGCAGCATGAGCTACAACCTTAGCTATCTGTGGAACACAGCCTTTTTGTGTTTCAGAAAACACTTCTCAGACTTCACCTCAGTGATGCTGTTTTCTTCTTAATTACCAATGACTCCTTAGATACAGCTAACTAGCATCAATTGTCCCAATAGCCATTTCTATTCTGGACTCTAAAGCCTGAGCTACATGGCCAATGGTGCTCAGTCCTGCTGCTTTTTAAAGCTATAGCATGGACGTTGTATCACCAGCTTTCTGTTTTCCAACTCCTTCACTGCCTAAGCTTAGATCTCCTGGATCTTGCTCTGTATACTCTCCTTGAACTCAGAGATCTGAATGTCTCTCTCCGGGATTAAAGTTGTGTATCACTCCATCAGGACTTAAGCTTCTCTTCACCTAAAAGTTGATCTGTTTCAGGCTGGCCTTGAGCTCAGAGATCTTCTTGGCTTTTACTTGGCTTTATCTGGGATTAAAAGTGTGTACCACCATACCTGGATCTAAACTTACCTGGCTCTGATTTTGCCCCAAAGGGCCTTAATCTGTTATCACCAAGACCATAGGATTTAGTTCCATTTTCCCTCCTGAGGCCCTTGATACTTAACCATATATTTTATATTTTTCCTCTCTAAGCCTTCTATACTTGTTCAAAACACTCTTCATGACACTTAACCAGCAAAGCCTCTGCTGGGCTTTTTTTGACACTACCTTTGTCAATGCAACTAATATAAATCTGTTTACCTTAGACTCAGGTAGACTCTTCACACAAGAGCAAAGAGCAGTCACATTCTTCAACAAAATAACACAAAACACTTTATAGGTAACATTCTGAAATTCTTCTCTACTCAAACCTCTAGGGCAAAGTCCATACAGTTCATATCATACTCAGCAACTAAGTCTTCCATATTCCTATTATGATAGCCAATTAAGACCAACTTAAAATATTCCACTGCTTTTCAAAGTCCCCAATCCCTAATTTCTCCCAACAAAAGCACAGTCAGAGCCATCACAGTAATACCCCACTCCTGGTATTTACTGCTGTGAACAGACACCATTACCAAGGCAAATCTGATAAGAGATAATTAATTGGGGCTGACTTACAGGTTCAGAGGTTCAGTCCAGTATCATCAAGATGAGAAAATGGCAGCATCCAAGTAGGCATGGTACAGGAGGAGCTGAGAGTTCTGCATCTTCATCTGAAGGCTGCTAGCAGAATACTGACTTCCAGGCAGACAGAATGAGGGTCTTAAAGTCTATGCTTATAGTGAAATACCTGTTCCTACAAGACTACACCTCCAAACAGTGCCTTACCCTGGGCCAGTCATATTCAAACCATGACACTGACCTTCATTTTGAGGTAGATTATCACATTATTGGGAACCTATTACACAAAGGCTCACACCTGAGGCATTGCACCAGCTGTGGTCCAAATTTTTAATCTCTCATTTATTATCCAAGTCAACTGATTATGTTTGTTAGAATATTAAATTTATCTGGAGAGATCACCCAGGTCCCATTCTAACTGGTTCTTTCAAGGAAGTCTGGGTCATTCTTTCCTTTTCAATTTTAAATTCTACCTTGAAACTGGAGATAATTTTTAGATTGTTACTTTGTTAAAATAGAAACCAAAACCAACCAACCAAAGAAAAACTGAATCTCTCTCTCTCTCTCTCTCCGTCTCTCCCTTTGTCTCTGTCTCTGTCTGTCTCTCTCTGTCTGTCTCTCTGTCTGTCTCTCTGTCTCTGTCTCTGTCTCTCTCTCTCTCTCTCTCTCTCTCTCTCTCTCTCTCTCTCTCTCTCTCTGTCTGTCTCCCTCT
Organism: Micromys minutus; assembly: GCF_963924665.1. Classification (NCBI taxonomy): domain Eukaryota; kingdom Metazoa; phylum Chordata; class Mammalia; order Rodentia; family Muridae; genus Micromys; species Micromys minutus. Next base: position 9,128,740 of record NC_137971.1, read on the forward strand.
CTCTCTTACCTTTTTGGAAAACACTATTTCTTTGAAAGCACATAATCACATGACAAAAATATTTCCTCATGATAAAATAACTTCATCAATCAATTCTATCACTATCTAATAACTTTTATAAATTACTTTGTATGCTCACATAGTGAAACAAAAGTATGTGGCCTCTGAAAGATTAATTTAGCTCTTCAGTAGTGGTTGAAGAAATTATGGACTTATTACTTATTGCATTAAGAGATATTTCTGTGAGAATTTCATACTTAGAAACACTTTTATTAATACTATACAAATAGAAAGCAGGTAGTTTTAAGAAACCATTTAAGGTGTTTAAGAACCATTTAAGAAATAGTCAATATACGACAATTTTTGTTTCAATTCATCTACTTAAGGACATCTGGGTTCTTTCCAGCTTCTGGCTATTATAAATAGGGCTGCTATGAACATGGTGGTGCATGTGTCTTTGTTGTATGTTGGAGCTTCTCTGGGGTTTATGCCCAGAAGTGAAATAACTGGGTCTTCAGGTAGCACTATATCCAATTTTCTGAGGAATTGCCAGACTTATTTCCAGAGTGGTTGTACCAGTTTACAACCCCACCAACAGTGGAGAAGTGTTCCTCTTTCTCCATATCCTCACCAGCATCTGCTGTCATCTTAATTTTTGATCTTAGCCATTCTGACTGGTGTGAGGTGGAATCTCAGGGTTGTTTTGATTTGCATTTCCCTGATGGCTAATGATGTTGAGCCCGTCCTTAGATGCTTCTGAGCCATTCGATATTCCTCAATTAAGAACTTTTTGTTTAGCTCTGTACATCATTTTTTGATAGGGTTGTTTGACTCTCTGGTGTCTAGCTTTTTGAGTTCTTTGTATACCTTGGATATTAGGCCGATATCTGATGTGGAATTGGTAAAGATCTTTCCCACTCTGTTGGCTGCCGTTTTGTTTTCTTGACAGTGTCCTTAGTCTTACAGAAACTTTGCAACCTCATTAAGTCCAATTTGTCAATATTTGACCTTAGAGAGAGAGCCATTAGGTGTTCTGTTCAGGAAATTTTCTCCTGTGTCTATGTGTGTGAGGTTTTCCCTACTTCATCTTCTATTAATTTCAGTGTACCTGGTTTAATGTGGAGATCATTGCAAGGCAATTGTGCTAAAAACTGCATGGTACCGGTACAGAGATAGCCACATGGATCAATGGAATAGAATAGAAGATCCAGAAATGAGCCCTCACATATATGATCACCTTTTTTCATAGTCCAGTCATGTCCCCCTCCTGTTCTGCCTTCTAGTTGTTCCTCATCCCATACCTCCTAACCTGACTTCAAGAGGAATTTCTCAAGCCCACCCTGACCAGACTTTCCTGCTCCTTGAGGGCTTAGGTGATTCTTTTCTCACTGGGGTCAGACCATGCCTTCTTCTTCTGCTGTGTGTGTGTGTGTGTGTGTGTGTGTGTGTGTGTGTGTGTCCACATATCAGCTGGTGTATTTTGTTTGGTTGGTTGCTTAGTCTCTGAGAAATCTCAGGGGTCCAGGATAGTTGAGACTGCTAATCTTCCTAAGGGGTTACCCTCCTCCTCAGCTTCTTCTAGCTTTCCCATAATTCAACTCATGGGTTCTCAGCTTCTGTCCATTGGTTGGATGTAGGTATCTGCATCTGACTTTTTCACCTGCTTGTTGGGCCTCTCGAAGGGCAGCCAATGTCTGTAGGCACACCATAGCATGACTAATAGTATCAGGCCTTGGTGCCTCCCTTACAAATGTTCCCAATTTGGGCCATCATTGAACTTCTTTTCCCTCAGTCTTTTCTTCATTTTGCCCCTGCAATTCTTTTAGACAGGAACAATTTTGGGTCAGAGTTTTTGACTGTGGGATGGCAAACTCCCTCTCTCCCTTTGATATTCTGTCTTTCTATCATAGGTAGATGCTAAAAGTTCCCTCTTCCCAGTTAAGGACACTTCATATAAGGTCTCTCCCTTTTATTCCTGAGAGTATCTCACTGCCCATGTCTTTAGTACATGCTAGAATGTTCCCCTACCTCTTATCTCCCAAGTTGGCCTGTTTCCATTATTTTCAATGGCTCAGGCTCTATAATCAATAATGGAAATATGGGAGCTCATAAAATTGAAAAGCTTCTGTATAGCAAAGGACATAGTCAATAGGACAAATTGGAAACCTACAGATTATAAAATTCTTCACTAACCACACATCTGTTAGAGGGCTAATATCCAAAATATATAAAGAACTCAAGAAGCTAACTTTCAAAAAAAATCAAACAATCCAGTCAAAACATGGAGTATAAAAGTAAACAGAGAATTCTCAACAGAGGAATTTTAAATAGCTGAGAAGCACTTAAAGATTTAAAATTTAAGCACTTAAAACTTTTAAGCACTTAAAAATTCAAAATTCTTAGTGATCAGGGAAAGACAAATCAAAAGGACCCAGGGATTCCACCTTACATCAATCAGAATGACTAAGATCAAAACCTCAGGTGACAGCACATATTGGTGAGGATGTGGAGAAAGAGAAATTCTGTGAGGTAACACAGTCCCAAAAGCCTTCATTGCTTTTGGGATTGCAAACTGGAATAATCATTCTGGAAATAAATCTGGAGGTTTCTCAATAAATTAGAAATAGATCTACCAGAAGATCTAGCTATACCATACTTTGTCCCACCAGGCCACAAGGGCACATGTTCCACTATGCTCATAGCGACCTTATTTATTATAACCAGAAGCTGGAAACAACTCAGATGTCCCACAATAGAAGAATAGATATTAAAATGATGAATTTCATTTACACAATATAATACTATTCAGCTATTATGAACGGAAGACATTATTAGTTTTACAGTAAATGAATGGAACTAGAAAACGTCCTCATGAGTGAGGTAACACAGTCCTAAAAGGACATGCATGGTATGCACTCAATAATAAGTGGATATCAGCCAACAAAGCACTGAATACGGAGGATACAATCCCCAGAACTCAAAACCATTAACAAGCCACAGGGCAGAAGTGAGGATGTGTCCCTCCTTCTTTGGAGAGAGGAGAAAGCAGTCAAAGGGGTGAGGCAGCAGAGTGAGGGAGGGTTCCTGGTGGAAGAGGGAGTAGGGATGAGAGGAGGGGGATGTAATCTGTTATGGGGGGTGGGAGAATCAGGACTGAATCCCTCAGGGCCAGTAGAAAAACTGGAAACAGGAGTTATCTTTTGTATGGCTTTTAGGAATACAAATAAAAGTGTCACTTCGTTCTCATTTCAGTTTTCTCAGTTATACATTTTGATATGAGGGCTTCTTTGCTTTTGTTTGTTTTCTTGACTAGTTGTTCTGGTAGGGACCTGTAATTTCAGTACAAAGAAAATTAAGACAGAAATATCATTATAAGTTCAGCACATTACATAACAAGGGCAACCCAACTCAACACAGGATGTCTGGGATTCCCAGTAAAATTTTTCTTTCAGAATTCACAATGTACAAAAGAGTAGTTTTTTTGAGTTTTGTCTTTTTAAATTTTGGGTTGGTATTGCTGCTAATGGTTCACCTGGATTTCTTTTTAAAGTGTTGTTTACCTCATCCGTTTCCTAATGTCAATGAATTTACCATTACTCTACTTCTATATCCCTTTGCTTTATGATATGAATCAAACTGCCTTTTGTAGTTTTGCCTGTGCTCCTGAGTACTGCCATAAGTAAAGAAGGACACATCAGTTCAGATCAGGCTGTTATAGAAGATCCTGGCTTTCGTGGGGCTTGTGGCCACCTCTCCTCTCTTCATTCTCCATTTTTACCTTTGCCAAGATGCCCAGAGCTTGGCATACTGCTGGAGGGCTCCCTGCCATTCTCACAGATGGACTCAGATAATGGGGTTAGGCAATAATGTGTCAGAATCAAATGAAGTCATTAGAAATTATTGCCAACAGATGTTCACATGTTTCTCTAAAATGAATTGACCTGCCCATGTGGGTTGCTGAAAATGTCATGGGTCAATGTGCATATTTTTTTTTTTAGAAAAACAATATGCTTCAGACATTTCCAATATGAATGTTCCATAATAAAAATATTTTGGGATGTTGAAATTATAATAAAAATATTTGTTGTGGATAAGCTTTATATGTCTCTCACTGTTAGAAATTAATTTCCAACAAATGCTTTCATTCATTTACTAATTTATGCTGACTCACATTTAATATCAATTCAGGATTACAAGTATGATGAATAACTGATAGTCATAGTTCTAAAGTAACTCACTTATTTTACAGAAAATAGGACATTTTTAATGACTGTAGTATCAAATTTTAGAAAACTGAAAATTTCAGAAATGCATACCTGATAGTGCGAGTGCTTGTCTGATGACCTTGTTTTGATGGCCTCCTATGAGGACAATGCTTTCTTTGGAATTTGTACATACTACAAAGTCAGCAATTACAAAATAGAGAAAATAAATAATGCTGATTGTTTTCATCTACGAAAAAAAGAAATGTTCTCAATATATAGAGTTTTTACAGATGTAAACTTACCTTAATGTCTATTATGACCCAACATTTTTTTCCTTCCTCTAACATCAAATGCTAAAAATAATTAGATTATCAGAAAAGGATGAGTCTGGAATTTACTGTGAAAGTCCAAGAATGTTAACATATATCCAAAGTACTTCACAGTTCTTAGGGGATGAAATGACATGAATCAGTAAACTGCCTCAGTTTACCAAGACCAATTCCAACATTCAGGTAATTCTCAGATATATGTTTAGCTCTGTGCTCTCTTAATCCACAATGTTGAATGATACACTTGAATTTACTGTATATGTAGCAAACATTTCCTTTTTTCATGCTCTTCTCACATGTTAAATTCCAAACCAAATGTGTCATTCTAATGTATCTGAAGGAGAAGTTTGAAGAAAGACACAGGAAATAGTTTCTATATCTGTGACTTACAAAATTCTCTGGACATCTCAGGTATTCTCCTGTGTCCTGAAGACAATATCATACATGAATGTTTTATAGCAAAGGAAATCCAGACAGAAATAAAAGGGCAATAAAACTCCACTGCTTGTGGAAATAGATCCCCATTTTTGGCAGAAAAGGATACAGGTGTTTAATATGTCATGGGGAAGTATTTTTTGAGCATCACAGAAAGTTGCTGGTGAGAACAGAAAGCTATTACTCTTCATGTTCCTATGTATGCTTTTATCAAGAGGGTGTCAGTCAAAAATATTCAGCAAAAAATGGAGACACTTTGTTTAAAAGTCATCAAAGTAAAAGATAAAAACCCCTTGTGGCTTTGACCCTACATGATGCTCTACAGGAATTAGAAATTCAGTGAAAAAGAACATAAACCTCTTAAGAGAAGAGAACACCAGTTGGTTATCCAATGCCATGTGGTCATACCTGAAACTGTACATACCACTAGCATGATATAGGCTTATCACGTGGTTTTTATGTATTTGTGATCATTTGTGTATAGGCACATACATGTGTGAATGTACAATAACTCATAAAAACAAAGGCCCTAAATTTGACAAACATTAAAAATGTGCACATGGGAGTGTTTGGAGGGAGGAAACGGGAGAATGAAATGATTAAATATACAATAACACTAAAAATATAAGAAAGAACTTAAAAACATAAATCCTGAATTTAAAAAGACAACAGTAACAAAAAGACAAAAACTAGAAATAGTACAGTTTTGGGTATCTATTAATTTAGAGTTTTTTTAGAATTAAATAGATACATAATCTTAAACTTTTTATTTCAAGTTTTGATCCTATACTATCTATATAAGAAATGAAACTACTCAAAGGGCTTTCTAAAGATTAAATGGCATTTTGAGTGTGGGCACTGACTCACTGATACACACAGATATGTGATGTAACAACTAATATCTAATACAACATTATTTCATGGTTTATCTAACACTATTTATATGGTTGGCACTGCTGATTTTACAATTCCAATAATTTAACTGGCTTTATTATTTTATTATATTTGTTTGATTATGTCTAAACATAATCTAATGTGAGATAGATTAATATTTTGGCATATGTAGCTTTAACGTATATATATATCAATGTATATATACTTGTTTTTAAATATATTCTTAATTTTTAAAATATTTCTTTTTGAAACAGGATTAAATAATTTTCTCCTTTCTCCTCCCCCAGGTACACACCCTCAAGTCTTTTCTGTTATTCTCCTTAAGTCTCAGTTTGATTATTATTACATATAAATATTTCCATATGCATCATTATGAATATAACCTGATGAGTCCACTTCTGTCATTTCTGTGTATATAGATTCAATTCTAACCATTATATATGGAACAACCAATAAGGGGCTGACTTTTGGAAAAATTCTCTGTGAACTATATATCATTATCTGTAGACTTCTTTTTCAAATTGTATTTACTGTTCTTGGACTCACAAGCAGGCATATGTCTCTGTCTGAGAGGCCTCTGTCTTCCTTTTCCACTTTGATTCTCATCTGTCAACATACTCCAGTCCTTCCTTGTCACCCTGTACTTAGATTCCATGCTAGTCAACATCTGTGACTGCCACTGTAACCACAGGAACTTCCAGCATACTTTCAGAAGACTTTCCTGATTTTGAAGTTTTTAAGAGCTGAATCTAGAAGACACCAGCAATGCTCTCCCCTGTGAGAGGGTTAAATGTCAGTAGCTTGGGGAAGATGACAAAGAAAGAAAAAAAAAAAAAAACCTCTCAGCAACTTAAAAATGAATAAATAAAAAGGAAAAACGTAGAGAATTGTTTTATGTAATCTGCTTTGGAATTCAGTGCAGTGCATAGCTTTCTTCTGTCAAAGGGAATTTGGAAACGGAGCTAAAACAGTGCTATGTGTGTTGACTAAGTATAGAGGAAAGCTGGAATATGCTTTATTCCTAGCTTCAAGAAAATTCTTGAGTTCCAATTCCTTTTAACTGTCTCCAAAGAAGTTAAAGTTGTACTTGTTAACACGGTGCACCACCTCTTGTTTCAGACACAGTTCTAGGTCACTACGCAGCCATAATCAGCTCATTTACCTTCTCAATAGGTAGTAGATGCACATGATACACACAGTTTAGAATGAATAAGGGAAGACTCACTTAAACATACTCAAGAGGACCTACCTTGGAAAACAGAGATTCCACCTCAGGTTTGTAACACCCTAAAAGACATTTGTGTTTCACCATAAGACATGCATCAGAGGCTATTGATTTGTTAGACTTAATTTTATATTTAGTCACTTTGCTGAAGTTGTTTATCAGCTTTAAGGGTACTCTGGTGGAATTCTTGGGGTCACTTAAGTATTCTATTATGTCATCTGTAAATAGTGACATTTTTGACTTTTACCTTACCAATTTGAATCCTTTGGTCTCCCTTTTTTGTCTAATTGCTCTGGCTAGGATTTTGAGTACTATATTGCTTACTTAGGAATAAATTAGCCTTCCTATACTGAAAGGACAAACAGGCTAAAAAAGAAATTAGGGAAATCACATCCTTCACAGTAGTCACAAATAATATTAAATACCTTGGTGTAACTATAACCAACCAAGTGAAAGATTTGTATGAAAGAATTTCAAGTCTCTGAAGAAAAAAAATCTAAGAAGTTCTCAGAAGATAGACAGATCTCTATCCAAAGAGTACAAATGGGCAGACCCATGGCTCCAGATGTATATGTAGCAGAGGATGGCCTTGTTGAGCATCATTTGAAAGAGAAGTCCTTGGTCCTGCCAAGGATCAGTGCACCAGTGTAAGGGAATGTCAGGGCAGTAAGGTAGGAGGAGGTGGGGGGGGACCATCATAGAAGCAGGGGTATGGGGATGGGATAGAGGGTTTATGGAGATGAAACCACAAAGGGGATAATATTTGAAATGTAAATAAAATATATCCAATAAAAATGAATGAATAAAGTAATAGCAAAAAAAAAAAAGAGCTACCATCCTAATGAATTGGCAAAATTAATACAGTTAAAATGGCCATTTTGTCAAAAGCAATCTACAGATTCAATGCAAACCCCATAAAATGCCAATATAATTATTCATAGAGTTAAAAAGATCAATTTGCAAATTTATTTAGAACAGCAATAAACCCAGGAGACATAAAACTATTGTCAACAATAAAAGAACTTATGATGAAATAACTATCTCTGACCTCAAACTGTATTATAGAGCAATAGTGATAAAAACTGTATAATATCAGTACAGAGACAGGCAGGTATATCAATGGAAATGATTCTACAGACATACAATCACTTGATTTTTGACAAAGGAGCTACAACTTTCCAGTGGGAAAAAAGACAATATTTTCAACAAATTGTGCTGGTTCAACTGGCTGTCAGCATGTAGAAGAATGCATATCAATCCATTCTTATCTTCTTGTACAAAACTTAAGTTCAAGTGGATCAAGGACTTTCACATAAAACCAGATACACTGAAACTAGTAGAAGAGAAAGTGGGAAAGGCCTTGAAAACTTGAGCCCGGGGGGAAATTTCCTGAACACAACAACAATGGCTTATGCTCTAAGATCAAGAAATACAAATGGGCTTCTTGCTCTTGCACTTGCTCTCTATCTCTTGCTCTCCTGCTCTTATTCCTCCACTTTCCATTCCCTTCCCACCTCTCTCTTCATGTGCTCATTGCCAACCTCTCCTCCTCTACTCCTCTACTCCTCTATTCCTCTCTTCTCTCTCTGTCTCTCTGTCTCTTTCTCTCTCTACCTCTCTCTGTCTCTGTCTCCCTCTGTCTATCTCAGTCTGTCTGTCTCTCTTCCTCTCTCTCTCTCTCTCTTTCTTTCTTTCTCTCTGCTTTTACTACCCTCTTAATCTTCCCATGACCTGAATAAACTCTATTTTGTACCAAAAAAAGAAAAGAAAATGACAAATGGGACCTCATAAAATTAGAAAGTTTCTATAAGGCAAAGGACACTGTCAATAGAACAGAATGGGAACAAAGAGACTGGAAAAAGATCTTTACCAATCCTATATCCAATGGAGGGCTAATATCCAATATATACAAAGAACTCAAGAAGTTAGACCCCTGAGAATCAAATAACCCTATTAAAAACGGGGGACTGTGGTAACAAAAGAGTTCTCAACTGAGGAATACCAAATAGCCAAAAGCACCTAAAAAGTGTTCAACATTCTTAGTCATTAGGGAAATGCAAACCATAACAACGCTGAAATTCCACCTTACACCAGTCAGAAATGCTAAAATCAAAATTTCTCTTTACAGCAGATCTGGAAATTTGTCTAATAGTTCCTCAGAAAATTGGATACAATGATACCTGAGGACCCAGCTAAACTACTCCTGGACATATTCCCGAATGTTGCTCATATATATAACAAGGACACCTGCTCCACAAGATTACAGCAGCCTTACTTATAATACCCAGAAGCTGGAAAGAACCCAGATGTCCTTCAACAGAGGAATTGGTACAGAAAATGTGGTACATTTACACAATGAAATATTATGTAGCTATTAAAAACAATGACTTGATGAAATTGTTAGGCAAATGGATGGAACTAGAAAATGTCTTCCAGAGTGAGGTAAACCAATCACAAAAGAATTCACATAGTATTCATTGACTGGTAAGTAGATATTAACCCAAAAGTTCAGAATATCAAAGATACAATTCCCAGACTACATGAACCTCAAAGAAAAGAAAGACCAAAGTGTGGGTGCTTCATTCCTTCTTAGAATGAAAAACAAAATGCTCACAGGAGGAAATAGGGAGACAAAATTTGGAGAAGAGACTGAAGAAAATGCCATCCAGAGACTACCCCACCTGGGGATCCATCCCATATACAGTTACAAAACCCAGACAATATTGGGAATGCCAAGAAGTCCATGCTGACCGGAGCCTGATATAGGTGTATCCTGACAGGTTCTGCCAGAGCACTGACAAATAAAGAGACAGATAGTCACAGCCAATCAATAGACTGAGAAAGGGGTCATCAATGGAGGACTTAGAGAAGGACTGAAGAGCTGAAGATGTTTGCAACCCCATAGGATGAATAATATCAACCAACCAGATCCCCTCAAAGCTCTCAGGTACTAAACCATCAGCTAAAGAGAACACACAGAGTGACCCATGGCTCCAGCTGCATATGTGGTGAAGGATGGCCTTATAGGGCACCAATGGGATGGGAAGGCTTGACACCCCAGTGCAGAAAAATGCTAGGGTGGGGAAGCAGGAGCGAGTGGGTGGGTTGGTGGAGAACTACCTCATTTGGGGATGGGATGGAGGAATTTGGAGGGGAAACTGAGAAAGGGGATAATATTTGAATTGTAAGTAAAAAAAAATACACACGCAAAAAAAATAAAACCCCCCAAAATATATATGCATCATGTAATGTAAAAGCCATTCACCATAGTTACAATATCAGCTGAACTGCTTGACTTCCTTAAACAAAATTAACACATTCATGGAAGGTTACTTTTAACACTTTTGAATCCAAGACACTTCAGTTTCTATATATGACTGTACTAAGTGCAGATATCAAACTCTCCTCAGTATTTGATTGTTGAAGAGTTTTTGCATTTAGCTGTTATTTGATATCATTATATATATATGTATATATATATATGTATTATAATATATAATATAAAATACATAACATATGTAATATATATTACATTGTTCCTTCTATATAAAATATTCTGAAAAAGCTTGTGAGCAGTGCTTGTTGTATACCGCCCTCTGCACTTTCCATTTACACATATTTAAGTTCCGATTGCACAGAGAACTCTGCTTGTCATCTTGCAGGCATTTCAATGAACAAAAAGACATAACAAGGTACTTTCTGTTACATTATAATCTATGAAAGGGATAGGCTCAGAAAATGCAAGTTTAGTGTTCTTTATGAGAGCAGATTTTGCAAACATCAAAGATAACAAAACATGGTTACGGGTAAGTATGATTTTAGAGCTTTTTCTCTTTCTAATGCTGTGATGAAGGTTCATTTTCATCAAAGATGAAATATCCTAAACAAAAAACTATAACAAATAACTGTACCATAATTACAGCTTCATGACAGAACAGCATAAGCATTAATAATGGTCGTAGGGTTACATTAGGTCATGAAAGGTCACCAAAGTAAGAAAAATATAATAAAGATCCATACAAGTCAGAGTTTAAACAAAGAGGCACCCAGAGACTCAGGGAGTTCTGGGGAGGGATATAGAGTGATATTTTGATTACATGTATGTTTCTTAATATCTGCATAAATGTTGTGTTTATAGTAGAAATATTTATTTTGCTTCACATTTTCAAAACATCTCAGGTGACTTTTGATATTTAGTCTGTTGTTGCTATTTCTGGGTTTCTTTCTTTCTTTCTTTTGTTGTAGTTTTCCTTTATTGTTTCTGTACCAGAAACAATACTGAATGTCTTGTCAATAGGACTTGGCAAAACAAAGCTGACCACTTAGGGTATTCATGATTTCCCCTTTGTCCAGGCAAACTTAAGGATGTGTGCAACTACTGAACCTGTAGGGTTATAGTATCATGTGATTTTTTTGTTGTTATTGAGGTCCATAGGCATGATAGCTCCATAGGATTGCTGGTAGCTTCCCTTATTTGGAAGCTTACATGGTGACTTTTAGTATTATAAATGCTAGTCCTTAGGAATCAATTATTCAGAATTCCTGTTCAGAAGCCTCTGGGCCCTGTATCTGAAATGTATCATGTCTTCAGCGAAGCACCTAAAGTAATGCTCAGCAGCCCTAGTCATCAGGAAATGCAAATTAAAACAACACTCAGATTCCACCTCATACCAGTTAGAATGGCTAAGATAAAAAAACTCAGGTGACAGCAGATGCTGGCAAGGATGTGGAGAAAGAGGAACACTCCTCCACTGTTAGTGGGGTTGTAGGCTGGTATAACCACTCTGGAAATCAGTCCGGTGGTTCCTCAGAAAACTGAACATAGTACTACCTAAAAACCCAGCTCTTCCACTCCTGGGCATATACACCAAAGATGGTCCAAGATATAACAAAGACACATGTTTATAGCTCCACCATGTTTATAGCTGCCTTTTTTATAATAGGCAGAAGCTGGAAAGAACCTATATGTACATCAACAGATGAATGAATACAGAATACAGAAAGTGTGGTACATTTACACAACGGAGTGCTACTCAGCTATTAGAAACAATGACTTCATGAAATTCATAGGCAAATGGATGGAACTAGAGTCTATCATTATGAGTAAGATAACCCAGTCAACACACATGGTATGCAGTCACTGATAAGTGCAAACTAGCCCCCCAAAACTCTGAATACCCAATATCCCAGAAACAATTCGCAGACATTATGAAGCTCAAAAAGAAGGAAGGCCAAAATGGAGATGCCTCTGTCCTTCTTAGAAAAGAGAGCAAAACTCTCAAGGGAGGAATTTCAAGGTCAATTGGAATAATAGGGATTGAAGAAAAGATCACTCAGAAGCTGCCTCATCTTGGGATCCACCACATATGCAATCACCAAATCCAAGCACTGTAGCTGATTCTAAAAAATACTTACTTGCAGGAACCAGACTGAGATGCCCCCTTACGGACTATGCTAGTCACATAGATACAGCTGAACATGCTTGCAGCTTACCATCAGTCTGAACTTTGGGATCCTAATGTAGTTGCTAAAGAAAGGACTGAAGGAGCTGAAAGGGGTTGCAAACTCATGGGAAGATAACAACATTATCAACCAACCAAACCCTCCAAACTCCCATGGACTAAAACACCAACCTTTGTGCACAGTTTGAGAGACCTATTGATCCAGTTGTGTATCTGACATTAGTGTGAGAAGAGGTTTTGCTTCCAGAGAGTGCATGCTTTCCCAATGTAGGGGAATGCCAATGTAATGGGATGGAGGGGGGATCAGGAGAGAGTGCATCTTTGTGAATTCAATGGAGGGGGATGAGGGATTGGAATGGGGCAGGTTAAAGGGATAACATCTCAAATGTAAATATGGAATATCTAATAAAAATGTAAAAAATAAAGAAATAAGTACTAACTTTCTATCTCTGGTTGGAACCAGGCACCACTAATAGCATGTAATATTTTAGGAGTCTCTTGTACAATTACAACTAAGAACTAAAAAGTGGCGAGCCTATTTCTAGTGTTGGGATATTCTTTTAGTAGTCTCTGGCTCTTGGAAGTTGAACTGTTAGCCCAGTTGAGAAAATATCTACACAGACTAGAATATCTTGTGATTATGGATTATGCTTTGTATAAATGTAGCCAAAAATCCCAAAACCAGTAGAGGACATGGATCTTTGAGGAGAACCTATATCCACCACTTTAATAAAACAAGAGTCTGTAATTATAATATGAATATATGTTATTATACAAACAGATAAGCAATGCCCTTATGTATCTTTACAGAAACTTCTCTTTGCAAAAGATAGAGACAATAAAATCACATCCAACCAAATTGTGAAGTTATGTAGCCCAGTCTCAAAATCTATAATCTGTAATATATCTAAAATATAGATATAATCCTTCATTTATGAGATAGAGAAGATTATGGAAGAGGCAATAATCTGGAGGATCAGAAATTTTGTTGTGAGGCTGGTTCCTAATAATGTCAGAAGGTACACCTGTAAAAAAAAAACTCACTAAAATAATTTCCTGCAAAAGTTAAACAATAGACATAACCAAAATGTTAAGTGCACAGTAGAAAGACCACAAGACTTCAACCACTAAAAATACATAGGTAACTAAAGAATGTTGCGAGTGGAAGAAATACTCTTCTTCAAGGACTAACACTAAGTGGTTATCAAATATCAAATGATCACCCATGAAAACATAAGAGTAGCATTATACAAATCAAACCAGCTATAATTATGAAAATGTATAGAAATATATGTACATAGCAATAATTAATGGAGAAATTCCATGAATTTGAAAGAGACTAAATATGCTATATGACAGAGTTTAGAAAGATTATAAAAAATGATGTAATTATTTTAATCTCCAAAGTAAAAGAAATAATTTCAAAAAAGTACCTCCCCACTGAATAAAAGAAAAAAAATGAAGCCTAAAGTCTCATGAAATAGATACATGCTGTTCAATAATAATTTAAAAGAGATCATTGAATAATATTTACTTATACAACCAAGAAATGGTAGAGATTTTATGCTTATTGTTTTCTTTTTATGCATATTTTATGGGGGAGGATCATATGAAGTTGTAATAAAATAAGATGTTTCTTGTAATGACAAAATCCATAAACTAAACCAATCCCAGCTTCCCTACTAAGTGATAATAAGTGTTTTTCATGGGTATCCACTGACTTTACTTGTGATATTACATACAGTTAGAGGAGGGGGAGAATCTTAAATATTTTTATAAAATTGAAAATAACATTGATTTTTTTAAATCTAGAAACATTCATAATGTTGCACCTTATATATTAGATAATTAAATTAACTGAGTATTCTGATGTTTCAGGGTCAAATTACAAATATTGTAGATATTCATTATACAAATAGAAAGAAAATGCAGAAAGAAAAAACAAATTCATTTTACTTTCATATGTTTTAACTTAGGTTAATGAATATTTCAAAATATATTTCATAACAATATTCAAGATACAAAAATAACTGTTTTATTCAAAGTTATACTTTAACAATAGAATCTCCAACATGCAACTCATGGATTAAATTCAAATCTCCTTGCCATCAGAAACAAGTTATTAGATCATTAATCTGTTTAATGGTTAGAGAAAAACTAATTGTAACATTTGCTGTGTTATTGGACAGCTGATTGCAGTCTAACCTAATGAAAACCTAATTTGTCATAAGATCTGGTATCTTTAGTGTACATGTTAGGTGAAGTAATTCTAACTTCATTTTCTGTAACAGTCTTACTTATATTATAAATGGCTTATATTCTTTCTTTCTTCCTTAACAATGATCACTCTTTTTTGTTCACTGTGATAGACATTAAATTTGTGTCAAACATATATTGTTGTGCTGGATCCATTTTGCTGCCACCTGCCAACTCCTGTATATTTTGGACTAACCTCTTAATTATGAAACTTTATTCAGCAATTTTCTGAGAAAAAAAGGATTTTAGTCTATAGAAAGCTCAGTGGCATTAAGGAATTTTAATGCTAGGCATAACATGAAATAGATGTTTTAATAATGTATAGGTATTAAACTGAAATTTCAAAAATCTATTGGTAAATTTTTGGCTTTTCAAAGGACACTACTTCTAGACACTGGTGGTGTTGATGGTGGTGGTGGGAAATATTAGGGTGCATGTGTACCTATGTGTATATTTAGTCCTTAAAGATTTTGGTAAATTGACGTGGTAGTCATTGGTATGTTCAAGATTTATGAAATTATTTTATATTTATTCTCATAGAAAACAGACAGTATGGTAGAAGAGATTATTGTATTTTTTCTCTTCTTTAATCATGTATGTGGTGTGCTGAAGAGAGTATTCTCTATTTTTGACACCTGAAGCTTCATACTTATCCTGTTATACTAGTGCCCTTTGAAGGAAATGTTTCTTCTATTTGTCCATGATCTAACTATTCTATATGTCCTTTCCAAAAAATAATTACTTCATACTTGCTTTAACCAAGGTTGTCCATTGTTCTGATAATAGAGAACAGCAGAGTCACACTGTTTGCCCTGTTTCTTGCCATGTGGCTTCTCCACATCTTGCTCATCCGTTGAGTTCCGTTAAAGCACTTGCTCTCTAACAGTCACCGGATTTTCTTACTCTCCATTCAAGATGATTGTCATAGTTACACTATATTATTGTCTGTGCATAACATTTTCAATGTATGGTCCATGTCTTTTAAAATGCATTCCTCATTTTTATCTTTGCAAAACAAACAACTGTGAAACAGAGCACCTTTAACAAGTGACCATTGATTTAATTCTCAATGGTAGACATTGGCACCCTTGTCTAAGCTAATCTGTGAAGTTGTTGGCTTGCTGTTCCTAGACATGCCTCCTCTCTCAATGTCATTAATTCACCTGGAAGATGAACCAAGGCACCAATGGTAATCAAGTTCCGTAGGATTATCTCTTCTGTGCCCTTAAAAGGTAATCTGGCTTTCTTCACACCCTAAAAGGATCTGAAGACAGAAGGAAGGTCTAGTGCTGCTGCGGGAATTAATAAAATAGGGCATCATACTATCACTGGCCAGCAGGCCAGCAGGCCTGGCCTGTTCTCATGTCCACAGACTCTGATCTGGAGCTCCCAAAGCCCTCCACCGGAAGAGCTATGTTTCCATGGTGGGTCGCTGCCAAGCCTGCCCCATGTGTCCAAATTCAAATGGGTAGCTAGTTTCCACTTCTCTCAAACCCATGCTATGCCACTGTACCAGCCGAGTCTCTGTGTGAAAGAAAACATCAAACAATATTAGTTTAGAATCAACAGATAATAAAATTGCTCTGAGAAGCAACTATAATCCTAATTTTGTAAGCCATTCTAAATTAGATTCTTTGGTGGCTAGTCCTGGTGGATCCAACAACTAAACCTTTTGTTTTGCTACATCTTGTCTTCCAAGCTGTCCCTGTCCCTAAACAAATCGCCCTTTCCTGCCTCTTCTCTTCTCCTCCCCAACCCGGAAGCCCTCCCTACTCCTCACTCAGTGATCAGTCCCCTGAAATCTTTATTGGTTAGGGAAAGTTCCTGCCAAAGTCTTGAGCTACTGCTTAATTCTTATCAAGTAAGTTCTTTTACATTACTAACCCAAAGTAAGTGTCCCGGGAGGGATAAAACATCACACTATAATAAAAGCAGCTAGTGTTAGAGCTATTGTTTAAACACCCCATCTCCCCTTCCTCATTCCCTCTCCCTCTCACAGGCACACACACACACACACACACACACACACACACACACACACACGAACATACTCTAATATCATAACAAGTTACTTAAAAATTTCTCTCTCCCTATAGGAAGTAGCTTTTCTGGAACACATTCAGGGATTGTGTATGACTATTTACTACAATGTCCATCCACATTTAGAATAGTACCGAATGGTATGCATATTAGATTCCTTATCTCTCCTTTTTTGTCTTCTCTGAAGATTTTCTTTTAAGAAAAATGTCTCAGAGCAGCCATTATCTGAACTGAACCATTGTTTCTAGAGGCTAAATACGTTTTCATCCCTTTAGCTTTGTTACACAGGGGCTGCTCTTCTTGTCAGCCCTGTCTCGGTCTCTGTATTCATTCCACTTAACTTCTTGTTCCAATTCTTTCATGAGATTCTGTAATTACAAAAAAAAAAAAAAAAAAAAAAAAAAAACCAAAAAAACATTATTTAGGATATAACCTTGACATAGTGGAACCACATCTGAAATGCCCGGGAGACATGTTAACATGGCAGTGTCAAGAAAACTTGTGCAAACTGTGGAAGAGCACAAAGTGAGAGGGGCTGAAGTGCTGATAAGTTCCGATGAAGGCTTTCCATTCTCTCAATATTCTCTATTTCTACTTTTCTGCCATTATAGGTGATACATGTACACATGTATAAATATATACACGTATGCATGTATACACATGCATGCATGCATGCATATATGGTATATGTATAATTTATGTGTATAAAAATACATTAAAGCAATTCATATAAATTAACAGGAGGCCATTTATTTATCCCAAGCTGAATGTGACAGATTGCTTCGAGTTCCCTGAAAATATAGCATTTAAAAATCAATGTATGTGTAAATTTCATGAATCTGTCTTGCATTTTTTATGTAAATTGTTCCAGTAACCATTAGAGTGTGATCTAAAATCAGAACTTTGGCATGTTCAATTCATTAATCAACCACTTAAAGGCTCAGGTTTGAACTTCAAAAAAGTATCATGGAACTCGAAGTGCTTTTGAAGAGCCGCATGATTAAAAGCATGCGGTTAGGAGAGTGAGGCAGAGAAATGTAGCTGGAGTATAATTTGTTTTCTGTTGAGTTGTCTATGAGCCTGAACACAGCTGTGGAAATGTCAGTGTGACTATGTGAACTCTCTTGCTTTTGTGAGGATAGACCAGGCTCTTTAATCAGACACTTCGAAACACAAATAAAACTCTATTGATTAGTCAAACATAATTTAAAAGATTCATATTACATACCATTTCTTTGTTAATTGTGTTACTTTAATGAATTCTACACATTATAAATGAGACAATATATCTGGTCTCATGCAAATCTTAAAATTTATATTATTTTGTATTGTAATTTAAATTATCAGGTTTTTTAATAATTATTCCATTCCATAGATTATAACCATGTTGCACATATAGTTCATTTGAGTATTTAGATAGTCACCTTTGGATTTATCATCAAAGAAATATCTAGAGATGAAATTTGATGAAGTAAGATAATAACGTAATAAAAATACCCAACTATATCACTCTATTTCATATCAACAGGGAAGTGAAGGATGTAACCTATTTCCATGTCTCATCATCTTCTCCCTGCCTCACAGGCTTCTTTATGCTTTCTACAAATCTATCTTACAATATTAAGATTTTACCTGTTTAAAATAAAGTTCACCCTAAAGTAAGCCTGATTCCCATTACCCCAGAGTCTAACAGCTGCCAATAGCTTGAAAGAGAAAAAGTAAGTCTATCCTGTAATAGCCACTCTGAAAGCAGCATTCTTCTTTTTTGTATTATAGATATGGTACCTTCCAACACTAAACAAATCTGTAAGATATACCCTAGACTTCAGAAAGTATATCAGCTAAAATCCTAACAAAGCAAAATGGTAAATGTTATGCAAATCATCAAAGGGGAAGAAGTTTGCTTGGAGGATGCTGCAGGTTCAAGTAGCCTGACCTTCTTCCTCTCTGTCTCAGAGTTATTTGCCCATCTTCTCCGGCTTAGATTTTGATTATTATGTTCATGGTTCCTAAGTATGCTCTTCTCTGCAGCTTTAGTCCTGTATTGATTAATTTGTAGAGATTTCTAAGGAATGTTCGTATCTTCTGATATGTTAAAGGTATTGTCTAATTTATTCCTTAGATATCTATCCATCCACAAGCATCTACACTGTATAATATATATATTAAAAAATACTTTCTGTGGGGTTAGAATTTTAATCCACATGTGAATAGGCATTTTATCTGCTGTGAGATGCCACGTACTCTACATTTTCTTTAGGCCCAGAACAAACTTATTTTACAAAGCAGTATCTTCTTCCCTCCATATTAAGAACAATAACTGTATTGCACTTCATTTTGTGTTACTTTTGTTGCTTACCTATTTGTCTTGTACTACCCAGGTCTTCTCCAGAAGTTCTATCTTTAGTTTCATCTACATTGTCTACTATAGACATCATAAGACCATAATATATGGTTTTCAAGATCATAATTACTCTTCAATACATCTTAACTTCGTTGTTGGATTTAATTATTCAATAATTATTTTTCAATCTAGTCACCACCAAAGGTTACTTTCTCAAGAATCATAACTATCCCAGAGGCTGTGGTATTATTTAAAGCATAAACACAACTCAGTGACTAAATTTTTATATAATTTCCATAACCTAAGTTAAATTTTTCTTTCCCGATAGCAAAAATATTAGATAAATTATTTTGTAAATTGTTTAAAGAATTGAATATCCTAGAGGTTGAAGACACCTCTGTGATGAAGAGCACCTGCTGATTTTTCAGTGGACCCGTATTTGGCTGATACCATCCAGGCAGCTTGTTCCTACCTGTAACTTTAGCTTTGGAGTATTTTATGCGTTCTTATTTTCTTGCGACAATTAACTCAGCCCCATGTGTGCCACAGCATGTGAGACATGTCTGCATTGTCACTCTTTACAAACAACATATGGCCTCCTCTATAAATATGGGCTCTGTTGATTCAAAACAATGGCCAAGATTGGACTCCTGGGAGAATGAATGGAGGGAACATAATGCCTATTGGCGCTGGGATTGGCTTATCCCTACAGGTAACATATAAGGTACTTATGTGGCTGTAAAGAACAAGTGTCATCTTTCATAAGAATGTGTTTAATTCACTTAGTACAAATTTAGGGAGAAAAGTCTGGAATAAAGAATCATAATATTCTGAGGGATTCAAAGGTAGATTTGCCCTATGGATAATAATAAAAAAAATCTCTAGGTTGAAAACTACATGTCTTCCCAGCATTTTGGGTGGAATGTGGGTAAATATCTCCTTCCTTTGAAGATACAAGCCTGTGTATTTAACTTTCCTAGTTTCTCTGGTGTTTACCTGTATGTATAAGAACCTCTTACCCTCTACAGTTTCATTCATATTGTTTCCCCTTTACTGTGCAAAATTAGCACTATTTATCAAAAAACAGCCCTTTGTCATTATGAATTACTTTGTTTTGATTTACTTTTAAATTTTATGCAGTCCTTATTCTCTCCTTCCCCAACTCCTTCTCCTCCCATGTTTTTATTTAGCACTTAGGGTTTTATGATTTACCATCAGTAGTAACTAATTGTTAAAGCATTACTACTTTCACTCCATATTTTCCAAGCATTGCTTTTATATATAAAGCCACATTTTGAAATTAAAATAAGTAAACATGTCTACAGATTACAAAGATTTTTGTTTCTGCAAAATCCCTCCTTAAAATTTCGAAGAGAAAATCATGACTGTAAGTTTGCATAAATGTCACAAACAAGTTGCAAATCCATATCTGGGGTCTTTGGGGATGCATTAGCCCTAAAAGCCATGACGCTTTTCAAGATAACCTGAAGAATTTGGGTCTTAACATCTATGTTGGTATTTCATCATATCCTGGAAACACAGCTTAAGGAACTCCGACTCCCTCTACTGCACTTTGTGTGCACCTGCTCACATGTGGTATACACCCACAAGGCTCAACTCAAAATGGAAAGTCATACATACTAATGATTTCAGAGATTATGAATTAGAGAGATGACAGGGGAGGAAAAGGTATGATAATAACAATAAAATAACAGTACATAATTGAATATAATTTTCTGTTTCTTATTATGACAGTAAATCACATTGATAAATAAATTTTCAGTTTTATATAGGGATCCTTGATATACTTGGAATTGTGCTTTGTACAAGGAGATAAGAATGGAAAAATTGGCATTCTTCTACATGCTGTTTGCCACTTGAACCAATAACATTTTTTAATTATGCAGTGTTTTTTCACTGGAGGGTTTTAGATTCTTTTTCAAAGATCAGGTGACCATATGTGTGTCAGTTTATTTCTGGGTCTTACATTTTATATCACCAATCTACCTATCTCCTGCATGTCTCTGTACCAATACCATGTGGTTTTTATCGCTACTGATCTATAGTATAGCTTGAAGTCAGAGATGTTGATTTTCCCTGAAGTTCTCTTATTGTTGAGAACAGTTTTCACTATCCTAGGATTTTGTTATTTCAGATGAATTTGAGAATTGCTATTTCTATCTCTAAGAAGAATTGACTCGAAATTTTAAAAGGAATTGAATTGAGTCTGTAGATTGCTTTTGATAAGATGGGTTCTAGTCAAAAGGAAATGAAGGTACAAAAAGTGGAGCAGAGACTGAAGAAAAGGGCATTCAGAGACTGCCCCACCTAGAGATCCATCCCATCTGAAATACCAAACACAGACAATATTGCTAATACTAAAAAGTGTTTACTCATAGGAGCCTGGTATGGTTGTCCTCTGAGAGGCTTTTTCAGAGCATTAGCAGTACAGTTGCAGATGTCCGCAGTCAATCATCAGAATGAGCACTGGGACCCCAATGGAAACATTAAGAGAAGAACTGAGGAGCTGAAGTGGATTGCAACCCCAAGGGAAGAAAAAAAATTAACTAATCAGACACCTCAGAACTCTTTGGGACTAAACACCCAACCAAAAAGTACACATGGATGGACCTGTAGCTCCAGCTGCATGTGAAACAGAACATTACTTTATATTGCATCAATGGGAAAGAAGGTCCGAGTTCCTGTGGAGGATTGATGTTCCAGCTTAGGG
This sequence comes from Micromys minutus, assembly GCF_963924665.1. NCBI lineage: Eukaryota > Metazoa > Chordata > Mammalia > Rodentia > Muridae > Micromys > Micromys minutus. The sequence goes on from NC_137971.1 coordinate 9,150,661, forward strand.
GATGCTAGGGTGGTGAGGTTGGAGTGGGTGGGTGGTTGGGGGAGCACCATCATCGAGGCAGTGGAGAGGGATGTTTTGGGGGTTTGAGGAGGAGAAACCTGGAAAGGGAACAACATTTGAAAGATTAATAACAAAAATATTAAATGGCAAAAAGGACAGCCTCTTCAACAAGTGGTGCTGGTTCAACTGGCAGTCAGGATGCAGAAGAATGCAAATCAATCCCTTCTTATCTCCTTGTACAAAGCTCAAGTCCAAGTGGATCAAAGACCTCCACATAAATACAGGTACACTGAAACTAATAGAGCAGAAAGTGGGTACAAGCTTAGAACACATAGACACAGTGGAAATTTTCCTGAACAGAAAGCCAATGACTTATTCTCTAAGATCAAGAATTGACAAATGTGACCTCATGAAATTGCAAAGCTTCTGTATGAACAAGGACACTTTCAAAAGTACAAAATGACAACCAAGAGATTTAGAAAAGATCTCTACCAATTCTACATCTGATAGAGGGCTAGTATCCAATATATACAAGGAACTCAAGAAGCTATACCCTAGATAATCAAAGAATCCTATTTTAAAATGGGGTACAGAGCTACACAGAGATTTCTCAGTGGAGGAATATCGATTGGGTGAGAAGCACCTAAAGAAATGCTCAACATCCCTAGTCATCAGGCAAATGCAAATCAAAACAACCCTAAGATTCCACCTCACACCACTCAGAATGGCTAAGATCTAAAACTCAGGTGACAGCAAATGCTGGCGATGATGTGGACAAAGAGGGACATTCCTCCGTTGCTGGTGAGATTGAAAACTGGTGTGACCACTCTGGAAATCAGTCTGGTGGTTCCTCAGAAAATTGGACATTGTGCTACCTGAGGACTCAGCTATACAACTCCTGGGCATATACCCAAAAGTAGCTTCAATATCTAACAAAGACACTCGCTCAACAATGTTCATAGCAGCCTTATTTATAATAGCCAGAAGCTGGAAAGAATCCAGATGTCCCTCAACAGAGGAATAAATTCAGAAATTGCGGTATATATGCACAATGGAGTACTACTCAGCTATTAAAACAATGAGTTCATGAAATTCCTAGGCAAATGGATGGAACGTGAAGATATCATCCTGAGTGAGGTAACCCAGTCACATAAGAAAACTCATGGTATGTACTCATTTATTAGTGGATACTAAATTTATAGCTTAAAAACTAAACCTAAACTACTATAGTCCACCTCAACCACATAGTAGACATTGCTCTATGTATCTTGTATACATAAATTTTTTACTATAACAAATACTGTTATAAAATACATTTCAAGCTCACCTTAGGTTCTATATCTATGTCTTAAGAGATATCATCCTATACTTAGCTGATATTAAATACAAAATCCCACAGTCTATAATGTATTCATTTATGCTCTTATGAATTGTTTGTCTTGCGTGCCCAATACTCCTTATGATAGAGTTTAATGGACATTTCCAAGTCAGCCTGATAAGCTTTACTGACCTTGGGATAGAAGCTCATGTCATCTCAACAGCATCGTAGGTTCAAAAGACAGGAAGGGCTTCAACATCCCAACGGTGCTAAATTCTTGTTCTAGAGGGAAAGGACAAAATATTTCAAATGACACTGTGCAGGTTCACAGCACTAAAACATACACATATGGAATACAAATTTTCAGCCTTGGGAAGCCCATGAAGATTTTTCTGTTTTATACTTTTTCTCCTGGGTAGAGACTGTCTTACACTAAGATAGCTGCAGCTTCTGATTTAGAAGGCAGAAGCAGTAGCTTAGTTGTTTCTGTAAGAAATAAATTGTGTGAGATGGAGTGTCAATGCAGACCTTATTTGCATTTCTCTAGTTCCTGGTGTGAAAAGATACACACGTGTAAGAAATGCACCAATTCCTATCTACATGAATACAATCCTTCTGTGTTTGTACTAACAGCCGGGATGCCAGTGTGCTCTGTTCTTCATGGGATTAGAGTTATCTGTACTTTGTGACTGCTATCACGCTTAGCTTTTTATTTGTCCAGGAACGTTCCTCACTATCAAATTCCTGGAATTATCCTTTTTGTGGTTACTAAGCCTTTAACTTTGATGACCATAATTGTTAACTATGAACTTATCTAACTTGATCTTTAAATAGTTAGACTATATATCCCATCTGTTCCTGGTGATTTATAGCATTCACCTTCACTTTTCTGTGTTGTGGTTTGCATGATGATCATCTGGAAAGACTTCTCCAGCACTGAACACTGCTTTCTTCAGTCACTTTTGCAACTTATCTTTGGCTTCCATGTCCCCACAGGCTTGGTTTCTTCCTCTTTTTTTCTTGTCTTGTCATTAGTCTTTCATTATTGTTTTTAATATACTCTCATATACATTTAATTGTTCTGCCATGTATAAATTGGTATATTTCTATTTTAATGTATCCTGTTACGCTAAATAATCTCATTTGATTTTTGTAACAATCTCTGATGAAACTGATCTTTTTTTTTTCTCTAATTCAGCTTTAAAGGGGGATATCTGCCACTTACATTCTCTGGATTCTGAATTTTCCTTGGCCATGCTTGGTCACATTTTGAGGGGTAGATTCACTTTTTTTTGTGACTCAATAATAACTTCTATATCTAGGCATAAGTTGCATATGGACATTTATATCAATGTTCTTTTCTTTATGCATGATTGCCACTCAAACAAGCTGTTTTGGGGTTTCTTTCTCTTTCTTTCTTTCTTTCTTTCTTTCTTTCTTTCTTTCTTTCTTTTCCAGGTAAAAATGGCCAATAACTAACTTTGACTTAATTTCAATGTCCACTATTTTTTGACTGCTTCTTGGATATTAATATTAAGAGAGGGAACTGGATAATATATTTCTCTTAAACAAAATCCTATCTTAGCATCTGGGAGGAGGGCCACAGAGCGAGAAAGGTTACTTCAAATCTTCCAGACTTGAGAGGAGTAGGAAGCATCTGAGGAGGTCTGAGATAGGAAACATTTTGGTAAGCCTTGGGCAACTTAAAATAACTTCCAAACTTTTGAACAACCTCTAATTGGATTTCTCATTTACCATGAATTAAAAAAAAATGTTATCACTGCCCTATCTTGCAAAACTGCATCCTTCATGCTCTAAGAAAAACCAGGCCCGTGTGCAGATAAATAACTTTCTAACATTTCCGCACTAATATTTTAAAATAGTTTCCCTAGTATTTTTTAATGTCCCATGAGCAAAGTTTAAATGAAAGAATCAGAAACATAAATTAACCCATTTTTATGAATTTTGAGTTGTTCCATCTGTCAGAATTTTTATGTTCCTCTGAATAGAATAAATATCTTCCAGTATCCAGAACAACTCTACCAATGTCATTTCACAGAACATCTTCAATGTCCTATTGATGTTTGGGTCTAGGGTTCTTAGATCTTAACTGAAGGAATTTGCTTTTTTCAACCATGACAAATTCTCTCTTCAAGATACATGTTCTTAATTTTCAAAACTAATTCCAAAAATATTATAGTAAGCAATGGTTTTAATAAGAGTGTTGTCAAAATGCCTGAAAGATATTGGCTACATTTTTTTCTAATGCTAGACATCCAATGCAATATCACTTCATTAAGTTGAAGGAAGGTGAATAATTTTTTCCAGTAAATATATTCAGAAGAAATGAAGATATGCTTTGAGTGAAGATATTTATTACACTGTTCTCTGCTATAGGTATGCACTGAGAGTGAAGTTATAGAAATGCATGTAGAATATCATCAGTTCAATTGATGCTCACCAATAAAGACATTTACTGGTGACTTCTTCCTGTGAAGTTTTGTGGTAGGTTTGGGACACAATGAAGAGTAGAAACCATCCCTTCCCTCAAGGAAATTTGATTCAAATGAGGTGCCATTGGCATTTTATGGCTTCACAGTTACTTATAATCCCTTTCAAAACGTACAAAATCTCTTGATATATTCTTTTCTTTTATAAAAATAAAATCCATGTCCCTCAATTGTTTCTGTTAACTTATTAATAACAGCCATTAATTTTGATTTTAGAGGCCCGGTAATTATTACTCACCTCATTGAACTGTGCCACTAATTCAAATGGCTCTATTCCCCTGAAATAATTTATAACCAGAATAGTCTAAAATAATTATAAAAATGAAAGGTATGCATATTCTGGGTATAAGTTCGACTGCTTAGTCTAGAGTTTCCATATTGCTTAAGGTTTTTATTACATCTCATTTTTTCTGCCTTTTTGCTATTTCTTGTGATAGTACTACAATGGAGACAGATACTTCTTGCTTTGTATAGGTGTGTAGTGCTACTATATAAGTTAGTATATAGGTTAGAGCTAGTGTTTAGTTTAGTATCCCAAAAATAGTCATAAAGTTAATTCAATTATAGATTTTTAAATAACCTTGAAAAAGACTATTTTTTCTATTGTATTCTTTTGAATTTTGATTTATTTTTAAATTATGAATGTATGGATGTCTTAGTTGTTGTTCTATTGTTGTGAAGAGACACCATAACTAAGGCAAATCTTAAAATGAAAAACAAACCAAAACATTGAATTTGGGTCTTACTTAAAGTGTCAGAGATCTACTCAGTTATCATTATGGCAGGGAGCTGACTGGCATGCAGGAAGGCACTAGAGTAATGGGTGAGTGCTACTACAGATCTCTAGGCAGTGAAAGATAGACAGACAGGGGAAAGAGGGAGAGAGAGGGAGAGAAGGAAAGGAAGAGAGAGAGAGGGAGGGAGGGAGGGAGAGAGGGAGGGAGAGAGAGAGAGAGAGAGAGAGAGAGAGAGAGAGAGAGAGAGAGAGAGAGAGAGAGAGAGAGAGAGAGATGTGGACTTGGCCTGGCAGGGGCATTTCAAACCTCAAAGCCCACCTTATACACTTCCACCAGCAATACCACATCACCTAATCCTCTTACACTATGTCTGTTTTTATTCAAACCACCACACTGTGTAATTGCAACTTGTTTTGAGACTGAACCATGGCTCTGAGTGTTGGGGTGTAGAAGCCATGGTGAGGTTCCAAAAGCATACTTTTGTCTCCAGCAAAGGAAAGATTATATTCTCTGGAGATGAGATTCTTTCTAGTTTCCTTAGGCTGTGTATTATTTGCACATCCTGTGTGGAATGATGCACATTTTATCACCTGAGTTGAAGCAGGAAAGTGCTTGCATGCCTTCATACATCTCTTTGATATAGCCTGTCATCTGAGTGGGTTCTGTTTCTTTAATGGGAAAAAAGAGTGGTCATTGAGAATAAATATTCCATATCTAAGATTAGCAGGTAAATGGATAGAACTTGAGAATGTTATTCTGAGTAAGGCAACTCAGTTTCAGAAGGACATACATGGTATGTATTCATTTGTACCTGGGTATTAGACACAAAATACAGGTTCCATGTTACACTTGACAGACCTAAATAAGCTAAACAAGAATGAAAGCTCAAGTGAGGAAATTTGAATCTCACTTATGGAGGGTATAAAATGATCATAAGAGGAAGATTTAGAAAAGGAACTGAGAGGGCGGGGATGGCCAGGGAAATAGGGAGTTCAGAATCAGATGTGAGTAAGAAAGGAAAGATGGCTAATTGTCCATGAAGATAAATGGAAGTCTGCAAGTGTAAGGAAGTGGGGGGCATCTCCAGAAGGAGACATGGCATGGGACAAGGGAAGTACCCAAGAATCAGTGGGGATGATAGGAGCTGTGACTCACTATATTGGCGATATGTAACCTTAAGATGCCACTTCCTTCATCCATATATGAACTCCGGTAGAGCAATAGAGACACCAACTTACCCACAAAACTTTCAACCCAAAATTATTCTGTCAACAAAAGATAGAGAGCAGAGGCTGAGGGATTAGCTAACCAATAACTGGCCCAAATTGAGACCCATCCCGTGGCCAAACAGTAATCCTTAGACTATTATTAATGATACTCTGTTATGCTTGTAGACAGGAGCATGTTGTCCTCTGAAAGAATCTATAAAGCAACTGACTGAGACAGATACCCACAGCCAAACAGTGGATGGGAATTGTGGACTCTTACAGAAGAATAGGAAGAAGGATTGTGGGTCCTGAAGGGGATAAGAACTTCACAGGAAGACAGAGTCAACTTACTTTAAACTTTAGGGCTCTCAAACTCTGAACCACCAACAAAAGAACATACACAGGCTGGAGTCACACCTCCCTGCTCATATGAAGCAGATGTGCAGCTTGGTGTTTGTATGGGTCATGAACAAGTGCAGCAGGGACTATTCCAGAAGCTGTTGCCTGTAGTAGATTGTGTCCTAGTTGGTCTGTCTGTCTGGCCTCAGTGAGAGAGGAAGCACCTAGCATCAGGAAGATTTAAAGTGCCAAGGTTGTGGGAATACCTATGGCGGCACCCACATGCCCAAAAGAGAAGGTGGTGGGATAATAGGAAAGGTTGACTCAGAGAGGGAGAGTAACCAGGATGTGAAATGAATATTTTAAAAGATAAATTAAATAAAAAGGAATATAATCAAAAGGAAAGAAAGTGAGAAAAGGAAACAGAGAAAGAAAGGAAGAAAGAAAGAAAGAGAAAGAAAAAAGAAAAGAAAAGGAAAAAAAGAAAAAAAATGGAGGAGCATTCAGGCCATTGAACCTTCATAGATAGTAAATTTAAACAAGTCCCACCCAAATTAGAGTTTACTGTAGGGAATTTTCTACATTGATGCGTACTGTTGGGCCGTTAGTTTTTTATCCTTCATTAAGTCAAAAACAAAATAAACAAATACACAATGACAACTACAAACCACAACTACAAAGAGCAAAGCAGTGTCACAAATAATTGCACCTACTTTGTAAAGGCTGGTTTTGTAACCAACTTGCATATGGATATTTAAAACTAAAATTTGTACACACATTCCAAATCCTATTTCAGTTATAATTTAATTATTATTATTAATATAAAAAGCTAAACATTTCTCCAAACTCCTCATTTTAAAAAATAACACAGATAATTCTCTTTGTAGTACTAACCAAGAGTAGTTGCTGGAGGAGAATTATATTTTATTGAGAATTTGGCCACTGAGACATTTGCCATATGCAATTAAATGTGTTTGCTCACTAATAATGGAAAGCTGTGACTGAACGTAATGGTTTACGTTTTTCAAGACATGAATTTAGTAAATAAGGATTTTGGAGGCATATGTGTTAGTTGAAGGATTAGAACAGAGACAGTTATGGAGATACATCATTGTTTATATGCATACTGTTCTCAAAAATAAGGTAAATCAATAAGCATTGCTTTCAAAACAGATATATTGCATTCAAAATTATAAATATGACCTTTCTCTATGAAGAAAATCTTTTCATTATGTGCTTACTCAAATTCATAATAAAATATTCAAAGATATTCCTGAAATCTTCAAAGAACTTTAATAAGATAGACCTATATTTTTCTTTCAGTATATAACAACTTTAACAATATCAAGAACAAAATTAAGTAGAATGCCACAGTGAAATGCAGTGTCTTCCAAGAATGTCACCTGAAGGATTCATAGCAGATTTTATAAAGACTGTGGGCAGTGCTTTCAAAGATGCTAGGACTACCACCATCTCTTCCTGATAAACAGCTTACTCTCTTTCTCACTCCATTACTCCCATGTATCTGCTTTTTATATACAATGACAGAGATTCTTTGTTTGTTTGCTTTCAAGATCAGAGAGATGGTTTGAATAGGTTTGGCTCTCATAGTCTCATGTGTTCCAATGTTTGGTTCAGAGAAAGGGGCACTACTAGAAGATGTGGCTTTGTTGGAGTAGATACAGCCTTGTTGGAGAAATACATCATTGCGGGAGCTAACTTTGGTATTGTCTATACTCAAGATCCCTACAGTATAGAAATTTTGACTCTTCCTGGCTGCTTGTAGAAAGCAGTCTACTTCTGCTGGCTTCAGATCAATTGTAGAATGCTCAGCTCCTTCCCCAGCACTGTGTTGGCCTGCATGCTGCCATGTTTCTCTGCATTTGATAACGAATTCAAACTTTGAAAGTGTAAGCCAGCCCAATTCAATGTTTTCCTCTATAAGAGTTTCTTTGGTCATGATGCCTTTTTACAGAAACAATACAACAAACCAAAGAAAGAAACAAAATTTTAAGACAATCAGACAATCAGTAATAGACTCTAAAGCTATCTTTCTCCCTCTCCCTCTAGCTTTCCCTCTTTTACTATCTCTCTGTGTCTCTGTTTCTGTGTTTCTCTTTGTGTCTCTCTCTGTGTTTCTGTCTCTCTCTCTCTCTCTCACTCTCTCTCTCTCTCACTTTTCTATACATAATTTCCAAGAGGCAAAAGCTATAGGACTCTTACCCAGAACTAGGTCATTATATCAAATTTAAAAAGACCTAGAGATTTGGAAGCAAAGACATAAATTTCATATGTCATTATTTTTTTCCTGAGGTGTATTGTTAAACAAAAATACTCTTATCAAATATAGATGATTCCTCTTATGCTTGGATAAGGCAATCACTATTCTCATTTTGCTAGAGACTGCATCTAACTGGTACCAGCACTTTCTAGTGACCAAGAGAAATACTAGAAAAAAGTAGCAAATTCTAATTATGGCTTTTATTGAAAATGTAAGTTCATTATCTCTTTCCTGATCACACATGGATTATTTTTCTACACTGTGGAATATAGTGACTAATGAGCATTTTAAATATACATTTCTATTTTAGAAAAATGTTCTAGCTTCTATTAAAAAGTCATCAAAGCGCAGGTTTCTTCCTTGGCAATTAAACACAGCTATAGAACACCCAAGCTTGTAGTGCTGTCTCAATTATCTGTGCCTATGCATGAGTGGATGCCTGTTTATACCCAGGATCAGCTTCAAGTTGATTACAGTGATCTTACATTGACACATCACTATTTCCCCATAAGGATCCAGTCTGCATGGCAAAATTGATTCATAAATATCCAGAGCTATATAAGATAAACCCTAATATAAGTCACATTTAATTTCAACTTGTTATAGTCTTTTATAGTCACATAACACGCAAATAAAGTACTAAACAATACCTGTAATTTGCCATTTCCCCATCTACTTGAAAACTTCATACTCTCTCTGGGTCTGGTATGTGTGTGTGTGTGTGTGTGTGTGTGTGTGTGTGTGTGTGTGTGTATGTGTGTGTGTGTGTGTGTGTGTGTGTGTATTTGTGTGTTTGAATAATATAATAGTAGGAAATGGCAGCAAATGTACTATAATTACTTGGCATTAGAAAATATTCAAATAATAATACCCAATTTTATGTTTCTGGCAATCCTCTAAAACTCTTATGACCATTGTTTAGAGTACCCACATTAAGTTTCACAATGTTGTTTTCTGGTCATGATATGAAGATCTCCTAGGGATCAGAACATCAGATAAACACAAAATCACCTTCATCAGATAAACATAAAATCACCTTCTTTAGTTACCCAAGGCTAGATGTGACATCATAGTTAATGTCAACAAGAGGACATTATGAAAAACTTTGGAATAATACATAGCAGTACTCACAGAGCACTTTAAGTGATAGGCGGGAATAAAGGTATAAAATGAGGAAATATGATAGTTCATTATTATTTTTTCCTAACAATTCATTGCATCTTTCAGTATATGTTTTAAAATGTCTATTTTAAAAAGATGATGCTCCCATTTTTGACTGTGGCCAATAGTACATTTTAGACACCTGACATTTTGTGTTTTGTTTTATTTTTCTTCTGTGTCATGTTCCTAATCTTGAATTTTATCAAAATCTGTTGTGGTATTCTCAAATACAATAAATATTGAAAAGCACTGAGCCTAGAGATGATGCTTGGATTTCAATCTACCTTTCCACTCCTACATTCAGACACCTTTATTAAACATCATGAATATCTATCAATAGCCCAGCATCTCTTCGCTTTTGATGTAAATAGAAAAGAAAAGCATTGTGAGATAGCTTATCTTCAGAGACAGAACACCTGACACTCGTAAGAAAGGTGCCAAGCATGCATGCTTAAGTGTCTATATGTGCATATGTTCATGTAAATGTGTTCATGTCATATGTAATTTAAGATTCTCTGCGATGACTCTACTTTCTCCTGTCTTTGATTGGCAACGCTGTTTTCCCCCGATTCAGGTTATTGTAAGAGTGAGATTATTCTGTATTGTGCTTCTTTCTAATTGCCTGAATTGTCCCTGAAGGAAGCCATTAGCACAGAAAAATTGGAGAACGTGAAATGCACCATTAGCTGCTAATAATGCATGGAGATGCAGTTTTAGGACTCACTGAGGGGATGAGTACTTTTTGTAATTGGTCCCACCTTTTATCTGCAGAGCCTTATAGCTTTACAACACTGAATCTTATTAACTGAAAAGGAGCTTGTCTTAAACAGCAAGAAAGAAAGGAAAAATCACCCATCCCTGTCCATCATGACCCACAAGAGCTACAGAGAGGATGTTAACAGTAGCAAATAATGTCTACTTGTAGCACATTGTGTAACTATCTGTCATTGTTATGTTCACAACCAGTTCCTTGCTTATTTGGTTTATTCACCAGATTCTTTGCAATGACAACCTTGGAAGAGAAGGAGTTAAATATTCAGATACTACATGAACTAACTACTTATAATATTTTAACTACTTAATTTATTTCTGATTTATGAACCACTTGCATGTCAGAGTCCTTGACATAGTGTTACTGGCTTTACTAGATTCTTTGTTTCCATTTAATATTTTTGAAACCACTTCTTTTTAACCATCTAAACAAATGTTTCTGGGGTCTTAATGAATACTTTATCAAAATTTTTATATAAAAATAGATTTATATCCTAACATTATCAAATTTTGTAAAACAGTTAATTTTGTATCTTTAATTCTGTAAAGTTTATTTGATTTTTGGAAAAAGTATTTTCAATATTTAGCAAAAATTTGGTTATATAAACCTAGTTTATCTAATTTTAGTATTTATTTATTTCATGTATAGGAAGATTTTTGCCTGCCTATATGTCTGTTTACCATCTGTAAATTGCCAAAAGAGGTGCCACTAGTTTGTGTGGAAAAGAGCCATATATTTTTTATAAACCATTTTCTAGTAGAGGTTTTGCTATGGTTTATTTTTATTTATTGATTATTATTATTGAATATTTTGTAGGGGATACTTGGAGAAATTGGTTCTGCTTCTTTTTTCACCAATTAATCTTTACATCCCAATATTAGCCTATTCCAATATCCACCAATTACCCTCCCTCCTGCAGGAAGTTTCCACTTCAAGACCCATATATCCCATTCTTAAGTCTCAGCTAGAATCATTCCCACAGATACAATGGAGACTTCCCCGTCCTAGGTCTCTGATGAATTCCAGAGATATACTCTCCTACTGGCCCACCTGTGATTTCCATTTCCTTTCTACACTCTTCTCTCAACACCCAATCTCCCTGCCCAACTCCCCTTCATCTCCCTGTCATACCCAGTTTCTTTCTTCAATATCTTTCTTTGATATATATTGTATTTCTCATTCAGAGAACGATTCAACCATCCACCCATGCACCCTTCTTTTTATTTGACGTTTTAGTTCTGTGGATTGTAGCATGGTTGCCTGTACTTTCTGGCTGTTAGTTACCCATCAGTGAGTACGTACCATGCATGCCCTCTTGGGCTTGTTTACTCCTCTCAGGATGATATTCTCAAGTTCCATCCATTTGCCTTTCATTTGCCATTCATGATATCCATGTTTTTATTAGCTATTGTTTCATTTTGTAGATATACCACAATTTCATTATCCATTCTTCAGTTAAGGGACATCTGAGTTGTTTCTAGTTGCTGGCTGTTATGAATAAAATTGCTATGAACATAGTTCAGCAAGTGTTCTTGTGGTATGGTGGAGCTTCTTTTGGGTATATGCCCAGGAGTGGTATACCTGGGCCTTGAGGTCAAACTGTTCCCACATTTCTCAGAAACTGCCAGATTGATTTCCATAGTATAAGACAAATCAGTAAAATTTCGAATTCTTGTAACATTTTTACATTTTGTCTGTACATAGACTTGTGATATTCTCTCATTCTTTTTAGTTTTTACTAAGTCTGTAATGTGTTCTCTCGTGCCACCCTCATGTTAATAATTTTGCATACAATAATTTTCATCAATACACATAAGGCAAATCTACAGTTTAAGAATGTTTTCATATTTTTTCATTCATATTTTCTATAAGATGCTATGTTTACATCTGCATTTATCTAATTTTCTCCAAGTGTTTTGAGTTTTGAATTATATTATAGAAAAACTCATATAGTCACACACACACTATAAAATAACTTCAAAGTACAAGAAATTATAGGATATGACTTTTCCTTATTTTCATTTAGAAGTTTTTTATATCCATAGGTGCTTTTGTCTATTCACATGTTTGTGGACACATATATATCTGTAGATCACTTGTATATTAGTATGTGGAGATTCGGGGCTATCATTGAAGAATCTTCTACAATCATGTTTATATCATATCCTTTGAGGTAGAGTTTTACTCAAACACAGACCTTGCCAGTGTGAATACTCTTATTAGTCAGTTTGCTCTGAGCATACCACATCTTCATGTCATTAGGCAGGAATTACAGGAGAGCTGTCATACACAACTAACACATAAACTCTATAAATTTTGATATGGGAGTCTATACCCCAAAAGTTAGACAATTTTTTTTTTTTTTGGTTAAAAATTAAGGCAGGATAACTAACCAACATTTTTCCCTGAGTATTAAAAAATATATCACAGAAGTTTAACTTCTTAATAGAAAACACATATTGTTTTGTTTTACATGTACTTTATGCTTATTATAACTAGTAAGATTTCAATGTATACTATCAAACCTTTAAAAAATCAAGTACTGACAAAAATATATTCATATAGTTTTATGCCCAAATTCCTTTAAAAATCTGTACATGTATCTCTGTTTTTTTTAAAATAAAGTTGTAAGAAAGATAGTAAAACATGTATTTTACTAAGAGCATTTATTGAATTATATATACAATGCTAAATAAAAAAATGGCCATTCTATTCATATACCACAATGAATTCACAACCAGTACTGGAAGGTAAGGAGTGAAACATGTTTATTCTCTCTCTATGTTGATTTGTTATATAATTTATTGGATTCCTTTTATAACCAAAATCTACCCTCAGAATAATGGTTATTATTTAAGTTAAAAATGTATGTGTTAATTTATTTACATAAAGGATATCATCACCTATTCATCTGCCACTGTATAGTAACTAAACAGAACAGGAGGCGAAAATGAGGAAAATGTATTGTTCAAGGAATGTGATTACTGAGAATAATATGAGGGTGTCCATGGGGACTTAACTTTTCCGTGTTAACCCAAACCATGCTGACATCTGAACATTGAAACGGTCCAGAAAATCATCTTGCTTATAAATGCAGTTCATAGCCGAATACTGAATATTGACCAGTTTAAAATACAGTGCTTTGGTTAGTTATTTATGAAAAAAATTATTTCAGAAATCAAAAATTTTGAGAGCTATGCTTTTAAAGTGAAATTCCTCAAATGAACAATTCATTGACATTGTTTTAATCCAATAAAATATAGATAGGACGAGAGAAATGGCTCCGTGGATAACGTGCTTGCCCAACAAACATAATTTGTCTTTGTATTCCTATCCCTTATGTGAAACCAGGAATGTCATGATAAGTAAGTATCAATATTTCTTCCACTCTGGAGGCTGAGGAAAGTCTCTCTTGAGCAAACTTACTAGCCAGACTTATCCAACTTGTGAGCTCTGAAATCAAATAGAAACTATGCTTAATAAATAAAATAAAAAGTAATCAACAAAATACCCAAAGTCAGATTTAGGCCTCCAGAGACACGTGCACACCTATGTTCCTCTGCACATGTGTGCTTGCATACACATACATGCACAAAAATATATGCTTCTATAAGTTTTATGTATTGACTTAAAATCTTTAGCAGTTAAAATTGTTAAGATTTAGTCTGAACTTTAAGTTTCCTTTCTTACTTTATAGTTAATATGTTATTTTTTTTGAGAATTTTTTATGCAAGTGAGTATGTATACATATTATTTCTACACCATAGTCTCCATTCTGGTCCTCTTGTATTTTCACCCTTCTCAGTTCTTGACCTCTTCCTTAATCCCTATTGTCACATCATAAAATGATGAATCCATTCAGTGTTCATTACATGTGCATGAGTTTAGGGCTAACCATTTGAGATTGGATGATTCTCAAGATAGTCATTCTTGGAGAAAACTAATTCTTCCTCTTTTAGCAGCCTTTAATTGTCCATAACACTTCACCCAGGAGTTCGACCTTCCTCACAATGTTTTTTTTTTTTTTTTTAATTGAACAACTTCATTTTAAAAAACAAAGATAAATGCACAAATTTTAAGCATTTTGCATAAAAGTATACGAATACATTTTTGTCAGTGCTTGGCTTTTTGTTTTTTAAAGGTTTGATAGTGTGCATTAAGATCTTACTAGTTACAATGAGTATAAAGTACATGTAAAACAGGATGTTACTTGGAATTAGTCAAAGTTTTCTTGGTGTGTAAGGATTAAGCATAATAGGTTTTTGTTTTCCTTTTTTATTTCTTTTCTTGAACTTCACGCAGTCTGTGAGTTGTTTCTGGGGTGTTCAGAACTTTCTGGGGTTAGTATCCAATTATTAGTGACTGCATATTATATCTGTTCTTTTGTTACTGGGTTATCTCACTCAGGATGATATCCTCTAGATGCATCCATTTTCTTAAGAATTTCAAAAAGTCATTGTTTCTGAAAGCTGAGTAGTACTCCATTGTGTAAATGTGCCACAATTTTTTTTTATCTATATTGGTATATCAACTGACATCATTATGCAGGTCTCAGCTTGGTTACCACATTTTAAATAGTTCTCATCTTTGCATTTCCTTCATGCCGCTGTTAAAATTAATAATTTCAATTGTACAGAGCCTACATATGTAGGATAATTTGACTCCTAGACTTACATGTATCATCATGAGGAGTGGTAAACAATGGACAAATATTATTGCTTGAGAGTACATACATTTAAATAGAATTCTTAAAGGCCTCACCAGCAGGAAGTTTGTTTATAGGGAGATATTTATTTTTACTTGATATTTTTAAATATTCTAAATGTCCCTTGATAGAGCTGCTGAGCTAAGTAACTACAGACTTTTAGGTATTTAGGTTTCTATCTGAAGGCACATTTAAAGCCAAGGTAATACTGTGGTCATGAACAGTAATGCAAAACCAACGGTGGCCTCTTAAAGTTTATCATGTAAGAAAGCACACTATGTTATGGTTTAATAAGCTCACTTAGATCCAGTGATGCATCGTCTTTCTTTGGCAATCAAATGTAATTTTCATGATTGTAGATTTGAGTGAATTTTATGTTACTTTATTGCTTTTGCTTTGCCCTTCATTGTTTGAGCCACATACTGTCAATTTTAAGCAAATCCAATTTTTCTTGCCTTCCTCATAGAAATGAACTATGTTTTCTGCTCTCCCTCAGTAGATATCTGAAATATTGAATGCAAATCAGTCCTGATACCATGCTGTTCCAAGGCTACTACAAATTGTCATGACAAATCATAAAGACATGATCCATTTGTCATTAATACCTTTACTTGATTCAAATTTACTCGGCAGGTAGGGAGTGCTGAATTGAAATCATATCTAGCATACACTCAATAATTTATCAAACTTCGATTCGTTTAAAATGTAATAAAACAATCCATAGTGAAATTAAACAAACATTAATTGTATCTGGAATCGTGTTTTACATAAAATTTGCTTATTACAAACAGCACTAACAAACACTGCTGGTTTTTACAGCTAAGAGACTTGTGGTGTATTTTAAAGTAGACACACTGAATTCAGTTTAATATAAGTGTTCTCATCACTCTTGATTTTAAAATAGTTATAATTGTTCACTTCTTCCAACGTGTCTACTTCTCTATCTATTCCATACTTCTTTATTTTTAATAAAAAATACAGAAAAATAATTTTGTGCATTGTAACGAATTTTGTGTATTGTAGCAAAGATTTGAGGTTTTTCTCAGTCCTACCTTAACACATTACTTAAGACGGACAATGGTCAGTAAACCCTAGTCAAAAGAGAAAAATAGTACTTCTTACTTACGAAATCTAATATAGAGTCTTTGTAGAGTAAATGCAGTTTCATTTATATAAATAAGGTTCAGAGAGGACTATAATTCCCAGGCTAGTTACCTGCCACAGTTTCCTCTCTCCTGTCAAAGATATCTCAAAGAGTTAGAAGAGTCAGCAAATTGTAGTAGCTAATTATGCAGATAGCAATAATTTGGATTTTCTATATTGAATCTACAGATGTTCATGGTTTTATTCTGGGAATGTAGAAATGCTGTTTCTTCCCTATTTTCACATGTAATACTAATCATAGTCGTGTCTGTTGCATTAAGTTAGGTGGAGAATTAAATCACAGACGTATATACTTGACCCATACCAGTTCCAGTTCCAAAACTGGAAGAAAATGTGGATTCTATGTCATTTTGTTAAAACCAACTTTTAAAGAGGCTCATTCATCATGGGGCCTTTGGTGGGCATGGGCCATTAGTTGGAGTAGCATTGTCTGTTTTGTGCCTGGATTACATATGCCTATGAAATGCCAGTTTTCTGAAACTTAGATTTTAACCATATTGATACCATCCACAGAACTGTGCATTTCTCCTTTGGATTTCTGGCCACGACCTTAAAGTGTACACTACATTTCTGAACCCTGTATAGTTTGTCAAGACCTGAGGTATTCTACTTTCCTCTTGTATTTGACCTCTTCTTTTAAAGATGAATTTCTTTTTTCATCATCATTCAGAAGTTAGTTCCTGTAACAACTGGATAGATTACACAGAACCATAGTAATTTCAAATAATTTTCAGAATACTTCATTCCTGGGAACTTGATGGCATGTATCTGAAATAGCTCTCTATAAACATCAGAACATATATGAAACTCGACTACATTTGCCACATAAAATAGGGTACTTTTAAAAAGCTAGATGTTGTAGGATGAATCACTAGGCTATAGAATTTCTTTTAATATGAGAAAGAATTATTACCAGAAGATGAGAGATGTGATAGATGATATTCCAACTATTTTCTAAATGAAGTCAAATGTAGTTATTAATTTTTTTTTGTAAAAGGGTGCTAAATTTTCATTTTTTTCTCGGGAGTCCGTATTTTCAGTTTGTGCTCTGAAGAATGGTCGACAAACTTGTAAATCTCACTTTTTGTTCATTTTTTGTCTCCAACAAAATTTCATTATTGATCAGAATTACAAACATTACAGAAATTTTATGACACAACGGTAAGGGATGCACTGTTTTGTCCATTGAATACTATGGTTTACATCATTTGTATTTAAAGAAAAATACCTTCACTTTGTCTTATTTAAAAATAAGTGGTATGCAATAAAATGCACATACTTACAGTATGCATTTAGATATCCTCTGTTCTAAGTATAGATGACAGAATTGTTGCTCTCAGCAACTTGGTACAAACCCATTTTCCCCATGTCACCATTTAATACATTCACCTTTTACTTTCTAAGATATTCCAGAAATTTTGAATGGATTGCTGATATTGTAAAATTATTTTTATATTCATTTAGAAAATAGTATGTGATCCCTTTGTCTGGATTATTTAATTTGGCATATTTACCTTGAAAGATGTCTTGTGTGGATTACATTACAATTACTTCCTGTCACTAGTTAGGCATGCCCTCTTCTCTCCACTGGTTAGAGTACATTTTTCTCATGGACAGCCTGGACTAATATGTTCTTAGTTTTAGAGCTTAGATTATAGTAAATTTTCTGTATAAGTACTTGCGTTTGTTTTCAGTAGTTAAAAGCAGAATTTTTGATAACTGTGCCATCTGGTATGTGAAAATATACACATACATAGTTCTTTTTATTTAATCTTTTTTTGTTTACACTTTATATATTATTCCTTTCCTTAAGCACCCTCCAAATGTTCCACATCCCAATACCTCCTGGCTGCCCACTGTCTCCATGAGGATGTCCACACACACCCTCTACCACCCACCCCAAGAAACCTCTAAACTCCCTGAGACGTCCAGTCCCTTGAGGGTTAGGTGTACCTTCTCTGACTGAACCCAGATCAGGCAGTCCTCCGCTTTATGTCTTGGGAGCCTCATATCAGCTGATGTATGCTGCCTGGTTGGTGGCTCAGTGTCAGGAATCTGTGGAGTCCAGGTTAGTTGAGATGGCTGGTCTTCCTATAGGGTTGCCTGCCTCCTCAGCTTTTTCCAGTACTTCCTTAATTCAACCTCGGGGGTCTCCAGCTTCTGGCGATTGGTTGGGTATAAATATTAGACTCTTCTAGCTGATTGGTCTTTCAGAGGGCAGTCATGATAGGCTGCTTTTTGGAAGTTCTCCATAACCTGAGTAATACTGTCTGTCAGACCTTGGGTCCTGCTTGAGGTAGATCCACTTTGTGGTAGTCACTGAAACCCCTTTTTTCCCCCTCAGGCTCCTCTCCATTTCCATCCCTGTATTTTGTTCAGACAAAAATAATTGTGGGTCAGAGTTTTTACTATAAAATGTCAACCCCATTCCCTCACTTGATGCCCTGTGTTTCTGGTGGAAGTGGGCTCTACAAGTTCCCTCTCCCCACTGTAGAGCTTTCATCTAGGGTCACCTCATTTGAGTCCTGAGAGCCTTTCACCTCAGAGGTCTCTGGTACCTTCTGTAGCGTCCTCCCAACCTCCTACACCCTGAGATTGCCTGTTTTCATTCTTTCTGCTGGCCCTCATGGCTTTAGTCCTTTTCCCAGACTCAATACCAGCTCAAGTTCTTCTCTTCCTCCCCCATCCCATTTTCCTACCAGGTACCTTTCTCCATACTTTCTTGTGATTGCTTTATTCTCCATCTCAAGTGGTAGTGAGGCATCCTCTCTTGAGCTCTTCAGCTTGTGAACCTTTCTGAGTTCTCTGAACTGTATCTTTGGTATTCTGTACTTTTCTTTTTTTCTTTTTCTTTCTTTATTTTATTTTATTTTTTGGTCAATATACACTTATTAGTGAGTGCATATCATACATGTTCTTTTGGGTCTGAGTTATCTCACTCAGAATATTTTCTAGCTCCATCCATTTGCCTGCAAAACTTAGGATGTCCTCTTTCTTAATCGTTGAGTAATATTTCATTGAATAAATGAATCATATTTCCTGTATCTATTCTTCTACCATGGGACATCAGGGTTGTTTTCACTACTGGCTACCACAAACAAGGCTTCTATGAACATTGTGGAATACTTGCATGGGTGGCCTATTGGCAAATCTTTTGGGTGTATTCCAAAGAGTGGTATTGCTGGGCCTTCAGGTAGATATATTTCAAATTTTCTGACAAACTTCCAAATTGATTTCTAGAATGGTTGTATCACTTTGCAATTCAACCAGCAATGGAGGAGTGTTCCTATTTCTCCACAATGGCAAAATGTGTTATCACCTGAGATTTTGATCTTAGCCAATCTAATTGGTGTAAGGTGGAATCCTAGGTTCCTTTTGAATTGCATTTCTCTGATCACTTAGGATATTGGACATTTCTTTAGGAGCTTCTCAGCCATTCAAGATTCCTCTGTTGTGAATTCCTGGTTTAGCTCTATACCCCATTTTTTTTATTGAGTTGTTTGGTATTTTTTGGTGGTCTTGCTTCTTGAGTTCTTTATATGTTTTGGATATTTGCCCTCTATCAGATGTGGGGTCCATAAAGATTTTTTTCCCAATCTGTAGGTTGTTGATTTATTTTATTGACTGACTATGCCCTTTGCCTTACAGATGCTTTCCAGTTTCATGAGGTTCCATTTATCTATTTTTGATCTTAGAGTATGAGCTTTGGGAGTTCTGTTTAGGAAATATCTTCATGTCAAGGCTGTTTCCCACATTTGCTTCCTCTAGATTGAGGGTATCTGGTTGTATGTTGAGGTCCTTGATCCACTTGTACTTTGTGCAAGATGACAAATATAGGGTTGTTTTATTTTATCACATACAGACAATCAGACCAGCATCATTTATTGACAATGCTTTCTTTTTTCCTCTGTATATATAGATTCATTGTGAAGGATCAAGTGTGCATATGTGTGGATTTATTTCTGAGTCTTTTATTCCATTGATCAACCTGTCTGTCTCTGTACATGCACCATATATCCTTCATCATTGTTGCTCTGTGGTAGAGTTTGAGGTCAAGGATGGTGATTCCCCTAGCCGTTATTTTATTGTTAAGTTTCTGTTTTATGTTTGTCTGTTTGTCTGGGTTTTTTGTTGTTGTTGTTGTTGTTGTTTTGCTTTTCCAGACAGATTTGAAAACCGCACATTCCATGTCTTTGAAGAATTGATGATATTTTCTTAGGGATTGTATTGATTCTGTAGATTGCCTTTGGTAGCATAGCCATTGTTTCTATGTAAATTCTTACAGTCCATGAGCACAGGAGCATTCTCCATTTTCTGAGTTCTTCTTTGATTTCTTTCTTGAGAGACTTGTGTTTATTGTCATACAGATCTTTCATTGTTTGGTTAGAGCTACCCCAAGATTTTTTATATTTTTTGTGGTGATTGTGAAGGAAGTTTTTTTCCCTAACTTTTTCTCATCTTGTTTATCATTTGTATAAAGGAGAGCTTCTGATTTATTTGAGTTAATTTTATATAAGACAACTTTGCTGTTTATCAGATGGAGAAGTTCTCTTGTAGAATTTTTGGGATCACTTATGTATATTATCTTATGATTTGAAAATAGTGATACCTTTATTTCTTCTTTGCCAATTTTTATCCCCTTAATTTCTTTTTGTTTGCTTATTGTTTTAGTTAGCACTTAGAGTACTATATTGAATAGATATGGGAAATTGGCCATCTTTTTCTTGTTCCTGATTTCAGTGAGATTGCTTCAAGTGCCTCAATTTAATCTGATATTGGCTGTTGTTTAGCAGTAAATTGCTTTTATTATATTTAGGTATGGGCATTGAATTCCTGATCTATCCATTACTTTTGACATGAAGGAGTTTTGCATTTTGTCAAATGCTTTTTCTACATCTAAGAAGATGACCAAGTGATTTTTTTCCATTGAGTTTGTTTATATAATGAATTACCTTAGTGGATTTTCATATATTGAACCAAGCTTGCATCCCTTGGATGAAGCCTGATTGATTGTGGTCAGTGATGATTTTTATGCGTTCTTGAATTAAGTTTTTGAGAATTGTATCAAGTATTTTTGCAGCGATAGAATTGTTTCTGTTTTTGTTTATCTTTCTTTTTATTTCTGAATTTGTGAATTGCTATACTGCCTCTGGTCCCCTTTGTTATTTTGCTTAGGGGTTTATCTATCTTGTTGATTTTCTTTAAAAAAGCAAAACAAAAGCAAAAACA
This sequence comes from Micromys minutus, assembly GCF_963924665.1. Taxonomy (NCBI): domain Eukaryota; kingdom Metazoa; phylum Chordata; class Mammalia; order Rodentia; family Muridae; genus Micromys; species Micromys minutus. The sequence continues at coordinate 9,172,085 of NC_137971.1, forward strand.
AAAACAAAAAAAAAAACAGTTCCTTGTTTTGATGATTCTTTGTATTTTTCACTTTGTTTCTATTTTGTTGATTTTCTCCCTGAATTTGACTATTTCCTGCTATCCACTTCTCTTGGGTGTGTGTTTTTTTGTTCTAGAGCTCTCAGGTGTGCTGTTACTTTGCTAATGTAAGATCTCTCCAGTCTCTTTGCCAGGGCACTTAATGCTATGAATTTTCCTCTTAGTACTGTTTTTATTGTGTCCCATAAGTGTGGCTATTATGTGTCAACATCTGTAATAAATTCTAGAAAATCTTTAATGACCAGGTTATCACTGAGTAGAGAGTTCTTCAGTTTCCATGTGTAAGTGGGACTTTTGTTGTTTTGCTTTTATTGAAGTCCACCCTTAGGCCATCTGATAGGAAGCGTGGGACTTTAGTTCAGTCTTCTTGTATTGATTGAGGGCTGTTTCATTACCAATTATAACTTGGATTTTGAAGACGGTACTGTGAGGTACTGAGAAGGTATATTCTTTTGTTTTAAGGTGAAATGTTCTATAGATATCTGTTAAATCAATTTGGTTAATGGCATCTATGATTTTCACTATGGTGAAATCTTCCAGTATTATGGTATGGGCTCAATTTGTGTTTTAAGCTTTAGTAAAATTTCTTTTATGAATGTGGGTGCCCTTGCATTTGGGGCATAGATGATCACAATTGAGACTTTCTCTTGGTTGATTTTTCCTTTGGTGAATATGAAGTATTCTTCCTTATCACACTTGATTGCATTTGGTTGAAAATCTATTTTATTGGATATTAGGATAGCAAATCCAGCCTGTTTGGGGGGATCATTTGCTTGGAAAACCTATTTTCATCGTTTTACTTTGAGATAGTGACAGTCCTTGTTTTTAACGTGTGTTGCTTATATACAGCAAAATGCTGGATCTTTTTATATCCAGTCTGTTCGTGTATGTGTTTTTATAGGTGGGTTGAGTCCATTGATATTGTGAGATATTAAAGACATGATTGTTGGTTCCTGTTATGTCTAGTTTTATAGGTGGGTATATGTGCGTGTGGTTCTCTCTCTTTGGCTATGTTGTGAGATGCTTAATATCTTGCCTTCTGTTTCATGTAGGAATCTTTCTTGTGTTGCAGTTTTCCTTTTAAGATCTTCTGCGGGGCTGGATTGGTTGATAGATATTATTTTTAATATGTTTTAATTTGGTTTTATCCTGTAATATTTTGGTGACTCCATCTATGTCAATTGAGAATTTTGCTGAGTATAGTAGCCTGGGCTGGCATTTATGTTCTCTTAGAGTCTGAATGACCTCTATCCTGGTTATTATGGCTTTTAGTGTCTCTGTGGAGAAGTCTGTTGTAATTCTGATAGGTCTAACTTTGTGTGTTACTTGGCCCCTTTCGTTTGCAGCTTTTAATATTTTTTATTTGTGTTGTGAGTTTACTGTTTTGATTATTATGTAATGAGAGGATTTTCTTCTCTGTTTCCATTTATTTGGTGTCATATAGGCTTCTTGAATCTTTATGCATTTTTAAGTTTGAGGGAGTTTGCTTCCATGATCTTGTTGAAGAAGTTTTCAGGTCGTTTGACTTGGGAATCTTTGTTCTCCCCTATTCCAGTTATTCTTAAATTTGGTCATTTTGTTGTGTCTTGAATTTTCTGGATGATTTGGATTAAACATGTTTTGTTTTGAATTTTTTGACAGTTGTGTCAGTCTCTTCTTCTATATCTTCTGCTCCTGAGATTTCATCTTCTATCTCTTGAATTCTATTGGTGATAATTACATATAAAATTCCTGACCTCTTTCCTAGGTTTTCTATTTCCTGGCTTGCCTCTATGTGTCTTCTATTGTTTCTACTTCCACTTTTAGGTCTGCACTACTTTCTTCAATTTTTTTGCCTGTTTAATTTTTTTTTTATTATTTCTTTAAGGGATTTGTTTCCTCTTTATGGGCTTCTACCTGCTTGCCTATGTTTCTTATATTTCTTTTAGTGAGTTATTTGTATCCTCCTTAACAGAATTTATTATCTTCATGAGATAAGAATTTAAATCAGCTTCCTGATTTTCAGGTATGTTGGTGCATTCACGGCTTGCGGTGGAGGGAGAACTAGGCTCTGATGATGTTCATTCATATTGGTTTCTGTTGTGTACAGTCTTGTGTCTAGCTGACTCTGTAGCCTGCCTCTTTTGTCCCTGAGTTGCTTCAGGTCTCCCCTTTGGCTTGAGGCCCTGGCTATAGTAGAGGTCCTGGGGCCTTCCAAATTTGGGGTCTTTAGAGGGTCAGAGAAGCTGCTGATTTGTTGCCCTGGCTACAGTAGATCTCCTGGGAAGCCATTAGATTGCTGTACCTTCAGAGGGGCACTCAAGCTCTTGTCCTATGTGAAGCTGTTCTGGGTGTGAGGATGGGGTACGGACTGTGATTTCAGTTTCCTCATGTTCAGCAGAACTCCAGGGGGCCTTCAGTCTGTTGGGTCAGGTGTCTTGCATGGGACAGAGCCCCGTGGACGTCTTCAGACTATGATTTCTGTGTACAGAGGGACTTGACCTGTGTACAGAGGGAATCCTGGGATGCCTTCAAGCTGTCGTTTCTTCATGGGAACAGGCAAGCTGGGGATTAGTTGCTCAGTTGCCCAGTGTGCAGTGGATCTCCTGGGACGCCTCATGCTGGTGTCTTTAGGGGAGCAGACCTTGCTAGCTCTCTGTCCCAGAAGAAAGGACGGGCAGAACTGGAGTGCTATTAGGCAGGCAGAAATATTGGGGAATGAGGGGTCCTGAGTCAATTGAGCTCCCAATGGTAGCTGCGGGACTTCAGGAATACAGGACTGGGTGGAAGACAAGTTTATACATTTAAAAATAGTATCAATCAGACTAGTCTGACCAACCACTTGATAGGAAGCTTCTCATACTTGTACGTTAGAATTTTGTGTTTTGTTTTGGGGTGTGTGTATGTGCATGTGTGTGTGTGTATGTGTGTGTGTGTTTGTAGTAAAATCAAAGTGTATATTATGCTTTCCTTTATTGTGTTTTAATGGGATTTATGAGTGTATAAATGGGTGGATCTATGCATCTGTATATATGTTTTTATATATAAACACACACACATATATATACATATATATATATATATATATATATATATATATATATATATATATATATATATATATATATATATAATGTATTTTCTTTGGCTCTTTTTCTCTTGTTTGTTTTGTTCTGTTTTGATGTGCTGCCTTTTCTTTCTTCCATCTTACTGTACTTTATTGTATTATTATCACTTTGAGTACTGTTTGTTTTCTAATGAGGAACAGAAAAGACTAGATCTGAATAGAAAGGCAGGTCTGCGAGCTTGGACAAACAAAGGGATGGGGGACATGATTCAGATACAATATGTGAGGAAAAATTTATTTTCAGTATGTGAATGAAAAATAAAGCATCATACTTATGTCCAAAAGCTTTTCTCTTAGTTATATCCAGATCCAGTTAATTTGGCAGCTATGATTAGTTATTACACTTGGCACCTACACAGTTCACAGATGAAGCCTTCTCATGTACCATTTTCATCACAAGCCTTGGTAAAGACATTATTCTTACTTATGGAAGTAGACAACCAAACTGTATCCAATAGGTAAATACTGTGAAATAGCACAATGTTAGGGTTTGGAACTAAGTTGATAAATTATAATTCTCATGTATTATGTTAGGATATATTATTTTAATAAATATATTTTTTTACAGAGAACTGGATATTTTTAGAAATTGTGATTTTTCTAAACATTTTCCTTCAAGGAAATACCCTCATAGTCTACTTCTGCCCTAGATGTATTCATCTTGGTTGATTCCAAATTCCATCAAGTGAACAGTAAGATTCACCATTATATGAAATGTCCTTCAAGTGGGCTGGATGAATAAATTATTATTAATCCATTGGCTAGAAGAGAAAAATATTTCACTTAATAGAAGAGACTATACATAAATATTATAAAAGCTTCATGCGATAAGTTTCTTAATAAAATATAAAGACACAAACATGGTAGGCAATATTTTTTAAAGGAAAGGCAAAGAGTATTAATATTTATATTTTTCCTCCTCTATTCACAGACTCAAAAGTTACTCAACCTTCCTGCTCCTACCACTCTGCCTGATGCACCTACAGTAACCGTCTGTCTGTGTCACAGTCAGCCCAGAGCCCTGCCTCTGAAATATGCTCCAAGAAACAGACTCAGGCCTAGGGCAGGAAGAAACAGAGCAGCAGAAGGAGAAGATCACCAAGGAAGAGAATGAGAATGGAGAAAGGCAACAAAAGTTCATTAATGCTGTCACTTTCAAGTGAAATTTGAATCCACACTGGGTAGCACAAAGTGAAGCTGAAAAGAAATTGAAGGCAGGTGACAAGAAGAAAGACATATGAGAAGTAAATGAGGTCCTCAAACCTGTAGTAGCTGCACAAAAGATAAGTAAGGGTGCAGATCCCAAATCTGTGGTGTGTGCAGTCTTCAAACGGGAACGGTGTACTAAAGGAGATGAGTGTAAGTTCTCTCATGACCTCACTTTGGAAGGAAATATGAGAAATAAAGTGTTTACACTGATGTAAGAGATGAAGAACTTGAATAATTGGGATTAGGAAAGGCTAGAAGGAGTGGCAAAGGAGATGCATGATGGGATGGAACTTGAAGCAGTCGTCCTGAGTGAGGTAACCCAGTCACGAAGAACACTTATTGTTTGTCCTCACTGATAAGTGGATACTGCCCCTCCAACTCTCCCCCCAAAGCTCAAAATACCTAAGAAACAATTTACAGAACGTATGAATTGAAAGAGAAGGAAAACCAGAAGGTGGATGCCTCAGTCCTTAGATGGGAGAACAAAACACTCATGGGAAGAAATAATGGGACAAATAAAGGAGCAGGGATTGGAGAAAAGTAGTGCTTCGTGGCAGGAATCAGATATGGATGCCTTCTTAAAGGCTCTGCCAGAGCCATGCTGCTACAGAGGAGGATGCTTACAGCTAACCGCTGGACTGAACACAGGGACCCCAATGAAGAAGCTAAAGAAAGAACTGAAAAGGTATGCAACCCCATGGAAAAAACAAAATTATCAACTAGCCAAACACACCACAGCTCCCAGGGACTAAAACACCAACCAGTGAGTTATTACGGAGAAACCCATGGCTGTAGGTGCATATGCAGCAGAGGATAGCATTCTCTGGCATCAATGAGAGAAAAGGACTTTGGTCCAGCAAAGGGTATTTTTCTAGTGTAGGGGAATGCTGAGGTAGGAGAGGGAGGTTGGGAAAGGGAGCACCTTCATGGAGGCAATGGGTGGGGCATGGTGAATGGAATTGGTGGAAAGGGGATAACACCTGAATTGTAAGTACAGAGAATATCCAATAAAAAAATAATAAGAAAATCCCAAACTCAAATAGTGGGCAGACATTTTTAAGAAGATATTGAAAACAACAACAACAACAACAACAACAACAACAACAAAAACCCAATGTTTGTGTATGTCCTGGAGGTGGGGACAATTGCATGTATTTCTGTGTACTTCCTCCTGGATTTGTGTTAAGAGAGCCAAAAAGGAAGAAGAGAATGAAGACGATCTCATTAGATGATCTAATTGATAGAGAGCATTCTTGCCTGAGGTCCAAATGTTACTAAAATCTCTTGAGGATGGTTTCTTGCCCAAAGAAAGGAAAAGACAAGAAAAGATTAGTAAACTTGAACAAGATATGAAGAGACAGGAAACTGAGTTCAAAGCAGGGAAAGCACTGGTGATCAGCAGTCATGAGGCATTTGAATTTCATCCTGAGCTGGTCAGTGATGATGAGGAGGAAGTAGACAGTACCTATTACACTCATGTAATAGGTGGTAATGAGGTTGATGATTCTATGGGTGTAAATCACTCACACACAGAGTCTATACATATACATACACATGCCATATGCATACACATATACTTATATGTATATATGCCTGTGCATCCTAAGAATTGGGGAAGAGACAGGTATCGTTGGGACCGGTTTTAAAATATTTAGCACAAATGCTTCAGATAAAGATGAAAACAAGCTAAGTGAAGCTTCTGGGGGTCAGGCTGAAAATGGTGAAAGTAATGATGTGGGCAAGGACAGAGAAGGGTGGGGGAGGGGCCAGAAAACAGATCCACTGATGCCATTCCTGTAGATGAAAATCGGCTCTCTGAAGAAGATCTGGATGAACTAGAATAAGTAAAACACTAGATTTATAAGGACAACAACAAACAAGTCAAGGAAGAAAATTAGGTCAGTTCAACATGATCCACATGAAAAATAATTGATGATGTTAACTGTTTGGCCACCTGGGATCAGTAGGATGTTTATTTTCCTGTAGTGATTCTGGAGGCTTTTGACTTTCACAAAAGTAATAGTACTCCTATATCTTCTCTTCTGATTCTGACTACATCTCACAGCAAGTTCAGAGTAGTTGGTGCTAAATTAAAAATGACCACTGCTGATGATTGTAGTTGTAACTGTCTAGTCCAGCAGAAAGTGTAACTGCTTTCCCAGCTTTCGATTTTCATTGGGCTTGTGTAATTTCCAGGAACAGTTAATTCACACCTAAAATACTTGCAGTTTGATTAAGGTTTTTCTTTGTATTTATAAGTTTGAGGGAATGCCCAGATGCGAGCACTGTTCTTGATAAGGAAAACTGTATATGCATATCCAGCATTGTACATCTTTCTACCATGAGATGGACACTGGGAATGACCCTTGTTCAACTCAACAGGGTCAGCTACAATGTCCTATATTAAGTCTTTTTGAAGTTCTCCCATGTTTACCAATAATATTGTGAATAAAACATCATACATCCAAAAATGTGTGACTCAAGAGTCAAATGATTTATATGGTACTGTCACTTGCATGAAAAGACATTGAATGTACCATTGAGTACCATCTAAGAAAACGGGAATGGAATGTGAGTAATTCAAAAGCAAGTGAGTTACTGAGTCTTTTACTATGCGGTTCTCTGATTTATATGAAAAGTTTTTCTGGTCTTTAAGCAGCTTATATTTACTGCACATCACACATCAAATGTGAAAACATCTCATGAAAAGAAAAACTTGAAAAAAGGGCCTGAAATGCGTGTTTTAGACTTCAGTTAACTAAGCAGCACAAAAGTGTGGGAGAGAATGGAGCCTCACACATCCATGTACACTGGCACCCACTTACTTAACATTATTTCTGTTTATCACTATCAAAGTCTCCTAAAATTGCACATTGTGGCTTGAAAACATGTTCAGCATTGTCTGTTTGGATATGGCAAGAACTGGGCACATCACCCTATAGAAATTTGAAAGGATTCATGTGGGGCTTAAGGTGCCTCTTCATTGTATTTTGGCAAAGGTACAAATTAGGAGAAGGAATCTTGTCAAAGAAATATATGATTCCTCCTTACTTTTACTTTGTAACATCAGTTCTAACTTTTGTCGATTTAGATGGGAATGACATTTTAGTAGGGAAAAATTATAGTGCACTAGGCCACATATGTGGTGATGATGAGAGGAAGGAGGGATAGGGTTATAGGAGAGAACTCAGGTCTCAGCCCCAGTTTGGGCATCTTCTGTGATCGACAATGTAAGAACCCTTAATAACAGAAGTAGTAGTGACAATACTTACAATTATGTCGGTTCCTCAGCAGGAAGTCAGAATCTCTTATGTGAATTCCACAGAAATTATTTTCCAGGTTTACGGTACTGTTACATGTGAGGTTATGATTGGTTTGAAAACTTAGAGAATTTTTTATATTAAAATCACAGCATTTGCTTCATAGGGTCTAGTTGGAACTGTCAACTGGAAACAACTTATAATTATCTGAGAAGAGAATGTCATTGAGAGAATTTATTCATGCAATTGAGGCACTTGGGGTATAGGGTACCTCACTGACTATATATTATTTCTTTGGGAAGAACCACCCTAAAGCTGAATACCATATCCTGGTCACACTCCAGTCAAATGGATGTGGAAACGGGAGGTTATTGTTTGTGTTCATGTGGCCAGCAATCTAGCTGGTAAGTGTCCTATTCTGTTGCTATTGCTGATGATTTCTTTATTCACATTGGAAGGAGTCCTCTGGGGGCATCATTTTCTCCCAAAGAGCTTCTCATTATTTCTAATACATACTGAAGAATGTAGGCTCTCTAGACTTTCTATATATTATTGGGACTGATGAAGCCTTCAATCCTGTGGAATGAGCAAGATAGAGTTCTTGGTGTATCCACAATGCCATAGCATTTGCTTAACTTTCTTACTTGGTGGGATATGGCACAGAGCTTTTGGGAGAAGTGAGCTTGAACATTATTTCTCATTATTTCTCAAGGAAATGCCATTAATAAATAAATACAAATTCTTATTCATTCACAAGCTAAATGTACCAAATGTTCTTGATTAATGTTATGTCCATAGTTACTTAATAAGGACTTAAAACATTACACACATCTTTGAAAATATATGTTGGTTTTAAAATTTTTGGGATGTGGAACTGGAGAGTTGGTTCAGTGGTTAAAAAACTTCCAGTGTGAAGTTTCATTTTATTTTTATAGTGAATGATGCATAATGAGGTTTTAACTTAAAATATGATACCATTTTTGAAGGGATTAGTTTAACAACTAAAAGAAAATTAGTGAGCGAATGTTTTTTACTTGTTTTCAAAACCTCTTTGGAATTAATGTTTTATTCATCAACTCCAGTCTGACAACAAAGAGGTTCTGTTTTCTACAAAAATACACTGTTTTTCTCTCTTTGTGTAATATGACCTTATTAGAGCAACAACATATTGAATTTGACAGTAGTTAATAATCCCTGAAAGCTCTACTTGTTTTGTGTTTCTGGTACTCCTCCCAGAGTTGTTTCTTCTGGATGTGCATGCCTAATAGTTACAGGCAAGGAAATGCACATATTTGTCTTTCTGTGCCTGCGTTTCTTTAGTTTATATGCTTTACAGCCCCATCCATTTCCCTGCAAATTTCTTTTCTGTTTCTTTATAGCTGTGGAAACTTCCATATTTTTATTTTCCACCCTTCTGGCTCTAGTACTCTAGCTGATTCTCTCTCTTTGTTATTATGTGAAGAATAGTGAGAAACTTGATCGTGCAAGGAGCTTGGTTGTTTACTAAATACTAGTGTATCACTCCTTTAATTTTGGGAAAATGGATTCTAAGCTATGCCCTAAAATGTGTTCACTCTTTGTTTTATTTTAATTTACTTTAGAGTATAAAAAAAACACTTCACTGCTACTAAATAGCTTCCTTGCTATCACTCAAAGGTTAATATTTAGCAAAGTTCAATGCTGAAAGCAACTTCCATGTAAAACTCAAAGAGGCCTGGAAAATCAGAAAGGGATGGTGAGCATGAGCAGTGAAAGGAAAGCTGTGGATCATTTTCAGGATTGTTTCCAATACTAATAGTGTTGATTCTGCCCCCAAAATTACATGAGAACACCCACTTATGCCTGTAAGATGCTAAGTGTCCCTGCACTCAGTTAACTTTGATGCCAAATAATGTTGCTGGTGGCTAATGACTTGGCAGAGTCAGAGGCAGGATTGTGGGATTCACAGGTAAGGGACTAAGGATTGTGCTCTCCCTGGGATTTCCTTTGGTCAATTTCCCTGGGATTTTTCTTTGGTCAATTTTGGTTGGTCATTTAGTCCCTGGGAACTCTGGAGGTGGGAGTTGATTGATTGACATTGCTGTTCATCCTATGGGGTTGCAAACGCCTTCATTTCCTTCAGTCCCTTCTCTGACTCTTCCATTAGGCATTCAATCCTTAGTCCAATGGTTGACTGTGAGCATCCACTTCTGTATTTGTAAGATTCTGACAGAGCAATTAGGCGACATCTATACCAGACTCCTGTCAGCATGCACTTCTTGGCAACAGCAGTATTGTCTGGGATTGGTGACTGTATATGGGATGGATCCCCAGGTAGGGCAGTCTCTGGATGACCTTTTCTTCAATCTCTGCTCACAATTTGTCTCCATATCTCTTAATCCTATGAGGATTGTGTTCCTTTTTCTAAGAAGGATTGAAGTACCCATACTTTGTTCTTCCTTTTTTGAGCTTTATGTGGTCTGTAAATTTTATCTTGGTTATTCTGAGTTTTAAGGCTAAAATCCACTGTCACTGAGTGAAAACGATGTATGTTCTTTTGTATCTAGGTTACCTCACTCAGGATGATAATTTCTAGTTTCATCCATTTGCCTAAGAATTATATAAACTCATTGTTGTTAAGAGCTGAGTAGTAATCCATTGTGGAAATTACCATAATTAATGAACCCATTCCTCTGTTGAAATACATCTGGCTTATTTCCAACTTCTGGCTATTATAAATAAGGCTGCTATGAACATAGTAGACCATATTTTCTTATTAGGTGTTGGAGCATATTTTGTGTATATGCCCAGGAGTTGTGTAGATGAGTTCTAAGGGAGTACTATATCCAATTTTCTGGGGAAATGCTCAACTGATATCTGGGGTAGTTATACAAGCTTGAAACCCACTAACAGTGGAGGAGTGTTCTTTCTCCACACCATCACCAGCATTTGCTCTCACCTGAGTTTTTGATCTTAGCCATTTTGTCTGGTGTGAGGTAGAATCTCAGGGTAGTTTGGATTTGCATTTCCCTGATGAATAAGTATGTTGAGCATTTCTTTAGATGCTTCTCAGCCATTCAATACTCCTGAGTTGAGAACTCTTTGTTTAGTTCTGTACTCTATTTTGAAATAGAGTTATTTGATTCTCTGTAGTATAACATGAGTTCTTCGTATATATTGTATATTAGCCCTCTATCTAAGGTAGGATTTATAATGGTCCTTTAATTATTTGTTGCTTGCTGTTTGTTCTATCATTAGTGTCCTTGGCCTTACAGAAGCTTTGCAATTTTATGAGGTACCATTTGTTAATTCTTTATCTTAGAGCATAAGTTATTGGTATTTTCTTCAGAAAATTTTGCCTTATGCCCAATAATACAAAGCTCTTCTCTACTTTCTCTTCTAGTAGTTTCAGTATATCTGGTCTTATGTGAAGGTCCTTGGACCACTTGGACACAAGCTTTTTACAAAGAGATATAAATGGATCAATTTGAATTCTTCTACATGCTGACTGCCAGTTGACCAACACCATTTGCTGAAAGTACTGTTCCCCACCACCCCCACTGGATGGTGTTAGCTCCTTTGTCAAAGATCAAGTGACCACAGGTGTATGGGTTTATTTCTGGATCTTCAATCTGATTCCATTGATCTATCTGCCTATCTCTGTACCAGTACCATACAAATTTTAACCACGATTCCTATGTAATACAGCTTGAGATTAGTAATTATGATTCCCTGAGAATTTCTTTAGTGTTGAGAATAGTTTTTACTCTCCTAGGCTTTGATATGCCAAATGAATTTGCAAATTGTTCCTTCCAGCTCTATGAAGAATTGAGTTGGAATTTGGATGGGGATTGCACTAAATCTGTAGATTGCTTTCGCAAGATGGCCATTTTTACAATGTTGATCCTTCCAATCCATGAACATGGAAGATCTTTTCATTTTCTGAGATCTTCAATTTCTTACTTCAGAGACTTTACATTCTTGTCATACAGATCTTTCACATGCTTCTTTAGAGTTACACAAGGTATTTTTTATTATTTGTGATTATTTTCAAGGGTCTCATTTACTTAATTTCTTTCTCAGTCCGTTTATCCTTTCAAGAGAGGAAGGCTTTGTTTGAGTTAACTTTATATTCAGTCACTTAGCCAAATTGTTTATCAGGTTTAGAAGTTCTCTGATGGAATTATGGGGGTCACTTAAGTATACAATCATAATTTCTGCAAAAGGTACTATTTTAGCTTTTTCATTTCCAATTATTCTCCCTTTGACTCTCTTTTGCTGTCTAATTTCTCTGGCTAAGACTGTGAATATTATTTTGAACAAATTTGAAGAGTGTGTGCATTCTTATTTAGTTCCTGATTTCAGTTGAATTGCTTTAAGTTTCTCTTCTTCAGCTTGACCCTGGTTATGGTTTGCTGCCTATTGGTTTTACTATGTTTAGGTATGGGTTTTGAATTTCTGATCTTTCCAAATTTTCTATAATGAAGGGGTGTTGAATTTTGACAAATGCTTTCTCAGCATTTAATGATATGATTATGTAGGATTTTTTTTTCTTTTCGAGTTTGTCTTTGTAGTGGATTACATTGATATATTTCCGTATATTGAACCATTCTTCCACCCCATGTTGAATCCTACATTTTCATGATGAATAAGAATGTTCATGAGTTCTTGGATTCTGTTTGTGAGAATATTACTAAGTATTTTTGCACTGATGGTCATAAGGTAGATTGGTTTGAAATTATCTTTCTTTTTTGGGTCTCTGTGTGGTTTGACTATACGCATCATTGTAGCTTCATAAAAGAAATTGGATAGTGTTCCTTATCTTTCCATTTTGGGGAGTAGTGTAAAGAATATTTGGTGTTAGGTCTTCTTTGAAGGTCTGATAGAATTCTTGACTAAACCCATCTGTTTAAGGGTTTCCTTTGGTTGGAAGACCTATAATGACTGCTAATGTTTTTGAGGGGTTTTGGATGTTTAGATGTTTAGCTAATCTGATTAAACTTTGGTACCTGGAATCTGTGTAGAAAATTACACATTTATTTAAGGTTTTCCAGTTTTGTTGAGTATAGACTTTTGTAGTGGGTTCTGATGATTTTTTAAATTCCCCCAGTTTTTGTTGTTATGTCTCCCTCTTCATTTCTGATTTTGTTAATTTTGATACTGTCTCTGTGTTGTCTTTTTTGTGTGGCTAAGGGAGTCTCTATCTTGTTGATTTTCTCAAAGAACCAGCTTCTGGTTTTGTTGATTCTTTGTATAGTTCTTTTGGTTTCTACTTTGTTGATTTCAGGCCTGCAGAAATATCATCTTAAATTTATTCACTTCTTTTTGTTCTAGAGCTTTCAGGTGTGCTTTCAAGCTGCTAGCATATGATCTCTCCAGTTTTTTTTTTTTTTTTTTTTTTTTTTTTTTTTTTTTTTTTGTAGACACTCATAGCTATGAGTTTTCCTCTTAGCACTTCTTTCATTGTGACCTATAATTTGGATATGTTTTCAATAAATTGTAAAAAGTCTTTAATTTCTTTTCTTCCATACTATTATAGAGTAGAGCATTGTTCAGTTTCCATGTGTATGCGGGGGTCTTCTGTTTTTCTTTTTGTTTTTGTTATTGATGACAAGCCTTAGTTGGTAGTAATTTGAAAGGATGTGTGGAATTATTTTAATCTTCTTGTATCTATTCATACCTGTTTTGTTACCAATTATATGGTCCATTTTTGATTAGGTACCATGAGGATCTGAGAAGAAGGTGTGTGTGTGTGTGTGTGTGTGTGTGTGTGTGTGTGTGTATACATTGTTTTATTTTAGTATGAAATATTCTTTACATATCCATTACATCCTTTTGGTTCATAACTTACGTTAGTTTCACTGTGGATATGTTTAGTTTCTTTTTTGATAATTTGTCCATTGCTAAGAGTAGGGTGTTGACATCTCCTAAAATTATTGTATAAGGTATTGTGTGCTTTGAGCTTCAGTAACATTATTTTTAGGAATATGGGTACCCTTGCATTTGGAGGAATGGTGTTCAGAATTAAAAGATCATCTTGGTAGAATTTTATTTGATAATAACAAAGTGTTTTTCCTTATCTTATTTGATAAATTTTGGTTGAAAGTCAATTTTATTCTATGTTAGAATTGCTATTCTAGCTTGTTTCTTGGAACCATTTTCTTGGAAAAATTATTTTCTGCCTTTTATTTTGAGGTAGTGTCTGCTTTTTTCACTGAGGTGAATTTCCTGTATGCAATAACATGGAGGGTTCTGTTTACATATCTGGTTAGTTAGTATATATCCTTTTATTAGATAAATGAGTCCACTGATGTTAAGATATAGTAAGGAAAAGTGGTTGTTGTTTCCTGTTATTTTTGTTGTTAGAGGTCGAGTTATGTTCATGTGGCTATATCTTCTTTAGAATTTTTTGAAAGAAGAGTACTTTCTTGCTTTTTCTAGGATATAGTTTCTCTTCTTGTGTTCGAGTTTTATACCTATTTTCCTTTGTAGAGCTGGATTTGTGGAGAGATATTGTGTAAATTTGTTTTTGTCACAGAATATCTTCATCTTTTAAATCTATACTAATTCAGAGTTTACTGGGTATAGCAGCCTGGCCTGGCATTTGTGTTCTTTTAGTGTCTGTATGACATCTCCCTAGTATCTTCTGGCTTTCAGTGTCTCTGGTGAAAAGTCTGGTATATTTCAGATGTGTCTGCATTTATGTTACTTGATCTTTTCCCCTTACTGCTTTTAAAATTCTTTTTTTTTTTTTTGGTGCATTTGGTGTTTTGATTATTAGATGTTGGGAGAAATTTCTTTTCTAGTCCAGTCTATTTAGCATTCTGTTCAATGTTGGTCTTAAACTGACTTTATATGTGTATCCAGGGATAGCTAAAAAATTATATTTTTGTCTTTAGATCCAAACCACTGGGGGTATAATCATGTATTCCTGAGTTTCGTTAATTTTACTGATTTTAATGAGTTGTTTAGCAAATTTGAGTAAGGTAAAAATTCCAATGTGTGTTCAGATGCTAAATAATTTACTGAATTTTCAATATAGGCTTTTTTATTTCTCTTATCTTTTTCCTAATATTGATGCTAAATTCTTTTTACAACATTAATGTTTCTATAATTTTAGTGTATATTTTTCTATTATCATCAATGAGCTATATTTTATATTATAAACATAAATTATAAATTATTTTATTGATTTTTGTTTATCTTTAAATGCACCTTTTGAAACTGGTAAATTCAGCAAAACTTATGAGAATTTATCACAGAAAATTCTGAAATCTGTGTTCCCATTTTTTTACTCTTTCATCACTGAACATACTGTGTGTCTCTCAGTTTTCAAGGTAATTCCCTACTTTACTTATAAATGTCAACAGATAATAAAGCATAACCCTGGGAAACTTTGAATTTTTAGTAGAAGACTGAATAAAGAAAGAAAATGATGCTAACCTACAGACCTAAAGATGTGTACTCTAAAGAATGTATGCTTGACTCAGTGTTTATCAGAAAAAATGATGACATTAACATCTGAATGATAAACCTCAACACATGAGAACTATTGAATGGCTTTAGTCTCCATTCAGTGGTCTGAAAAACAAGAAAGAAGATATTCTGTGTAGAAAAATACAGTGTATACTAATGTTTTTCTAAGTACAAAGTCAGGAGATCACCTGAAAGCAAAAGGCAGAGACTTAGCTCTTACTTTTATACGCATTTTTTTTTTCTGTTCAGACCCTAATGTTATTGAACAAAACACCCCTATCTGAAGGGTATATACTTTCTTTTATGAAAAAATTATGTCAATCTCATCGATGAATATGTTTATAAACATACATATAAATAATGTTTAAGCACATAAATGGAGTGAGTCCCATAGCCCAGTAAAATTAAATTTTAATTTCAATTCTTTACCAATTATTATTATTTTACTAGAGTTTAATCTTCCCTTTTTGCTCCTATCACACTTAAACAGCATACTGACAACAGAAATCACTACTGTGTGCAAGAATGCTACTTCACTCTACGTACAACAGACTTAATAAAGGTAGACACCAGAAGCAACCATTGCACTGTATTTATATGAAAAAAAAACACAGAATTGGATAAAATGTTTGAGTCATGATAAGCTACCAAGTACTAAATTTAATTAACAGAAACTTAAGCGGGCTTTTCTCTAACAAACCAGGGAAATTGAGTTTCCTTCCTGTGTTTATTGGCAGTTATTCCTCGGTTGAGAAGGTGCTTCCTGACCTTAATCTTCTGAGAAAGAAAGTCAGTCACTTACCCAGCCTCCAGATCCTGCTTCCCTTGAACATATTTCCCACCACATTTGTCACTGCACTCAATGGCACCTCCTAGGAAAGAAGCAAATGGAGTATCTTATATGAAGATAAAGGGAGGTGTGCTGTTCTAAAATACTTCTTGCAGTTACTATTCTAGGATTGTTAAATCAAATAAAACTTCATAAAAGCAAAATTCACCAGAGTTTTGTTTGTAATTACTGTTTGAGAAGATCAGTTGAATAGATAACTCACCATTGATTATTTGGTTTACATCACGCAATTGTTTTCAGCCCACGAGTTTGTATGACTTTAGTCTTATATCAGGGGTTGTTAAGAGAAAAACTAACTGGACTTATCCAGCTTACAGTCTTCAAATGTACAAGGAGAAGCTACTAACATTAAAAATGAACAACTTACTCTTCTATATTTTATAAGATGGTTTTAGGTACTATTTGATTATTTTGTTGTTGTTGATTTTTCCTTTTATTTTTATTTGTTCTTCTATCATGAATTACAATGTCATGGCAGCTGTCCCTACTTCCAGTCCTCACAGCCACCTTCTTCCTTCTCTCCAAGATCTCCACTCCCCATCTAGTTCTCTTCAGAAAAGGGCAGACGTCCAAGAGATATCAAGCATATATTCCTCTGGTGGTTTGAATATGTATAGTTCCATATATTCATGTGTCTGAATGCTTGGCACCTAGGGAGCAGCACTCTTAGGAGAAGTGGCCTTTTTGGAGTAGGTGTGGCCTTGTTGGAGAAAATGTGTCACTATGGGGTTTGGCATAGATGTTTCCTATCTCATTCTACACCCAGTTTGACACACAGTCTCCTTCTGCTGCCTACCATCAAGGTGTAGAACTCTCAGCTCCTCCAGTGCAATGTCTGGCTCCTCCAGTGTGATGTCTGCCTATATGCCAAAATAATTCCAACAAGATAATGGATGAAACCCCTGAACTGTAATTCAGTCACAGGTGAATGGTTTTTTTTTTTATAAGAGTTTCTGTGGACATAATATCTCTTCACAGCACAATGATATACAAAGTTACAATAAGACTAGCACATTCGCTTATATGAATACTGGACCAGACACCCCCGATGATGGCTTTAAATCCAATTTTCTGGGATGCGGAAAGACAAGCACTGTACCTTTTTTAGGCAGCTATCCACTTGTCCTGTAAGTGTGGTGAGCTCATTGCGCAGCCATATTGTTTCTACTTCTACCACAAAGTGAGGGAAAATAGCATGTAGTCCCAGAGACATTCTCAATTTGTGATGATGTTTATATCATTTTGCTGCTATAGAAGTTGACCTCCTTAAGTTAAAGCAGGTACAGAAAATTTCTCAGCCATTTCTAATCCATATGTAAGGCCCTAAACATTTTCTAGTGTAAAATTCCACAAAGGAGACAGTGTTTTCTGTACCAGTACGACTCAGAGCTTCAATCTTCCACTGATTGCACAGTGAGTCAAGTTTAATGTCTCTCCCTGAAAGATTTAACATCTAAAAGAACCTGGGGATAGAGCATCTGCCAAGCCTGAGGATTAACTGTGTTCTGAGGGGAGTGAGGAGAAAGGTTTCAGCAAGAGTGCTTAACAGGCTCAGGCACGTAAACTTATTAGGAAACTTTACCCCGGTGTACATGAAATCAGCCAAGGCTTTTAATGCCATTTTGAATTATGTACTCTGCAATGTACACACATCAACTATTCCTTATTTGCTAGTCAAATTTGTAGTCACGACAGGTGTGGACTACATTTCTGTGTCAATCTGCTTCTGCACTCCTGTTTCAGTCATAGGGTGACATATTGCCAGCCATTATCTTAAATATAAACCCGAAGTGCAAACTCTCTGCCATTATGCAAAAGGAGATGTAATTGGTAGTATTGACAACATTTTATATTATGTTGACATTTTCTTCTTTGACCAAAATCTGTAACATTGTTTCTTTCACCTCAACTCTATTGTGTATTATAAGATAAAATCTCAAATAAATCTAAGCCAATTAAATGTTCCTAACAAGTACCCAAGTTTTACCATACAAACAATTGAGCAGAAATTAATTTAACCTGAAAATGACCTAAAATAGTAAAGGCCATTTCAAAATTCACAATTTTAAAAGTATTTCAAATAACTATTTTAACATAATTTATTTGTGTTTGTGCTCACAAGGGTTGACTGTGCATTAGTACATGCATGGTACATGTGTGGTGATGAGAGGACATCATACAGACACAAATCTTCTCCTGTGCCATGTGACTTCTGAGATTGAACTGAGGTTATCAAGTTTGATTGCAAGCACCTTTACCTGCTCAGCCATCTCACTGGCCCAAGTCATTTAACTTCCATTATTGTCTTTATTTTTCAGATAATTAATTATATCAATTGACATAATTGATAAATAAACATGTCAATTTTCGTTGTTATAAATATCAACTAAAAGGCAGTACCATAAACCAAAACCATAATACATTGCAAAGACTTTTGCATATGTTTCTGCAGACAATATTCTTAAGCCAGCAATATTTTTGCTAGAGACAAAAGGCAGACCCTTACGTCTACATATATATGACTTCTTTTTTTCTATATTGTAAATTTATATGAACTGGAATTACATGAACTTCCTTTCACAACACTATTCTCTTGTCCTCTGCTTATTTCAAGGAGGGAAATTTTAAAAGTTACAAGGACAGGTTCTTTGAAGAATTTGGAGTGATAATGGGAGCAAAATATGATATTTATGAGTTGATTATGAAACAAATAACATTCCTACAATTAAAAGACAGGATAATATGACCAGTGCTTTTGATTTTTAGTTATTTGTAACATTCTTTTTTATGTGATATGTATAACCAAACCCCTATTCATTAACAACGCTCCTGTTTACTCCTAGAGAACATGAAATGATGCGAAAACTGGGCACTTCCATACATTTGGTAGAATCTATACAAAAATCTGTTGAACAGAACCTTGAAGAGCTGTTCATGATGACTGACTAACTAAAGCAAACAGAGTTTGTTGTCTTCTCTTTATAAACCATTCCTCTCTCAACAAAGAGCAATGTGTGTTCCCACTAGTATACCCAAAGCAGATGCTAACATTTTATAAGGTTCACTGTATTCATTTTTTTCTTTCTATGAAACATTACTGAATTTATAAATATATTGTTCTGATATAACACCTTTTTAAATACCGCGAAGGCCGAACTGTTCTCCATTCTGCATGTCTTACCTGCCAATGGTGCAGCCAATAATGTTTTGTCTTGGCTTGTGACATAATACATATATATTGAATTTAAAAGTACAGCTTTAAGACAATTTAATACTCTACATGTCACTGAAGCTAGATGCTGATTTTACTTATGTCCATGTCAAGTTTTTTACTGCTGATGAAGGAAAGGAGATCCTTGGGTAACATCTTCTATTCATATTAAACTGTTCTGATGAAAGACTTACCAGACTATGGGTGAGACCATGAGTTTTGATTCAGACACATCTGGACTTAATGTCTAGAATTCTTACTAAAGAGTTCTTTGGCTCCAGGTTATCACTTTACATTTGGATAGATTCATTTGTTCTTAAAATTTCACCAGTTAGTGATGAGATTTAAGTAATTTGCATGCTGATATCAGGGCTAGATACAGGATAATTTTTCAAACTGTAGGTATTTCCAAATAATTTATTTAAGTCAGTTGAGTTGATTTAAATGCATTCATCTTAGACATTTGGTTAGCTCCATATTTTCATTGGCTTTATATAATTTGTGCCTTACTTTGAATTTTTCATGGGAGATGAAATGGGATTGAGATTCTTTCAAAGTAGTCCCAAGGAGAGAGTCAACACCTTGCAGAAAGATGTCTTCATCAATTATGCTCAGCATAGTGAATTTTAAATTGAATTAGATTACAGTCTGGATTGAGAAAACCATATTTGGTTATCTGCCTCATCAGAATGTGTATAACTGCAGACAAAGCAGCTTTTGCTAGCTGATTTGTTACTTCAGAAGTTGCATCTTGTTTTTAAGGAGGTCATTTATAATTCATTGGAACTGAAAACATCTTCATCTACTACTTCAATTTCATGAAATATCTTGTTAACTAAAACTGTGATGTCTGAAATAGCTATTGATTTCACCATTCACTACAGGGCAAGCTCATTTCCTATGGCCAAGGATGAGGAAGGGGTTGGGATGAGATGGACAAATTGAGATATATTTTCCAGTACTAACTCTCCTGATCCTTTCCAAAGAAAGATGCTTTGATTACTCAAATCAGCCAACCCAAATCACTGACATTGCAGGTATTAATAAGCAAGGAAACAGATACTGGAAATTTTTTGTATAAGAGAAAATTGGATGCTCTTGGGGTCTATGGGTTCTTAAAAAGATAAATAAATAAATAAATAAATAAATAAATAAATAAATAAATATTAAAAATGAAATGTATATTCTCTAGTCTGTTTATGATTTCTACAAAAGTTTTCTTTTCCCCTTTGGCCAGCTGAATAATTTCTTTTCTCTTTGGTCTCCATTACTTGTTAACTCATCCTTATTATCAGGAGTTTCCCTTTGCCTGACAGAACTACTTGATTTTATATGTTTGCTTGCTTGAATATTGATAAGTATGGAGCTTTTTGAAAGTATAAACTGTATAATTGGAAACTGCTACGTTCAGTAAAATGTCTAGTGTAGTCATGATATGTATACACTGAAGTAATACTGGGACAACCTTTAATGTATAGTATATACTATTCAAAATTCTTGAACTTCCGACAGTAATGGTAAAAAGTACTACTAGAGATATCATTAAAACACTTTGACATATTTTTTAAACAAAAACTGGTCCATGACCCAATCCCATAGGCTGGATAGAACAGAGATCTAAGAACCCATTCTCCAAAGTCAATGAAATGATTTCTAATGATATTCTGTTATGCTTATAGACCTGAGTCTAGCCAAATCATTTTCAGAGAGACTTCATCCAGAAAATAATGAGATCATGTGATGAGAAGCATAGCCAAACATTAGTGATCAGGAGGAGGACAATTGTAGGAGCCACAGGAATGAAAAATACCACATGAATGAAGCCCACATTATCTACTAAGCAAGTTTCATTCGGGTTCACAAAGACTGAAGCAAAAATCAGCGAGCTTGTTTGGGTCTGAGTTAGGTCCTAGGGTTATATATATGAATATGTATGCATTACATAATTATATCTTGCATATTTGTATACATATGTAAAATTTTATTTGTTAATATATAGTTTTTTGTTTGCTTGTTTTGGTGGCATTCCTAGTAGGATCAGAGGCTGTCTCTGACTCTTTTGTCTGCTCTTGGGATTTTCTCAGCCTTCATATGAGGGAATGCGCCCGGACTTACAGTAGTTTCAAAAGTTATGTTTAGTTGATATTTCTAGAAGTCCTGTTTTTTTTTTTTTTTTTTTTTTCTGAAAGTAAATGTAGAAGGAGTGGATCTTAGGGAGAGAGGAGGTTAGAGGAAGGACCAGGAGGAGAGGAGTGAGAGAAAAATGTTTAGAAAGGATTTCAGATCCTCTAAACACATTTTTTTTTAATTTCGATAATTTTTAATGTTATATCAGTTTTAGATATAGATCTTTTGAGAGATAGGAGTAGAACGTCATAGAATGAGTACTGCATCTGAGTCATTCCCACCCTTCCCATTCCCAACTCCTTCTATGTTTTCTCTTTTTCCCATACCCATGACCTCTTTCTTCATTATTATTAAAATGTATTACTTTGTCACTTTCACATATGATGTTTAGATTAGATCTATAGGCTACTCCTACTAACTTTGTGTTTATTTATTGCTTATTTTATATATTTTTAACTCACCGAGTACAATTGGCGCTTTCTGCATGTGCAAAGGCATAATGCCATCCATTGGAGCATAGGCAGGCAAAACACCTTGCACACCACCTAAAGGCAACTTTATCTCTTTTTTTGCCAAACCATTAATAAACCATAGCCTCTCACATGGAAATGGTACCTAATCCAGTTTTCCACTGGGCCTTCCTGATTTTTGACTCTTAGGATCTCTCTTTCTTTTCCCCCAAGAAGTTGCCCAAACAATGTAGATATTCTAGCCATATATTCTATTTTTACTAGTTGTGGGTCTCTGTATTTACTGCAAAAGTAGTGTCTCTGATGAGGGGATTCGGAAATATTGAGTTAGCCTATGGACACAAGGATAAATATTTCATGGCAGTTGCAGACATTGTCTATTTAGCAAAACTGTAACAGTGGGTTAACTTCTAGGAATTCTAGTCCTTCAAGACACTCTGGCAATTAATTAGTGAGGTTCAAAGTACAAAAGCATGAATTGCCCTTCTGTGCAGTGGCCTTGAATTCCAATTAGAGAGCTAATGCGCAGTCTCATAACATTTATGCCACTGTTGCTTCAATAGATATGTCCTGCTCAGTTTGTAAATATTGTAGACCACTGGGTTTACAGTTGGATAAGGTTGCTGATGGTTTTGTCCCCCAGCAGCTTTTAGCACACCTTCTAATTCTATGAAACCTAGGTAGACAGAAGAATTCTACAAGTACCACTGTGGTCGCTCTAAATCTTGTGAAAAAAGTGTGTATTGTCTTCAGAAGTTGGCTCTTTAATCAAGTTTTAGTCCTCAACCAAAAGTAATGACAATAGCCTGTGTTGTCTGATAGCTTTATGTCCCTTACAGTCAAGGACTCAGAATGGGTTTTCCAAAGACTGGTGCAGGTCTTTTGTTTGATAACATGGGTACTTGGAGAGATGTTACCCTCTGTTCCATAAGTAATTAAACTCTGATATATTTTTTAGTCATACTTATATTTAGGAACGTTATAAACAGTAGGTTTCCAAATACCTCTCCAGAACATCTGTATTGTTAGTAATCTTTCCTCTTACTCTTTCCTCCAGCCAAGTCTCTCCTGTCTATATCCCCCACTAAATCCCCCAGTGTTCCTTTCTCTTCTTTGATATTACCTGCCACGTTTCTTAATTATGGTCTTAAGATCTTAATCCCGTGCCCTATGGTTATTTTACTTCCTAGCTTTTACCAGGACTCCAAATGGAACACATGATTCTAAAGATTTGAAGATCTACTTTGGATAGAAAACATAAAGAGATTTTTTTTGTAATATGTTTTTTGTGTTTATTTGGTGATATAATGTTTTTCAGCTCTACCCATTTACCTTTCAATATCAGTTTTCTTTTACCTAAATAAAGTTCCATCGTGTATATGCATCACACCATATTTTCTTTATTTATCAATTGATAAACATTGAGGTTCTTTGTTTCATTACTATAGTCAATAGATCACCAGGATGTCAGTAGCAGTTCATATCTCTTTCCATACATCCTCACCAAAGTTTGTTATTCACTGCTATTTCATCTTAGATATTGTAATAAGGGTAGGATGAATCCTCATGGTAGATTTAATTTGATTTTTTTTTAAATATGTGCTGAAGAGATTTCTCAATGCACTCTGTTTCTAGAGGACCTGGGTTTGATCCTGACACCTGAATTACATGGCTCACAATTTGTAATTTTAGCTCCTGGGAATGTCACTGTGTCTTCTGGCCTCTTCAAATCACTTACAATCATACGCACATACCCACACATATGGTTACGAATAAACATAAATCTTTAGAGTTAATGCTAACTATCAAATTATATATACAGTTCAATGGATTAAAAGTATTAATTTAATATGAATATCAACCTGTTGAATTAACTACAAATAAAATTACTTTAATAGCTATATTATTATGAATGACAGAAATGCAATGACCACCTATTTCCACTGTTATTTGAATATAGTGAACATCTTTATGAATAGATTTTTGAAGCTACTTTTCTTCCTTCCTTCCTTCCTTCCTTCCTTCCTTTCTTTCTTTCTTTCTTTCTTTCTTTCTTTCTTTCTTTCTTGTTTATGTCTTTTTTATTCTTTTGTTTCTTTTCTCTCTTTATTTCTTAATGAGGGTGATGTTTAAAGTTTCATAAACTGTAATGTCATAAATATTAATATTGAGACAAGGATCACTATATAACATTTTTGTAAATATAAATAGCATTTTTTCTAATTTTTACAAGCACAGAATAACATGTTCATCCTCTGCTCAAAAATATACACGTATAAGCAATTTTTTGGGATACATAAACACATAAAACTTAAAAACAATCAGACTTTGTATTTTCTGTCACTAATTATATACTCTATATTTTTTAAATATGCAATGACTCAAGAGCCTGGAGAGGAAGAAGAGAGGCTGGACTGTAGCCATGGTTTGAAAATATGCATGAAGTATTATGTCTAAGGTACATTTTATATTATTAGCACAAAGGGCCATCTGTTTAATAAGGCCTGTGCCCATTTTTTGTTATGTTTTGTTATGTTATAGTTTTTGGGGGGGTCTTTGTAAGTAAATGAAAAATCTCCCTTAAAATTTGTAGCCCTTAAAAAGAACATCAGAAATGATGATACAGGGGAAGTGGCAGCCTGTCTTTTTCTTCCTTGAAGAACCAAAATCTGTTCTTTTGAAACTGAGTTGTGGAACAATCTGGTATAAATTACTGTCTATCTCGAATTCTTAGGAATCAAGAACCTAGTGATAAATTCTCTATACTTTCTTTCTGAGGTTTTCAACCATTTAAAACTTGGTTAATGAAGTTCCTGCTTCTTGTTCAACTGTGTAATAAGTAAGAGACTGTGCTCACACTTTATATTCTGCTCCCTTATTCTATTCTTCATTTTAAAAAGTTGTGCCAGTCTTTAAATACAGAACTCCTCTTGATTTAAAACAACCAGTGGTCTCTTTCATTCTTGAATTGTCATTCACATTCATTCTTTTAAGAGGCTATGATATGTTTAAGCTCTTTGTTGGCCTACACATGACATTGGTCTATTATTTGACTGTAGAGAGATAGAGATATTTTTTCTTAATCTTTACCTCAGATATAATAAAATTAATGAATTTGGTAAATATTGTCTCTTAGGTTCTAGTAAAGAGTAATTTAACTTAGTGCAACACCTGGCAAGTAATTTCCTTTTTTGAATTTTTTTTAACATGACATTCATTATTTACAAAGTTAGTGTTATTATTATCATCATTATTAGCAGTACTAATATTGACTTAGTGTCTCAGTTTGCATCACAGGACTTTTGGGACCTTACTATGCAGTCCAGGCTGGTCTGGCACATGATGTGATCCTCATGCCTCAGGTTCCTGAATGCTTGCAATAGGAGTGAGTCACAATGACTGGCATTATTCTGCAAAGTTTTTAAATCATGAATTCTGTTATTGGTATTATTTTTGTTGTTAATAATTCTAGAATACTTAGTTTATTATGGAATAATACATAAGACCTTTATTTGATTGATGTAAATAGCTAAGCTGATGTCCTTTCCTATGGATTTGTTTTTCTATTCAGTTTTACGAAACTCAGAATGTTCTGTGTATGAGAACATAAATGATGTACTTTGAATGGACTGAGACACTCACAAACAAAGAACATTGAAAGGATATCCTGTAAAGTATATTTAAAAAGGGATGAGTATGTGTAGGACACGTGGAAGCTTGCAGAAGGAACTTCTGTCACAGTTAAACCTGGGAGTGGTTGGTGTGTAGCAAATAGAGCTAAACACTCACGGGTGGCATTTCCTGTTAGCAGACATCTGATAAGGTAAAGACAGAATGAGAACCTAGATGGTGAACTGCTCTCTTTGAAAATATGGATACAGTTACTGTTATAAACTGAATACCAAGTCAACATGCTATTCTCATGTTTCCCTTTCCATCACTACCCTATATTACAGTTCCATTTACTTATATATAAGTTGGGTGAATCATGTAACAACAAAATTCATCAGCTTAGTTGCATTTAGTATAACCAGTCATTGCTGCCCACATTGGGAGGCAGTGGCTACATGTGGAAGTAAATCTATGACCGTATTATCTAAGTTAATGGCCATTAATTGCATTCCATTTAAGAATCAGTAGGCAATGAACAAGGTTCTGTGCAATTGCATCATATTAAAAACAGCTACTTAGGTCCACTGCCGGGTGGAGGGGCAAGGCGAGTGTCCTTATCCTACCGATTGGGGCCCGGGCCTGTGAACCAGTTGGAGTCGCGGCACAGGTTTAAATCCTAATGCCAAAGTATGGCAAGAAATTCCTTCTGGAAATCCAGATGGCACTCCTGTAACTGAAACACCTTGGCATGAAACTGCAGCCACATCTGGATCTCACCCTGAGGGCAATACAGAACTTTCAGAAGAAATGTGTAAGGAATATGAAGTAATGTATTCTCCATCTTGTGAAACCGCAAGAAATACTGCAGACATTGAAGAATCAGCTGATGAATGATCCTAGGACCTGAAGACCTGAGTTACCAACTATATGATGTTTCGGGAGAAAGCAGTTTGACAATTTCTACAGAAGATTTAAAAGAATGTCTGAAAAAACAATTGGAATTTTGTTTCTCACGAGAAAATTTATCGAAGGACCTTTACTTGATATCTCAAATGGATAGTGATCAGTTTGTCCCAATATGGACAGTTGCCAACATGGAAGAAATAAAAAAATTGACTACAGATCCAGATTTAATTCTTGAAGTACTGAGATCTTCTCCTATGGTACAAGTTGATGAGAAGGGAGAAAAGGTGAGACCAAGTCATAAGTGTTGTATTGTGATCCTCAGAGAAATCCCTGAGACAACGCCTGTAGAGGAAGTGAAAGCATTGTTTAAAAGTGAAAACTGCCCCAAAATGAGAAGCTGTGAGTTTGCACACAACAGCAACTGGTATATCACTTTCCAGTCAGACACAGATGCACAGCAGGCTTTTAAATACTTAAGAAGTTAAAACATTTCAGGGCAAGCCAATCATGGCAAGGATAAAAGCCATCAATACATTTTTTGCTAAGAATGGTTATCGATTAATGGATTCTAGTATGTATAATCAACCCATTCAGACTCCAACCCAATATCCCTCACCAGTCTTCATGCAACCAGTGTATAATCCTCATCAGCAGTACTCAGTGTATAGTATTGTGCCGCAGTCCTGGTCTCCAAGTCCTGCACCTTATTTTGAAACACCTCTGGCTCCCTTCCCAAACGGTAGTTTTGTGAATGGCTTTAGTTCACCGGGAGCTTATAAAACAAATGCTGCTGCTATGAATATGGGCCGACCATTCCAAAAAAATCGTGTGAAGCCTTATTTTAGGTCATCCAGTGGTTCAGAACACTCAACAGAGGGGTCTGTGTCATTAGGGGATGGACCAAGGATCTTTCTTTCTGAACGTCATAACCCAACAGTAACAGGGCATCAGGAACAAGCTTATCTTCCAAAGGAGGCTCCCATTTTACAGATGGAACAGAATGGGGACTTTGGGAGGGGCAGGAGAACTCTCTTCAGAGCCCGAAGACGAAGAGAAGATGACAGGATTCCAAGACCCCAGCCTGCGGCAACTGAAACAGAAGCTCCAACACCAAAGTTTGACTTGCTTGCTACAAATCTTCCTCCATTACCTGGAAGTTCATCAAGAATGCCAGATGAACTTGCTTTAGAGAATAGAATGTCTGATGTTGTTAAAGGTGTCTGCAAAGAAAAGGACACTGAGGACTTGAGGGTTAGTTGCCCGGTGCCTGCAGAAGACGGACAGGCAGACTGCACTTCTGCACCGCAACTCAGCATAAGTCCTAGTCCTCCGTGTACAGCTGAGCTTCCTGCATTGAGCACAATTCAGCAAGAAAAGGATCAAATGGAGGATTCCGTTGTTCCAAAGGATGTTCTCAGTCCCGTGACAGTACCAGTGTCTTCTCCAACTACTGCTCCACCTTGCAATAGTAACATAAATGCACCTATAGCTGTGGCTGTACAGGAGCCTCGAAAGTTAAGCTATGCAGTGTGTCAGAAGCCTCCTAAGGAGCCGTCTCCAGTTCCTGTGCAGCCACTGCGGGAACTTTGCTCCAACGTAGTGTCTCCCACCAGAAATGAAGAGAACGGAGCTCCTGAGAAGCCTGTTGAGAAGCCACATGAGAAACCAGAAACAAGGGCTAATAAGGATCATTCTGGCTTTCGAGGCAACACCATTCCCAGGGGAGCAGCTGGAAAAATCAGGGAACAGAGACGCCAGTTCAGCCATAGGGCTACACCTCAGGGAGTGACTCGACATAATGGGAAAGAGCAATACGTACCACCCAGATCATCAAAGTAAAAACAAAACCGTAACACACACTACTCAGAAACTTCTCTTCCCATTAAACTTGAGCCTCTATTGAACTGTTTTGGAGGGGAGGAAGTAGTCAGGAAAGAATGGGAATTATGTCCCTACATATTATGGATTTTGGAATTGTGAGTAGGAAGAGCCCAAAATTCATCTCTAAATGATTTTCATGCTGGAGAATTACAATCAGTATAAATATATATATATATATATATATATATATATATATATATATATATATATATATATATATATATATATATATATATATATACACACACACACACACACACACACACATATATATATATACACACACACACACACACACACACACACACACACACACACATATATATATATATATATATATATATATATATATAATTTTTCTATTTTTGTTTTTGATTTTAATTTGCAGGGATTTTCTGCCTGGAATCAATTTTGAGGGTTCAGATTTAGCTTGGGAAAGAAAACAAAAACATTATACATCCTTCAGTATAGGAGATGAGGGAGTGAGAGAAAATATTTTTTGAAGAAACATTTCTGTAAAAATTAGAAATTACTTTTTTAAATCTATTTAAAGTTTGGCTTGAAGAATGCTATTCTAACTAAATGGCCTTGTGTTGCAACGTAGCTGAGTGGCTGGGAGTCTGTTGTGGGTCTAAGTGTGCACAAGTGATTTAAGCCAAATCTGTTGTCATGTTAGTAAATGATTTCAAAGCTGAATGTAATACTTGAGTAGATTTTTTTTGTAGTTTAGAATTTAGGCTTTTTTTTTCTTTTTTTTTTTTTTTTGGATTTACTAATACTGTGTTGTATAAGTAAGCACGCTATTCAGCTCTGATTGTGTGTGAAGCTGGTACTACCGATCAGTTTGATATTCAAGGAAAGAATGGAGATTATTCAAGGAAAAATTAAAAATTCTGTTTTAGACCTGAGTACTGGATAGGTCAAATAGATTTCAGAGGTTCAAACTGCCCTGTGACTTTTTTTTTTTTTTTAAATTTTTTCTTGTTTATTAGTCTGTTCTTTTGACTGTCTGCCCCACAAAGCAAAATAACTAACCATTTGCTGGACTGTACGTTTCTTACTACTTTGACTAGTTTAATCAAATCAGATAACTATTCTAAGCTGCATAATGGAATCTTGAAAGATTTTCCTCAGTTAGAAATTTAAGTCCCAGGATGGTACTGACCTGCCAATAATTTAGCTGTATTGGTGTTAAAAAGTGAAACAGTGCTTCTGGGTGTGGGGCGTAAATCTTCAACTCTAGAGCACAGCAGGGTGTCTCAGCCCAGTCCATCCAGAGCTCTACCTCTCATTAGTCTGAAAAATGGAAAGAAAGATGAAACCGTGTAACTGATTTTTTTAAATGGTATATTAAAAATTCAAACAGTTTAGGGAACTTTTTAGTTTGTTTACAATGTTAATCATCTTTCTTTTGCTTACCCCAAAAGGTACAGTTTAGAATTCACAGACTAAAAATAGCAAGTCAGGATTTTTTGAGATAAAGTGAAAAAGTGGTTGAAGAAAATAAATGTGTAATTTGTCAGTGAATAAAGCTGTAGCTGTCACACATTAAACAGGCAAAGTTATGTGCTGGTGTTTAGGAACAGCTCAAATATGAAAAACCATGTTGCATTAATCTGTTTTAAGTCAGATTATTTTTACAGTTTTATGTAGGGTGGTGGTTTATTTTTCTCCTTAGGGACAGCTGACAGGAGTAAGAACTGTCCCTTATATTAGTGAGTTACATGTGTACAAATTGAAACTGTAAATTGTGAACACTGGAAAGCACCATTGTGACATAGACAAGGTAGTGATCTATTCAGGACGAGTGTCAGTGGAAGTCACTACATTACTGTGAAACTCAGCCTTCCCATGCAAGTGTCAGACGTCTGTGTTCCTGGGTAAAACTGCGCAGTCCTTGTAACCCAGGATTATTATTTCTTTGTAACTTATTCAGCTTGGTGAGTGCTTTTGATTTGATGGATTGATAACACGGTATAATATATTTACTTAGTTGGAAACAATTATTTCTACTTTTTAAAAAAATATCTGCTAGATAAAACATGTACTAAAACTACCTGTACTGAAGTTTGGGAGAACTTTAGGTTCTTTAAAAAGTATGAATAACTGTTAGCTACATCTATGATAAAGTGTTGATTCTGGTTTACTTAGAAATGACAAATATTTAAAGTGTTAACATCTTATGAATGCAGTGGATTAATAGAATAAACATTTTGCAAAAAAAAATCGCTTGATAAGGATTATAAACTTATTTTTGCACTTAAACTGAAAAATACTGTTTTGTTTTCTCTAAACATGTCACAGATGTAGTTTTCAATTTATTAGTTTATGTGACTTACTGATGATCCATTACTTCGGGGTTGGTTTTTTTACAGTGCTGCCCTTGAGCCCAGGGCCTTACGCAGACCCCATGAGTGTTACAGCACTGACCTATACCTCCAACTTCTAAAGGTCTGATGGAAACTAAAAAAAATTCCTCTTAAAGAAAGCAAGCATATTCTTGATTTCTTCTCCAAATACTGAGTGTAGAAATTTTTTAAAGCATAGGATTTTTATTTGTTTTCCTCAGTATTTCTAAACAGCTCTCATGTGATGGGGGTGTGTGGGGAGGGGTGATGAACATGAATGTGTAATATATATTTGCAGTGCGTGTTTGGCAGTTAGTTACTTTATTGCAGTGCGTGTAAATGATGCCCGTGAGTTATGTGAAACCGGCTATTCCTCATCATCACTCTCCAAGTCACCTGGGTGGGTGTTCATTGTACTCAGACTATTTATTGGCTCTGTAGATGGGATTTAAATGCCGGTTTGTTCTTCACCTTGGCTTCCATTATCAAAGGCCCAAAGTCAGTAAGATGATGCTGACTGTATCCCTCAGTAGCACATCATCGTCCCCACTGCACGCAGAGAGCAGAATTCACACAAGCTCACGTTGCACTTCGTAGAGAAGGTGCTTAGAGGGGCTGGCATGGCAAAACCTTCTCCATCTTCTGTCTTGATATCTGTTCTTTAATCTGAATAACCTCAGTTTTGCCAAATATTCAATGGCATTTAAAAGCTCTATCTACATTCTTACCCACCTGTATTTTGGAGATGGATAAAACCTTCCAATGATAGGTGTTTGTTGTCTTACCTGCGTATCTTTCATACAATCAAATGGTATGCAGAATTTTAATTTATTTTTCGTTCATAAAGTTAAGGTAGCTTCAATATTATTTCACATTCCTTTTTCTTTTTAAATAACCAGATTTGCTTTGCAAAGACTTAGGGGCAAAATTAAGTTAGTATCTTTCACTTAGGGTAAAGAGAACAAGAAAATATTATTTAAGAGTTAGGAGCACTTTGTCTAGTTTTGTTAGTTATGTATGGCCTTAATAATCAGTCTCTTGGCTTAAATGTTCACTGGTTTTACTTTGACATAGTTGAACAGCACCGGGGTTCAGTTCCTGATGCTTGTGTTGGCAATATACATTAACCATATTTTAAGAGTATCATTCTGGCTTTTTATGGAAAAGATAAAAATCAAACAGTATATTCCTTTTGAGGGTTTTTTAATACATAAATATATATAAATATAATATATGATGGATTTTTTCTAATTTTTAATATTTCCTTACAATTTGGTGGCTATTACTCTAACTTTAGACTCTTTGGCATATACTAAGTAGCTAGTCTGGGCATTCGAGAATATGCATAAACATTTCAGTTTTTATTAGCTGAATGAGGACATTTGAATTCTCTTAAAAGTCACCTGATTATTAAATAACAATGTTTATTTTTAAAACTAACAAGTTGTTGTGTCTTATTACACGTTACACAGTCCTACAGGTGCGGCTCTGATGTCTGAGCTGTGGGCCCAGTGTTCTGTCTTACGTTCTATTGCACAGAATACTGATTAGAATTGTAGAGATGCGCATCGATGTTCTGTTACTGTGTTTCCAGCTGATTCAGGTGTCCATTGAGTGATGTATATTAAATGTTGGGGGCGTGTCGTGTCAGGACCAGTTATCTGGCTTCTGTTTTGTCCATAGCTTAGATTTGTTCAGTTGTCAAAACTGTCCCCCACCACCACCTCCCAAAAAAATATGGTGTGACACGTACTCATGCATAAACTGTTAAAATGAGCATCTTTGTATTTGTATTGTTTTCAACATTGCCACGGTGCTATGGGAAATTAAAATTACAAAATTAGAAGAAAATAAAATTATTGAAAAACAAAAAAAAGAAACAAAAAAACAGCTACTTAATTGCAATTAATTTTAAAATAATTTATTTATAAGAATAAGATATGCATTTTTATTCTATCATTCATTTATTTCCAGTCTGATGATGTATGTGTCCCATTAAATTGTAAAATACAAGGTCATCAACCTGATTTTCTTCTTGCAGTCACATTGCTAGAGTGTGTTCTGTTCCTGTCAGTTTGGTATAACATCATTAAGCCCTTTTCTGTCATTTATATATTGCTATTCAATCCCGTTGTGGCCATTTAAAGATTCTCTTCAGTTCTAATTAAGCAATGTGACCTGGGCAAAAAACAGTTGGCTTTACTTAAACAACTTGTGAGGAAGTTAAATGAAAGCTGACTTCTAACCCTTCCCCGTTGTTCATACATGAATTATTAGCAAGCTAAAAGCCCAATATATTCCCATGTTATAGACCTTCAGATGTGGAAGATCTTATGAGAGGGTGTAAATGGTACTGAATAAAAATAGAAACAACTCAGCAGCTGAACAGTAGAAACTACTGAAACATCTATCTGTCCTTCTAGTTTATTGGTTGAAAGAGTTGATAACACAACACAAACATGTATTTGAATACTGATTAAATAACTCATAAGTAAAAGAAGGGGAAAGGAATGTTACTCAACCAAGTTTTTCCCCCATATACAGTAGTAGATATTAAGCTGCAGAGTTCATAGCCAACTCCTTACCAAATGTGTATTATATTGTACAGATAGATTGGTTATGAAGCATAGACTTTATGTAGTGTACATTTTTCTTTTTAATTAATTTATTCATTCACTTTGCATCTTGATCATAGCCTCAAACTCCTCTGGTACCCGCTCATACAGGCCCTCTCTTCTTCCCTACCCTATTCCCCCCTCTGTGTATTACTGCAACCTGGCACATCAAGTCATTGAAGGGCTAGGTACATCTACTCCTACTAAATCCAGACAAGATGGCTCAGTAAAGGTAATGGGATCCATAGGCAGACAACAGATTCAGATACAGCCTCTGCTTCAGTGGTTGGAGGCTGCATAAAGACAAAGATGCATATCTGCTATATATATGGGGGGTAGGTTCAGTCCCTGCTATTTTTTTGTAGATGGTTCAGTCTATGGGAGACGACACAGGTCAGGGTTACTTGATTTTTTTGGATTTCTGGTGTCATCTCTATCTATTCTGCTTTCTTTATTCCATCTCTCACTTTTTTTCCAAGACTCCTGATCTCTGTCTAATGTTTGGCTGTAGGTGTATGCATCCATTTCCATGGGCTGGTAAGAGGTCCTCTCATTGGACAGTTATGGTATGGCACTGACTGTGAGCATAACAAAGTGTTGTTCATAGTGTCATGGGATTGGTTTTAAGTTGGTCCAGTTATTTGTTGGTCATTCTCTTATTCTCTTTTCCATCATTGTCCCAGCACAAATGTGTAAGCAGGACACATTTTGGGTAAAGGATTTTGTGGATGGATTGATGTTCTTATTTGTTAAATGGGAGTCCTTGCTTGTTATAGGAGGTGGCCACTTTCTAGGTTCATAAACTCTGAGCCAGGAGTCTCATCTAGAGTAATCACATAGACTCCCTGGGGCCTGTATACAGGACAAAGGAGCAAGAACCACAAAGGAGCCAAGATCAAGGAGAAGATTTTAACATGTGTCTTTATTTTTGTGCCTTTCTCTCCTTTGTTTTGTCCTTTTTAAACAGTGCTGAATCCAGCCACCTGCTTCCCATTTGTTTGATTCTGTGATTGGCCATAGTTGTTTTACTAACATCCATGTGTGCAGGGGAGGGTCATAGGGACTGGTTGATCTGGTTAGAGTCTACTTAACTCTCTCCTGTGGAGGCAGGGTTTGGGGCATGGCTAGAGCCTTGCATAGGTACCCCATTGTGGGGCTTCCAGGCAAAGTGGATTTACAACCGGGAGTTCAGAAAGCACCTACTGACTTATGATTATTTATATAACCATTTCTTCTGGGCTTCAACTGATCTCAACCTTTTGTACTTCCAGCATTTACATTTCTCCTCCCCAATATCCCAGGTCTCTGGCACATACTAGAGATGCTCCATTGCTGCCCAGTATCAAATTCTGTTCTCTTTGCCCTGCTTTTCCTATACCTGATACCCATGCCTTGATCCCCTCCCCATTGCCTCTTCCACCCAACTCCTGCACTCCATGAAATGATAGCTTGAAGAATGTGACAATATATTTACCAAATCTATATCTTATAAAGGGCTAATATCCAATATATATATATATATATATATATATATATATATATATATATATATATATTATCAAGAAATTAGACAATAACAACCCAAATAGCCCAATTATAAATGGGGCACAGAGCTACACAGAGAATTTGCAATAAAATATAATGTCTGAGAAACATTTAAAAAAATATTCAATGTCCTTAGTCTACAGACAAATGCATATCAAAACAACTCTGAGATTCCACCTTATACTAATCAGAATGGCTAAGATCAAAAACTCATGTGTCAGCACACACTGGCAAGTATGTGTAGAGAGAGGAACACTCCTTCATTTCTGGTGGGATGGCACACTTAACCACTATGGAAATTAATCTGGTGGTTCCTCTGGAAATTTAGCATAGTTCTACCTCAAATCCTAGTTATATACCCAATATATGCTCCATCATACTGCAATTATACATGGTCCACTATGTGCATAGGAGCTTTATTAATAGGCAGAAACTGAAAGCAATAGAGATATCCCTCACCTAAAGAGTGGATAAAGAAATGTGGTTCTTTTACCCAATAGAACACTACTCTCATCTTTTAAAAACATGAACATCATGAATGGCAAACAAAAGGCAAATGGATAGAACTTGATAATATAATCCTGAATTAGGTAACAGGGACCCAAAGGATATGCATGAGATGTACACACTTATCAGTGGCGATTAAAGGAGCTGAAAACATTCAATAGAAAATAGGCAGTCTATTAAACAAATGGTGTTAGTCCAACTGGCACTCAGTATGCAGAACAATGAAAATAGACCCTTTCTTATCTCCTTGTACAAAGCTCAAGTGCAAGTAGATCAAAGATCTCCACATTAAACTAGGTACACTGAAACTATTAGAAGAGAAAGTAGGGAGAAACTTACAACACATAGGCACAGGGGAAATTTTCCTGAACAGAACACCAATAGCTTGTGCTCTAAGACCAAGGACTTTATGAAATTCTTAGGAAAAATAGATGCATCTAGAGAATATCAACCTGAGTGAGGTAACCCAGTCACAGAAGAACAGACATAATATGCAGTCACTGATAATGGGATACTAACCCCAGAAAGCTCTGAATACCCCAGCAACAACTCACAGGCCATATGAAGCTGAAGAAAAACAAAGGCCAAAAATTGAAAGCCTCAGTTCTTTGGAGAAAAAAAAAATAAGTATATAGCACCCTCCCAAAGTGCTAGATTGTAAGGAATTTCTAATGTCTCTGAAATTTTCTAATTTCAGTGAATACTCTTGATTTTTAAAAATTGTCTTGTTCTTTCTAGGTAATAACTGCATTTTTAAATATTTCTCATCTACTGATGCCTACAGATGGTCCTAAAGGCCACATTCTTTATAGCTAGATTAATACTCCATCCCTTTTTCTAGGATCTACTTTGTGCAGATTAACGTTGTCTTCTTGGTCCCTATGATAGTTTAAATGAGACATTAACCATAAGTCTCTGGCATTTGAATAGTTTGTCTCCAGTGTGTAAACCTGTTTCAAAGGGCTTATCAGTTGTGGTTTTCCATAAGAGGTTGTTTACAGAAGCAGGGTTTAATGTTTCAAAAGTTCTGTGTGCTTCCAGTGAGTTTTCTCTACCTCCAGCTTTTGATCTTAAACCTCAGTGCTCAGCTGATTCAAACACCATAATGTTTCTCTGCTATTAGGGACACTAACTCTCTGGACTCATATGTCTTATTAAACTCTTTTATAAGTTGTCTTGATCACAGTGTTTTATTATAGAAACAAAAATGTAATAAATGCAGTGCCTGAACTATTATCTATCTAGGAAGGGTTGAGATTAAGTTCTGAGTGTCTGTGATTGGGTGACTGTATAAACTAAATTGAGATAATGAATATTTTAATGGTTTAGTGAGAATGTTTCATTTTACTTGCTATGATGTAATAGAATAAGGAGTGCTAGTGTGCTCCTAAGTGCCTGTTCATTGCAAAAAATGGCCTGTATAGAGAAAAGCAATAGTTTTCCGGTAGATATGACAGATGGAAAAAGAATAGATAAAAACTTTAGAATACTATCTTTTCCTAAAATAGTGAGGCCATAAAATTACCATATGTAATGTTCTTTAGGACTTGTAGATTTTTGCCAGGGAAATGATGAATAGGTTGGAGAGTTGGGAAGTAGCATCATCTGAAAATGTGAACTATCCTTCTGGTAGAGAGAAGGTGATATAATTCTGAAATAGTAGGGGTAATGTAACTGCGTTAGATAACAGCACAAAGCCAAGAGAAGGTTTGATGGGAACCAAGATAAGAGGTGTAACCAGACCTTCTGAGTTGCAGATAATATAATGGCTCTTAGAATTTGGCGATATTTTTTTGGAAAAAGAAGAGTGTAACAATATATTTAATATTTTATAAAACTATAAAAATAAGATTGAATTATAGTGGACTGGGAGCAACTGCGTCCGACCCCAGCAGTCATAATTCCCCATTTGGTTTTATACTAGCATCTACCCTGGGAATCCACACTGAGTATCCATGAATTTTCAAACACAGAAAGTCAACGTAATCCTTCCAAGTTTCACATTTATAACTAGTATTTTGAATAATGACTATGGTGGTAGAAAATACCAGAAATTCTTTTAAAGTTGACCCTTAATCTCATCAAGACACAAAAGAGAAAACAAACAGGCAGACAGACTTAACAGACATAAGAAGATTTATCCTTAAGGATTTAAATGGCAGAGTTATAGTGATTCTCGTTATATTTCTAGATGTGCCCTAGGATAACTAATATATAAATCACATGTATATCTATATCGTCCCCTATCTAGTGTCTCAGTTCCACTTGTGGTGGTTATTTTTGCTGTGAACCTCAACAAAAGCATGTACACATGGTGTCAATCTTCAGATTGTATCTTTCCCCTGTACAAATCAGAATGAAAACTCAGAAACTCTATACATTTTGTACTACAGTACTTTGTTTTCTTTACATGTTGACATGTTGCCATAACTGATGTTCTCACTGAACAATAAAAAAATTAAAAGTCCTTTAGCTTCCATACAGGAAAGCCCAGATGAGGGTCTGTGGATAGACCCACACCCTGGGCTCTGCATTCCTAGCTCTGAATCTCTGGTAGAGAGAGAACTCATTCTGAGAACGGTGAGGTGATCATCCCCAAACATCAGCCACTTCCAATTCTGTAAGAGCTAAGGCACACAGTGAACAGGAGTCACTTTTTGTCTCCGCTTATTGGAGACTAGCTAGCTGTTCTCTACTGGAGCATGAACTTTAAAAGCTCTTACCTCTGTTTTGTGTTTTGTTTTCATTCGTTGAATTGGGATCTCACTCTAGCCTAGGGTAGCCCAGGACTACCAGCAATCCTTACAATTTAATCTCCCCTGTAGTGATTATAAACTGAGCCACCATGACAGATTGGCTCTTGCTCCATTTACCATGGTGCCTCTATTTTCTTGGAGTTTGTATTCTATTTTTTGTTCTTTACTTACCAGTAGACCAAAAGCAAGGAGGATGTGAATTAGAATTAAATAGCTTTGAGCTTCTGCTGCTGCTCTTTTAAGGGTTTTAACCGCTCTAGGGTTAGGGTGAGAAAGATAATTCCTAAACTCTATACAAGTAGTTAGGCATGTTAATAGCAAGAGATTGTGATCTTCTCTCTGTCTTCCCTGATCCCCACCCAACTACTATTTCTGCCCTCCCAGGGAAGGCTTTGCCAAGCACTGGAACATAGTCATCTTTAATCTGTGGGACTTGCCTTTTCTTTCTCTCTTCCTTTCCAACCACATGGTTTGTTCCTAGCTGATTTGTTGCTGAGAATTAACTAGGTTATACCCAGTCTTCCCACCTAGTTTCTGACATCATGCTATGTCAGCTGTTACCGTGGCAATGCTGCTCCCTGGCCTTGCACAGCTTGTCCTTCTGCCAAGGCCACAGAGAGGTGGGTTCTTTTCACAGTGTCCTCTTGCTTTTCAAGATGCCTGACAGCTTTATGTACAGGAAATTTTCAGGAAAAAAAAGTTTCTTTTTTATTTAGAATAAAATAGTTGGATTCTGATGAGCAAGCTTGTGTGTACATGTGTGTGGATGAGCATTTGTGTATGTATACCTATAAAGATCTATACTATAAATACAGTTTTGTGCTATCATTTAAAATAAAAACAGTGTTAATACAAAACAAAATTTCTCCTTTTTAAATGAATAAGTATAAAAATTACTTAAATTAAGAGGCTGAATAAGGTTTGAGCAATTCAACCATTCGTAATACAAGTCAATCAAGAATCCATTGTTTTCTGGAGGTTAAACACCAGGACTGAAGGGTTTATGCTTAGTTATTCCAACCTGTCTGTTCAGCAAGACAAACATGGTGACTGGTTTGGAGGTCTTTGCTAGCTTTGAGGAATCCTGAAACCATCCTGAAAGACCCAGCACAGACCACTGCATAATGTTCACACAGACCACCTGGCTAGATTGCTCTTCTGTAGGGATCTCACAAGTGATTGACCTACAGGGACCTAGTGTCTAAATAAAGATGTGAAAAGGGAAAAATACAGTTAAGCACAAAATCATATATCAACAAAAACATAATGATCCAGTGTTGACATCAGATATAAACCTCAAAGACAAGTGTCTTCCCAGAGGCTTACTATGGTCTCATAATAGTAGCATGTATTTCCTGTAAAAAATGATATTTCAAAAAACACTTATGAAATGCTCATGTCTGTCAACATGCTCAATTTCTTCAGTCAATCTAGAAGCATTTAACTGGATGACTGAAAGTCCTGACTTATCACACTCATGCTGGCTGAGACACATCTGCTGGAAGATGGAAAATGAGGCCAAGATCCATCTGCTGATTCAGACTGAGTATTTGTTCTATGAGTCATAAATGTCATGATTATCACTGAGCTTGGCATTAAGACTGATATCCTGTATCCTTTCAGCAATGGATTGATACATTATGGTAGCAACAGGTAGCTTTGTTGGTGTGCATGTTCTTATAGATGTCTATAACACACCTTGCAAAAGAGTTTAAGATTACCTCATGGATACCACAGAAAGACAGGCTGGAAGAGTGCACAGAGACTCTTAACCAACGGTGACCACCTGTATATTGGAAAGGTCAGAACTCACTGAGTAAGGATGAGTATGCAGAAGTAGCTGCTTGCAACCCAGAATGACATAGTTCACCTTTTTACTTGATATGATCTACAAACTCATGCTCAGCTATGATGTTGATCTTGAAGCATAGTTTACTCGAGCTCCTCAGGCAATACTCTTTCAAGGTCTGACCAGTGAGGTCCATACACAAAATTTCATAGTTGAGGATATAACCCTTGTAGATGGTGCAATGAATATACTCTGTACACCGAGTCCATGGCA
The DNA here is from genome assembly GCF_963924665.1 of Micromys minutus. Taxonomy (NCBI): domain Eukaryota; kingdom Metazoa; phylum Chordata; class Mammalia; order Rodentia; family Muridae; genus Micromys; species Micromys minutus. Next base: position 9,212,065 of record NC_137971.1, read on the forward strand.
ATGCCAGTGTTTTTTCAGAGGCAGTTAGGACCTTTTCTGTCTGAGTGGCCAGAAACGTAGTTGTGAGGCTGGAAGTCTCAAATATGATCTGTCTTATTTTATCCCTGTTATCCTTGGAGTATAAGAGACCATGGAAAGAAACACCCGGTATATCTCTGGGGCTAAATATAGTTCTTTAGAGAAGGAATAGTGTCATAATTGTTCCATGACATTTTAGTTGGGAACAATGCCAAATTTTCTGGGCTACTTCAGTAGACATATACTGCTTGCTTTAGACATCATAATCTACATAGAAGTTCTTCTATGCCATAAACACTATAATGTCACTGTGTGGCAGTGCCTTGTAATAATAAGGAACATGGCCCTGAGGACTTTGTCACTGGTAAAATTAGAGTTACAAATATAAAGGCCATTTTCATTGACAAACATTTTGACTTCTGTTTCCACTGTGATCAGTGAAGGAATGGGCAAACAGAGCAGCTAGAGGACATGGGGTGCAGACCAGAGGCATTGAGCTCATAAATTCTTCTCACGAATGTAAAGTTGATAACAGGTTTGTTTCACAATCATCTTCAAGGTTATGTTGTTACCTTTCTTGTTCCCTTCACAATACAGTGCAAAATGACATATACTGTCTCACGATACTGACCATTACATGACTGACTGCATTGATGGCATTATACTCTATATCAGAGGTATAGATGGTCACAGCATGTAGCACAGTAATTCTTCGATACTGCAAAAGAAATAAAATGAATTACAAATAGTCATGGAAAATCCACATCAAGTATATTATATAAACTAAGTATTCTGTCATAGGCTAAGGCATTCCTTCTAAATTATAGAACATAAAAGATTTTACCTCTTACTTTCTTACACAATGACATAGGCAAAACACTTGGTAAAGGTCTTCAGGTTTTTATATGAGTAAATTATATTCATTCAAAAGTCATACCTCACCATATTCTAGAAGTATTTATCAGGCTTTAGACTGAAGGAGCTGAAAAAGATCACAACACCATAGGCAGAACAACAGTATTAAATAAGGGGATCCCTCAAAGCTTCCAGGGACTAACTATCCAACCAAACAGCTCCTACTACATAAGTACCAGAGGACTACCTTGTGAGGTCTCAGTGGGAAAGGATGCCTGTAATCCTGTAGAAATGTGATACCACAGGGAAGAGGAATGCTAGTGTGGCAAGTTGGGAGTGGCTTGGTGGGGGATCATTCTTTCAGAAGCAAAGGGAATGAGGAATGGGGTGAAGAATTCAGGAGGAGAAACAAGGAAGGGGACAGCATTTGTAGTGTCGATAAATAAACTAATATTTAAAATGAGAGATCAATATAGAAAAGTCTGTAATGCAATTTTAGTTATAATAAAAACAGTCTTGATATTTGCTCTATGAGAGAAAAAAAAGGACCTATGGTCATATATGGAAGGAGTTTGACAGGATACAATTGGCAGTTAATGACAAGCTCTGATGGATTTTTACAATGAGAGTCATAAACTTCTGCAGTAAAAGAATACTGACAATAATGCAGGACTGTATATTTTATCTAAACATAGATTCTGCACCTGAAGAAATAGGTCATCATTAAATTTAGTCTGCCTACACTTTGACGAATAAGCAAAGGAAAGTCCAGCAGAAATATACTATCACTGAGTGTGGCACACACAGGTCTAGCCTAAGTAAGCTAAAGACCAAGAGACTCAATGTAAATTTGTTAATTTACTGTCACCATTCGCTTATATCATGAATTAGATTGCAACTCACTTATAGATAAAAACAAAAACAAAAACCTGGTACATGTGCATAATAAAATGTTGCTCAGTCATTGAAAAATGAAATGATAAATGTTTTATGAAAATAGATAGAAAGTAGAAAAATTATCCTGACCTAGAAAAACAAATATATTAATAATTGGCTATGTGTTGATATTATCTCTTAAGTCAATGACCATCAACCAATACTTTGTAAAACTGCAGAGAATAGAGTAAAGGAATTAGGGGAGGGACATCTATCAACTCAGGAAACATAAACAAAATGATATTTATGAATGAATTGAGAGGAACTGGAATGGAAGGATGAGATGGGGACAGAAGGAAAGAAGATGTAAAGGAAGGGAATAATGGAAAACACAGCCAAAATCAAAGGTAATTTGGAGTATTACATGGCAGCCAAATATAGTAACGGCCTCCTAAAATATATACATGTCTGACTCAGACACAAAATCATACCTCAAAATGATGATGGAGATCCTTAAACAAGAATAAGAGGAAAAACATAATTAGAAGCTTTTAAAGAGGAAACAAGAAAAAACACTCAAACAAATCAAGAACTAGAGGAAAACAGAACCAAAGAAATGAAGGAATTGAAGAAGGAATTTAAAATCAAAATAAAAACAATAAAGAAAACACTAAAAGAGACAACCTTAGAGGTAGAAAATAAAAGGAGGGAAACTACATCCTAGTAAAAACAGGAAAATACCTAAGCAAGAAAACCAAAAGAAGAAAGACACACAGGAACAATTTTATATCTAAAAGCAAAAATAGCAGAAAAGAGCAATCACTATACTTTAATATCTGTTAACATAAATGGACTCAATTCCCCAATAAAAAGACTGGATACATAAACAGAATCCAGCATTTTACTACATACAGGAAACTCATCTCAGAGACAAAGACAGACACAATCTCAAAGTAAAAGATTGGGAAAAAAAACATCCAAGCAAACGGCCCCATGAAACAAGATGGAGTGGGCATTCTAATATCAAATAAAGTAGATTTTCAACCTAAAGTTATCAAAAAAAGATAAGGAAGGACACTTTTAACTCATTAAAGGGAAAAATTTTAGGAGTAACTCTTAATCCTTAACATACATGCTCCAAATACAAGAGCACCCATATTCATAAGAAAAAAAAATCCCTACTGAAGCTCAGAAAATACATTTCAATCCACACAATAATAGTCGGAGACCTCAAAACCCCACTCTCATGAATGGACAGATCATAGAAACAGAAACTGAACAATGACACAGTGAAACTAGTGGAGGTTATGAACCAATTGGAATTAATAGACATCTACAGAACATGTCATCCTAAAACAAAAGAATACAACTTCTTCTCAGCACATCACATCAGCTTACCCAAAATTGATCATATAATTGACCAAAAAACAAGCCACAGTAGATATAAGAAGATTGAAATACTAAGGCTGCTCTTTAATAATAATAATAAAAAAAAAAAAAAAAAAAAAAAAAAAAAAAAAAAAAAACAGCCCATATATACATCTGAAACTAAACAATGCTCTATTAAATGATAGCATGGTCAAAGAAGAAATACAGAAAGAACTTAAGATTTATTAGAATTTAATGAAAATAAAAACACAACATACCCAAACCTATGGGATGCAATGAAAGCATTACTGAAAGGAAAACTCATAGCTCTGGGTGCAACCAAAAAGAAACTGGAGAGTGCATACACTAACAATGTGACAGAACAGTTGAAAGCTCTAGAACAAAAGGAAGCAGATACACCCAAGAGGATTAGATGGCAAGAAATAATCAAACTCAGAGCAGATATTGACCAAATAGGAACAAAACGAACCATTCAAAGAATCAACAAAACCAAGAGCTGGTTCTTTGAAAAAAATAACGAGATTGATAAACCCTTAGCCAGACTAAATAGAGGGGAAAGAGAGAATATCCAAATTAACAAAATCAGAAAGGAAAGTGGAGATATAATAATTGAAACTGAGAAAATTCAAGAAATCATCAGATCCTGTTACAAAAGCCTATATTCAACAAAGTTGGCAAATCTGGAGGAAATGGATGAATTCCTAGACAGAGAACAGATACTAAACTTAAACCAGGACCAGGTAAACCATCTAAATAAACCCATAACACCTAAAGAAATAGAAGCTGTCATCAAAAGCCCCCCAACCAACAAAAACCAAGTCCAGATGGGTTCATTGCAGAATTTTAGCAGACATTTATTTCTGACTTAATACTAATAATCTCCAAACTATTCCATAAACTATAGTCAGATTGAATACTATCTAACTAATTTTTCAAAGCCACAATAACTCTCATTCTTATACCACACAAAGACCCTACAAGGAAAGAGAACTTCAGACCAATCTCAGTTATGAACATTGATGCAAAAATACTCAACAAAATCCTTGCAAACCAAATCCAATAACACATCAAAATGGTCATTCACCATGATCAAGTAGGCTTCATCCCTTGGATGCAGGGATGGTTTAATATAAGGAAATCCATCAACGTAATCCACCATATAAAGAAACTCAAAGAAAAAAAAAACACATGGTCATCTCACTAGATGCTGAGAAAGAATTTGACAAAATTCAACACAACTTCATGTTAAAAGTCTTGGAAAAAACAGGAATCCAAGGCCCATACCTAAACATTATAAAAAGCAATATACAGCAAACCAACAGCCAACATCAAACATAATGTTGAGAAACTTGAAGCAATTCCAATAAAATCATGGACTAGACAAGACAGCCCACTCTCCCTCTACCAATTCAACATAGTATTGGAAGTCCTGGCCAGAGCAATTAGACAGCAAAAAGAAATCAAAGGGATACAAATTTGAATGGAAGAAGTAAAAACATCACTGTTTGCAGATGACATTTTAGTGTACTTAAGTGACCCAAAGTTTCCACCAGAGAACTTCTGCGGGTGATAAACAAGTTCAGTAAAGTGGTTGAATATAAAATTAACTCAAACAAATCAGTAGCCTTCCTCCACTCAAATGACACATGCAGAGAAAGTAATTAGGGAAAAGATACCCTTCACAATAGTCACAAATAATAAAAATATCTTGGCTTGAATCGAACTAAGCAGGTGAAGGACATTTATGACAAGAACTTTAAATCTCTAATGAAGGAAATTGATGAAGGTCTCAGAAAATGGAAAGATATCCCAAGCTCATGGGTTGGAAGGAAAAACATTGTAAAAATGGCCATCCTACCAAAAGCAATCTACAGATTCAACGCAATCCCCATCAAAATTCCAACCCAGTTCTTCATGGAATTGGAAAGATCAATGTGCAATTTCATATGTAATAACAAAAGACCTAGAATAGCGAAATCCATCCTCAACAACAAGAAAACATTTGCGAGAATCACTATCCCTGACCTCAAGCTATATTACAAGGCAATTATGCTAAAAACTGCATGGTACTGGTACAGAGATAGGCACATGGATCAATGGAATAAAATAGAAAATCCAGAAATGAGCCCTCACATATATGCTCATTTGATTTTTGACCAAGGATCTATAAATATTCTATGTAAAAAGACAGCCTCTTTTACAAATGGTGTTGGTCCAACTGGCACTCAGAATGCAGAAGAATGAAAATAGACCCTTTCTTATCTTTTTGTACAAAGTTCAAGTGCAAGTAGACCAAAGATCTCCACATTAAACCAGGTACACTGAAATTATTAGAAAAGAAAGGAAGGAAAACCTTAGAACACATAGGCACAGGAGAAAATTTCTTTTACAGAACATTAAATGGCTCGTTCTCTAAGGACACATATAGACAAATGGGGCTTAATGATATTGCAAAGTTTCTGTAAGCCTATGGACAATGTAAAGAAAACCAAACGGCAGTCATCAGATTGGGAAAACATCTTTACCAACCCCACATCTGATAGAGGCCTAATATCCAAGATATACAAAGAACTGAAGAAGTTATACACCAGAGAATCAAACAACCCTATTAAAAATGGGGTACAGAGCTAAACAAAAAGTTCTCAATTGAGGAATATCGAATGGCTGAGAAGCATCTAATGAAGTTCTGGACATCATTAGGCATCAGGGAAATGCAAATCAAAACAACCCTGAGATTCCACCTCACACCAACCAGAATGTCTAAGATCAATAATTCAGATGACAAAAGATGTTGCTGAGGATGCGTACAAAGAGAAATATTTCTCCACTGTTGGTAGGGTTATAAACTGGTACAACTACTCTGGAATTCAGTCTGGCGATTCCTCAGAAAATTGGACATAGTACTACCTGAAGACCCAGTTATTCAACTTCTGGGCATATACCCCAGTGAATCTCCAACATACAACAAAGACACATGCCCACAATGTTAAAAATAGCCCTATTTATAATAGCCAGAAACTGGAAAAAACCCAGATGTCCTTCAGTAGATGAATGCATACAAAAATTGTGGTATATTTACCCAATGTAGTACTACTCAGCTATCAGAAACAATGACTTTATGAAATTCTTAAGAAAATGGATGCATCTAGAGAATATACTCCTGAGTGAGATAACACAGTCACAAAAGAACAGACATAATATGCAGTCACTGATAATTGGATACTAACCCCAGGAAGCTCTGAACACCCCAGAAACTACTCCCAGTCTATATGAAGTTCAAGGAAAAACGAAGGCCAAAGAGAAAAAAGAAAATAAAAAACTGTTATTCTTAATCTTTACACATCAAGAAAACCTTGACTATATCCAGGTTACCTCTTGTTTTTTATCTACTATATGCTCGTTGTAACTAGTAAGATTCTAATACATACTACCATAAGTTTAAAATAATCAAGTACTGACAAAATGTATTCATATACTTTTATGCAAAAATTTCTAAAATCTGTACATTTTTCTTTGTTTTTTAAAGTAAAGTTGTTCAATTAAAAAAACTGACAGGACAAAAGAATAGACATAATATGCAGTCACTGATAGTGGGATGCTAACCCCAGAGGCTTGCACTCCCCCAGAAACAACTCACAGACTGTATGAAGTCCAAGAAATAAAGAAAACAAAAAAATATACATATATTCACAAAACAAGAAGACTTTGACTATTTCCATGTTGTGTTTTGTTTTGCATGTACTTTACGTTTATTGCAACTAGTACGTATTCAATGCATACTGTCAAGCCCTTGAAAAAAATCAAGTACTGACTAAAAAACATATTCACATGGTTTTATGTAAAATTTATTTTAATGTCTGAAAAAACAGTACTGACAAAATGTATAATTTTAAGCAAAAAATAAATAAATAAATAAATAAATAAATAAATAAATAAAGTCTATTAAAATAAAAAAAAACTGACAGGAAAACAATACATATACGTTCATTGAATATGGAGAAGTTGAGCTTGTGTCTACATTGTCTTCTTACTACATGATAGTTTTCTTGGTACCAGAAGAACTCTGTATGCTACCAAAGAAGAAATGTAAATAATAACCCAGTTAGAAAAACTTTAATCTACAATAAAAACTTTAATCTTCCTATAAGATATGCTAGTGTAATGGTGGCACAGAAACTTCTAAAAGTAACTAATCAATAACTGATTTGACCAATGGCCTACTCCCGCAAATGTAAGCCACACTTAACAGATTACATGACCAAGAACATGGGACTCTACAGCTCAGTTTCCTGAGGTACAACAAGATCTACTGTTCTATTAAAGAACCAAGAAAAAATTAAAATATTTCCTGATGACATTTTTTTATGCATCCACAACCACTGCATTGCTCATCCATCATCAACAAAGCTTCCTGCTACAGCAGACAGAGAGTCCTGCAGTTGGATATTATGCAGAGAATGAGAGACTTTGGAACATTTACCGTAAATGAGATGTCTCCGGCAAATTTCTCTCTTCAAGGATCAGAGAACCCTGCAGAAGAGAAGGGAGAAAAAGTGTAAGATCTGGAGGGTATGCAGAACACCAAGGAAACGAGACTCTGTAAATCGCTATGATGAACAAATGTGTGAAATCCATAAACTGTGGAAGCATGTACATGGTCTATGTGCACCTGTATCAGGTGGGAGTCCTACAGCTGAAAGCAGTGGCCACATGCCACCATCACTAACACAAAAGCAATCTCCAATTGACAACTTAAAAATGAAAATTCCATTTTCACCAACGGAAAAACTTAGTAGGAAAATAAACCATTTGTAAGGATAGGCTGCATGTCCATTGTTAAGTGGCCAACGGAAAGGGAACTTGACAGATTCATTGTCATTCCTTGTCTGCTTATGTCCCATCAGGGCTTTTCTTCTTTTTTCCCTCGCTTTTAATGTTATCACTAATCCCCCACCCCCATCTTACCTATCCTCTGAGTATATATTATGGCTTCTGTTTTTGTGTTATTATAGAATTAATCAACTTCCAGTGATTGGGTCTCTAAATATATTTATTTCTCCTGCCAGTTATTGGATTTCTTTCTTTCTGGTTGTTTGCTTTCTCTATTCCTATTTGTTTGCATTTAAAAAAATATTATTTTATTATATTATTATGCCTTGGAGGTCTATTACTAATGAGAAGCAATAAAGAGTGGACATAAGAGTGAGAATGGAAATGAAAATTGGAAGTAGTAGAGTGAATAAACTTCTCAATCACGGCATAGTATATGGAAAGATCTATTTTCGATAAAGTAAAAATGAATCACTGAGAAAACCCTATCTCTTCCTATTGAAAATAATCAATAGTATGTATGTTAAGTAGAGACAGCAAAATAGTAAAAGTTCAATAAATGTGAAAGTGTTGCTGATAGCTAATTTAGTGGTTAGGAAAAAACTATTGCTTTACTAGACAGACTAATATAACAAAGTGTTTATGATTGTACATACAGTGTTTATGGTTGTATATACCTGAAAGGTCTCCCACACATAGCTAGCATGACTTCTATTGCAGAATTTTATATTCCTAGAGAAATACCCATGTATTACTTAAGCAATTTCTTTTAATAGAGGAAAGCATTCATTAGCACCACAATTAGTATCATATTTTCTTTTCAAAGCAATAAAATTATTTTTGCATTAAACATGGTATCTTTATATACTCTTTTGGTTTTCTTTTTCCTAACATGCAACAACTAGATTTTAGTGAGGCTTATACTTTTTCATTGAAATCCCATAGACTGTCCTTAATTCTTGTGGTTTCTTCATTATTGATTGATCATTCCCAACTTTAAGAAGACTTGGATTGTGTTGTTGTTATCAATAGAGGATAGGGTATTAAGAGATTTCCAGCATTATCATTATGTCAGAAACAGCATGTGAGATGTTAATATCATGAACCCTTTTGTATTTTCACTTAAATATTCTTAGACCACCCAAAATCAATAAATGAAAATGTTTTAACTTGATTACCAGAGAGTTAGAGTATTTGTATTTATTAACATGCTCCCCCAGCAGACTATTCATTTCCGACATTATTATATTTTTAAATATTTTTTTGCAGACCACTCATTATCCTCTTCCTGTTCTGTACTCTGACAGTTCACACCTCCTTCTTAGTCTCCAAGAGAATGACCTCACACCACCCATACTCCACTAGACCTCCCCATTCCCTGAGGCCTAAAGTCTCTCCAGGGATGGGTACATCTTCTCTCACTGAGGCCATAACAGGCAGTCTTCTCCTGTAGATATGTTGGGGTGTCTCCTAACAGCACATATATACTGCCTGGCTAGTGGCTCAGTGTCTGACAGATCTAAGGAGTCCAGGTTAGTTGAGACTGCAGGTCATTCTGTGGGGTTCCCCTCTGCCTTCCAAAGCAATTTCTTCCAGTTTTTCTCCAAATCAGCCACAGGATTCCTTACCACACCCAAGCTTTTGTCCATTGATTAGGTGTTAATTATCTGCATCTGACTCTTTTATGCTTGTTGGGTGCCTCTAAGGTCAACCATGGGAGGCTTCTGTCTGTAAGCACAACATAGCATCAGTAATAGTATCAGGCCTTGGAGCCTCCCTTTGAGCAGGATCACAATTTGGGCCTGTTACTTAACCTCCTTTCTCTCAGTCTCTTCTCCATTTTTGTCACTGCAGTTCTTTCAGACAGCAACAATTTTCAGTTATGCTTTGACTGTGAGATGTCAACCCCATCCCTCCACTTGATTTCCAGTCTTCCTACTGGAGGTGGAATCTATAAGTTCCCTCTCCCCACTATAGGGCATTTCATCCAAAGTCTCTCCCTTTAAGTCCTGAGAATCTCTCACCTCCCAGGTCTCTGGTATATTCTAGAGGATCCCCTGCCTCTACTTTCTGAGGTTGCCTGTTTTCATTCATTCTGCTGGCCCTCAGAGAGAAGAAAGCAATCACATAGGGTGGATGGAGGAACCTGGGGGGGGGGGCAGGTACGTGATGGGAAGAAAAAAAAGGGGAAAATGGGGGTGGATTTCTTGTTTTTAAGCATGTGCATGTTGAGGATAGAATACACTTTCCACTTGTGTACATGTCTAAAGAGACTAAGTGAGTGTGATTGCTTCATTGATGGCAGCATCCGAAGCTCCCTGTGGAGTTGGGAAAGCAAGAAGGCTGAGATTTGAAACTCAGAAAAAGAAACAGTTGAACATATAGTGGTTGCACTTGTCACAGAACATTTTTCACAGGACTGAAGAGTCCCTGGGGTATGTCAGGTGAAGAGCTGCTGAATTCTTTCTGTCAGAGAGTAAATAATTGGTACTCACACCCATTTGTTGGGAGCTATATTTAGAGGAATGGATTATTTCCATCTCCACCCCAAATTTTCACTTGTTTTTTGTTGTTGTTCATTTGTTTTTATTTTTTTATTATTTTTGATATTCTATTTCTGTTTTTAATTTTTATAGCACATTTATTACTGTTTTCAGCATAAGATGTCTGTCTGTGTATCTATAATCTATCTACCAATTATCTTTCATCTATCTATCTATCAATCTATCTATCTATCTATCTATCTATCTATCATCTATCTATCTATCTCCATATTCAAAACATACGTGAATAAAGAACAATTAACTCAATCAGGCCACATATATTCTTGGTATGTATGTTGGCCAAGTGTTACAAGCATTGCACTATTTCTGTCTTGAAAGGACTCGTTGTTCACAAATTGAACAATTAAGCAGATAATTATAGTAAACATGAAAGTCTTAAGATGTTTGCATAAAGAATCTATCTGGAAAGATCCCATTAATTCCTGGATGAAAAGTAAGAGTGCAACCACTGTAAGAACATATAAGATTAAAAGCAAAATAAAATAAGGTCAGTTTTAGCTGGAGGTAAGAAGACCTGAGAGAAGTTTTGACAGTGAGGGACACCAACGAGCTTCATGACTGATCCATAGTGTCTGTGATGGCACAAATGGAGAGAAAGTGTGTTTCTGAAATACCCAGGGCCAGGTGACACTGGCATTAGGCCTCTGCCTTATGTTATGGTTTTGATCATAATTGTCTCCAGAAAACATTTAGAAATATATATGAATGGGGAAAACACTAATTCACCTCCTTTCCTGTAAAAATATCGGCCAAAAGGCAAAAGGTAAGGAAAGAAACTAACCTTAGGTTGAATTTAAGTTTCATTCCTTGACAAAGATTTGATTATTATTTTAATTTTGGGGAATCCACAAGGGAAGTTTCTTGTCACTGTATTTCTTTGAAGCAAGCAATTGTCTCTGCTTCTTGTTGCTCTTTGTAGTGTTAAGGTAATTTTCACTTTTAAGAAACAAACATGGCAAGGTATAGTGAGAGACAGAAGCACAGCTAGGAAGGAGACAGTCAACTGCTAGGGGGAAAAAAAAAACTGAAGCCAGGTTTTCTGCTATGCTCGCCATGGTTCTGAAATGTGATGGCATTTTGACCCATGTTGTTCCTCCTGATATCCAGCAACAGGTAGTGGCAGCAGCTTCTTCAGTCTTGCCATTTCTGTGGGAGAACCTGTCAATTACTAAGCTGTTGCTTTGGTACCACTGGATGTGAAGCTCGGAATCCCAGGTTCTTAATTTCTCATACACACTTGAAGACTTTGGTAAAGACATGGAGGTCCTGATGAGACTTCACTCCAGTCTTGCTGTTTTTTTCAGCCATTCACAAAAATACTACTTTAAAAAAAATTGGAGACTTCAGACTTCTCTTCATTTATGATTATGTATGATGCTTCATAAAATCTGCAAAAGACCATGTTTCCGCTACAATTTTGGATAACTCTCAGATAACCACCTTATAACCATATCAGAATTATTTACCAGTTTGTAGATTTCATCAGTCGATTAATGAGGATTTTAGGTAACTGGCCCAGGCATCTATAGAAGATTGGTAAATGTTGAAAATCTATGCTCAAAGGACAATAACAGTGCAAATGTGTGGCTTCTTTGAATATGTAAATTTCATCTTGTTTTTCCTTCAGACTGCCAGCAATTTTCCAGGGTGTGCCCCACTATTTGGAATGTGGCACAGATCCCAATAAAATAATAAAGCCTCTTTCACATAGATTACTACCTATTAGGGAGAGGTATCTTTGATTGAGATGGCTAATGTGACTGTACTAAGGTCAGAAAATATCAAATGACACTAACCCTCAGCATACCGAATCACTAAAGATTTATAAAGGAGCTCTAAGATATGGTAAAGACACACACACACACACACACACACACACACACACGCACAAATCACAACAAAAACAAAACAACAAGTCTGTTAGGTCACAAGATAGACATTAGAATAAGAAAAAGAGGATTCCTAACACTTTAAGTGTACAATTAATGCTTCTGTTGGCTATATACTTAAAATTAATATGACAGAATAAATTTTAGTTTGAAAAGAAAAAATATATATGGAAGAAACATTTGACACATAATACATCTCTATGTTGCATATTTTGGGATACTAATCATTTGGCTGTCACTAAGGAAATGTATACATTTATTAAAAAAATACAACCTCCCACTACCAGTGCAAAATGTCATTATAGCCAAAGTTATTATAAAAAATAAATTAAGGAACACATAAATACTAGCTACAAAAATGTAATGGGACCCTCTCATTCAAGGTAACAACATTTTCTTCATGAAGAGATACTATATTTCATGAAATGGTCATGTTTCCCACAATATTCCTTTGAAACTTTCTTTTGTAACCCATTTGACCAGAAGCAATTATTTTTTCATGAGCACATTACCCATGAAAGTCCAAATAATCATTGCAGTCTTGTAACAAAGCACAACACACATGCAGTTTGGGAAATGGATGGAGTAACACTTTTCATTTGAGCATGATTTACATTAAGAACTTCAGGAGTGGAGAGTAGGTACTGGTTACTTCCCCTCCTCTACCTCAGCTTCCTCCCCATACACATACTGATCAAGAACAGTAATGTGGCCATCCCACAACATTGCCTAGATTCCTCTTTAATCCAGCCTATTCTTAATTAGCTCTTCCAAATCATTAGTTTTCTCTTTAGCTCTTTCTCAAAAGTGTTGATTTTTCAGTCTTTTAATAATGTTTAGCTTCTCCTTAGATTGACCTAAAGTACCAGGATGTTAAGAGGTTTGCAAGAAGAAGAAGTGTCAGGAGCCCACTGAAAGCAGGGGCTGTACCCTTTACGTTTACATGGGAAGAAAAGAGGAAATTGTGTAAATGGTTAAAAAAAATGGCTAACCAGAGTGACTCTTTACTTAAAACAACAATAACAACAGCAAAATGTTATAGTAAATACTTCTTTCTGTTTTTTGAGGTTAATATGTTCAGTCAATATTTAGCTGCTCTGTTTATTCACAATTTATTTTCTATTACAACTCTTTTAAAACTTTAGGATGTTTACAAAGCAATTTGTGATGGTTTGCATATACTTGGCCCAGGGAGTGGCACTATTAGAAGGTGTGGCCTTGTTGGAGGAAGTATGTCACTTTGGAGCTGGGATTGGAGACACTCCTAGCTGCCTGAGGATGATCAGTCTGTTCCTGGCTTCCTTCTGATGGAGATGTAGAACTCTCAGCACTTCCTGTACCACGCCTGCCTGGATGCTGCCATGCTCTTGTTTTGATAATAATGGACTTCACCTCTGAACCTGTAAGCCTGACCCAGCGAAATGGTGTCCCTTATAAAACTTGTATTGGTCATGGTGTCTGTTCACAGCAATAAAACCCAAACTAAGACAGAATTCTGTTAATTATTAGCTGTGCTAACAGGACTCTAAATCGTAGTTACCTTTCTATTATTATAAAAATTGATGTTTTAAACTTAATATTACTGTTATAAAAATAATCACACCTTCTAAAAAATGCCACTTTGTTGAGGTACATTAAATGAAATTGAATCATGACAAAGGGACTGCAGAAAGGTTTGGGACAAAATCAATATGATCATGAACATAGCAGACAGTAATTCAGTCGATGATACATATAATCAATTCTATCTGCAGTTCAATAAAATCAGGATGATTATTCTGAGAGATATTTCCAAGCTGTAATAAGCAATATTTTCACAGTATTAAGTATTCAGGCATCTTCAAGCCTAAATGGGTAGTTATATCTTAGTCCAAAAGCTTGGAATACTGAAGATAAAATTCACAGACCACATGGAGCTCAGAAAGATTGATGACCAAAGTACAGATGTTTTAGTCCTTCTTAGAAGGGGAACAAAAACATTCACAGGAGGAAATGTAGAAAAAGTGTTTGGAGCAGAGACTAAAGGAAAGGCAATCTAGATAATTCCCCAGCTGAGTATCCAGGCCATATGCAGCCACCAAACACAGACAATATTACTGCCAAGAAGTACATGCTGACAGGAGCCTAATATAGCTGTCTCATGAGAGGCTCTGCCAGACTATGAAAAATACAAAGGCCATAGCCAACCATAGAACTGAGAAAGGGGTCCTTAATGCAGGAGGTAGAGAAAGAATTGAAGGAGTTGAAAAGGGACTACAACCCTATAAGAAAATACCAACCCACCAGAGATCCCAGGGATTAAACAACTAACACATGGAGAGACACATGGCTCTAGCTGCACAAGTAGCAAAGTATGGCCTTGTTGGGCATCAAGAGAGGAGAAGCCCTTGGTTCTGCCAAGGCTCGATGCCCCAGTGTAAGTTAATGTCAGATCGGGCTCCATGAGGGGGTGGATTGTTGGGTGAACACCCTCATAGAAGCAGAGGAATGGGGAATGAGATAGGGTAATGGAAGGGAATATGAGAAAGCACATAACATTTGAAATGTAAATAAATTATATCCACTAAAATCAGAAAAAAGTGAATGTTATTGTTGTCTAGAGATTTTAATAGTAGTAATCATATTACTGGGTTGAGTTTAGTTCCCAGTTCTTGTCTTTCTTCAATACACAGGGAAAAGAGATACAGATAATTTAAGTAGACATTTAAATAGCAAATCAAAGTAATTTCCAAAAGAAGAATATTGTGAGATTAACAAAAAAGAAGAAGCAGAAGAAGAAGAAGAAGAAGAAGAAGAAGAAGAAGAAGAAGAAAAAGAAGAAGAAGAAGAAGAAGAAGAAGAAGAAGAAGAAGAAGAAGAAGAAGAAGAAATAGCAACAGGAAAACAGCACATAGGGTCCTACGCAATTAATTTCTCTTGGTTTGTTTTGTTTTTTTATATTTATTCAGATTACATCCCAATCACTGCATCCCCCTTGGTCCAGGCTCCCACAGTCTCTCTCCCTTCTCCTCTGAGCAGGTGTTCCACCCCCTCTGTATCCCTCTACCCAGGCATCTCAAGTCTCTGTGAGGCTGGGTGCACCTTCCCCACTGAGGCCAGACAAGACAGCCCAGCTAGAAGAACATAACCTGTGGAAAGGCAACAGCTTTTGGAATAACACCTGCTTCAGTTCAGGACTCAACTGAAGACACAACTGCTCATTTCCTACATGTTTGAAGGATGGGGAAAGCAAGGTGTTTTGCTTGTGGTTTAGTTTCTGAGAGCCCCAAGGCTCTAGACACTATTGGTCTTCCTGTGCAATTCCTATCTCTTTCAGGGCTCTTAATCCTTTTCTCAACTCTTTTTATTTCATTTTTATTGGATATTTTCATTATTTACATTTGAAATGTTAACTTCTTTCCTGAATTCCCCTTTGAAATCCATCTATACTACCCCCCTCCCCTTCCTCTTTGAGTGTGCTGCCCCTCCCACTCATCCACTCCCTCCCACCCACACACTCCTTTCCACCTTCCTGCCAGGACATTCATCAACACTGGAGAATTAAACCCTCACAGGACCAAGGGCTTCATCTCTTTGGATGCCCTATAAGGCCATCTTCTGCTCCACATGGCTTTGGTTGATGGCATAGTCGATGGGAATTCTAGGGTTCTGGTTGATTGATACTGTTTTTCTTCCTATGTGGTTGAAAACTGCCTCAACACCTTCAGTCCTTTATCTATATCCTCCATTGAGAGCATCTACCTCTATTTGTCAGGCTCTGGCAGAGCCTCTCAGGAGACAGCTATATCAGGCTCCTGTCAGCAAGCACTTCTTGGCATTTGCAATATTATCTGGATTTGGTGACTGTATATTGGATTGATCCCTAGGTGGGACAGTCTCTGGATGGCGTTTCCTTTAGTCTCTGCTTCACAATTTGTCTCTGTGTTTCCTCCTGGGAGTATTTTGCTTCCCTTTCTAAGGAAGACTGAATCACCCACACTTTGGTCTTCCTTCTCCTTGAGCTTCAGTGGTCTGGGAATTCTATCTTGGATATACTGTGTTGTTGGGCTAGTATTTACTTATCAGTGAGTATATACCATGTGTGTTTTTTTTGTGATTGAGTTACCTCACTCAAGATGATAATTTCTAGTTCCATCCATTTCCTAAGAATTACATAATGCCACTGTTTTTAATAGCTGAGTAATATTCCATTGTGTAAATATACCACAAATTTTTGTATCCACTCCTCTGTTGAAGGGCATCTGGATTCTTTCCAGCTTCTGAATATTATAAATAAGGCTGCTGTGAACATAATGGAGCATATGTTCTTGTTGTATGTTAGAGTGTCTTTTGCCTATATGCCCAGGAGTGGTATAGATGGATCTCCAAGTAGTACTGTGTCCAATTCTCTGAGAAACTGCAGAGTGTACTAGCCTCTAATCCCACCAAGAATGAAGGGATATTAATTTTTCTCTACATCCTCCCTAGCATCTGCTGTCACCTGAGTTTTTGTTGTTAGCCATTCTGACTAATTCATTTGGACTTTCCACTGGTAGACAGCTATTGTCTGATGTCTGACTAGTTAGAATACAGACTATACACAGACTATAAGTCAATAAGCCAATCTTATAAATCCAGTATTCACACACACACACACACACACACCCACACACACACACACTCATATTCTAATAGTTTCAGTCCCCTAAGGAACCCTGATAAATAGAAAAGATATTCAATTTTGGTAAATCAAAAATAACAATTTTTTATATTAATTGGATTAAATTCTGGCATATTGTCTTCTAGTTTTTTCTTTTGTTCAGGTGTACTCATATACTTATATAATAGTTTGATTAAACAGGATAATAAGAGGTACCATTTTCATATTATATGCAGCTAACTAAAAGAATGGTTGAAATGCAGAATTTATAAAGTCTTGATCCATAGTCCCTGAGCAAATGTATTCATTTGAAAAATACTAAGGACTCTCAGGGTCCCAAAGTTTGGTCTTACCTTGCTCATTGTAGGATTTTTTTCACCAGTTTTCCTGCTGTGTATTCTCTGGTTGAAAGGCTGAGAGCAAACAATGAGAGTGTGTGGTACCTAGATAACCCAACACACTTTATGCCTGTTGTTGACCTATAGCCTAGCTTCATATGCTACAATTTTATAAAAAATACAACTTTCTTTAGAGACCACTTAATTTTTAGCAAAATCATGAACTATACCAATATAATTGAGGCTTCCTGTGTCTCAATTTCAAAGTAACAGACTATAGTGGATTCAGGAGTGCATTACTGCCATACCTTGCCATGAACGCCATTGCAGATTTAGATTATAAATCAGTTGCCTCCAAAAGATAAAAAAAAAAAAAAAAAAAAAGATCTAACATGTGATTGTACCTTGATTTTTGGAAACATTTTTCTCCATTTAAATATGTATGCTAATTCCACTGGTAAAGTCTTTCTTAGATCTGAGTCACAGGAAGTAACGACAGCAAAGACTCTTAACTTCAAGTAATGTGATATCCATGAACAAATGTGACCATTCACTACAAAGAAATCAGTATTTAGTTTCAATAGCAAAAAAAAAAAAAAATAATAATTAAGCTCCTGGCATGTTAGAATCTAAGAGTCTCAGTTTTATCATTTCTATGACAGATATTTCTCTCTTATTACAATGATGCAATCATCGATAACATTGTATCATATTTGTCAGCCATTTTGTAACAAAATATCTCCTAATTCCATTTCTTTGAACATTCTCTGCACTGTTTGAGACAAAGAGCATGGAAATTCTGTTGTGAGCATGTATCTTTGATACACATAACTCAAAATTATGTGATATATTTAGATTTCAAATACCACATGTTTTTGTTGAAAACCAACATAGTAAGAACTAATGTACATTATATTTATCTATATTTTAAAGATGAGTTAATGTTACAGAGAGCAAACAATTTAAAGAGGAAGTAAATGAAGATTAACAATAGTTACTTTCCCTGTGTTGGTGTTGGTTGGTTTTTTTTTTTTTCTGAATTATTGGAACTTTAACAGACAGATAATAGTCCAATCACCTCCCTTGCACAATAATGAATGTGAATATAAAAACTTTTGTAGCTTTGACATATGATAAGTTTATGATTCTTCAATGTTTTTCTAAATATTTGATGAAGAACATAATTAATTCCTGAGTACAGACTAGAATCTAAATCACCAGGGGTAACATAGGTTGCTGACCCTTTGTTCAGCTTCTCTCTTGTTTTACTGTAGCAGCTAGTGGCCTCCTTTTTAGAACACTGTTCTAAGGATGTCAGAGTAAACAAGTTGGACCTTGAAATCTAGTTTTCACTGGTTCCTTTTTTCTCAGGAGATGTTGTTGCTTTTCTCTCAGTTGTACCTAATCATTTGGCTACTTATTTAGTTAAGAATAATGATACATTAGCATAGATACTATGTAAAACTTGATGAGACTGTTTATTCTGTAGTGAAATATAGTTAACCATGACCCAGAAAAGAAGATTTATGGTGCCTCCTTCTCTGTGGTCCAATATAGCTACAGTTGCAGAAAGTTTTTGTAGTCATAGAGAAAAAAAAAACTTTTCAAGCAAATTAATACTTATACAAGTTAGGTGAGTTACAGCAATGCAAAAAAGTCTCTGGAACAGGGCTCATATATGCTGATGACATTTATAGCCTTGAGCTCGGTGGAAACTGGTGACTAGGTAAGTTAGTAGATCTAAACATCTCATGTCATAGGGATAGATGTTAGGTGTGATACAGAGGTGGCAATGGGAAAGTAATAAGAGGAATACAAGAGCTCAAGAAAATTTTGAATTGGCTCCTGACCTGTAACAGTTTAAGCTGTTAAGCTCTCCATCATTGTTTATGTTTTAAAGTGGTAATTACTTAATTTCACGTTAATAATTTTAAGATGCTCATACACATTAATTCTCAGATCTTTAATTTACATGAGCAAGATTTGAAAACAAAAACAAATCACCACCGCCAATAGTCGAAGGAAACAAAGCAATTCCTTTTCTATCAAGAAAGATAGACTAGAATTAGCCTATAGATTAATTAATTGGGGTCCTATTATGGGATAAAGACTCTGTATTTTGAAAGTGGAGTAAAGGGATTAAGTGCAGGAACATAACTAGAAGAAACGGGTCATCTTTCTTCTAGAGTGAGGGTCTACCTTTGAGAGGAAGATGGGAACCATTGTACTAGTTGGAGAAACCTGAAGTTGGGATCAACCACATCAATAGATTGCAACAGTCAGCTTCACCCTTTCTACTTCTCTATCAGTCTCCGTGTAGAAGAACAACTTTCCAGCGAGAACTGGGTCAGCATACAATGAAGAGCTGTTTAGACTACAGTCAAGGTTCAAAGGCAATTATGTGAGTATAGACAGATGGGATATCAGTAAGAAACTCAAGTCCTGGTGCACTCACAGCCTGTACATCTGTATCCCACTCGGCCTGAACTCCGAAGATAAGAAACTAATTAGAATTGAATTTCTGCCACTTGTAGAAACAAATATAACCATGAAATAATCACACATTACCATTAGCCCCTTCCGGAAGTAGCACTTCAAATGCAAATATATTCAACCCCTTTCCTGATGAAGGAAGGTGGCCTTAAAGTCTCCCTAGGCTTAGGAAAATATTAGATGGAATTTTCCCTAACCTCTTTGCTTGGAACATTTACTTAGGAAAGTTATAATTGTAAATTCTTTTCCTGACCCTTTGAGATGTAAATCTTCTATCACCTGAGATTGACTCCCTTTCTGAAGGATCTGGGAGGTATTCTTTTGAAATATAATCATGAAGGGAAAAGAGCAGCTCATTTCCCTAGTCTCTAGGGAGCAGAGGAGCCCAGATTGATATGTGTCAATTAGTTAACAGAGATGACCTAATTACTTGGACCAACCTCAGTTTTCAAGTCCACAGGTATTTTTCCACTGGTTCTCTTATTTCCTTAGCTGTGCACCATATAAATTCATAATTAAAATGGTTATAAATAAAAGAATAAAGAAACCCTTATGAACCTTGTACCAGCTGAGTTGAATACAAAGTTTCTTCCATCCGATGACAGTATTGAATAAGATCTTCCTTGGGCATTAACTGGCCAGACACAATTTTTTTTAGAAGAGTACTTGACCTCCATAGCCAGAAGAGTCGACTAAGAGAAGCAAATTTAGCAAGGCGACTTGGATCGCTGCGCACACATTGGGAATCTGTTCTTGAAGCAATTCAATTATCTTCACTGTTGCTTTATTTTCTTACCCATAGAACATCATCAGTGAAGACTCTTGAGATAGTTATAAAAGAATAAAACTTAGAATTTTTAAAAAATATTTAAGAACTACATTCCCATACAAATTCTAAACCAAGAGGCAGGGAAAATGGTGCAATTTTTAAGGATACTTGCCTAAATCTAAATTTGGTTTCCAGCGAATAAACTACCTACAACACTAGCTCCAAGGGATCTAACAAGCATGGAAACCTATAGTCCCATGCTTACCCCCTTAGGTACACAGGTGAGCACACACACACACACACACACACACACACACACACACACACACAAGAAATGATATCAAGGAAAGATTTTTAACATGTAGATAGGAACAAAATGTATATTTCAATAGTATTTTCCTAACTCGCATTTTTATTTTGCTTTGGTAAAGCACTATGAGCAAAACCAAATTATAGAAGGAAGGATTTTCTTTGGTTTCCAGTTAGACGAATAGAGGAGAATGACAAGGTGAGTGTGTAAGCAAGTGGATGTAACAAGAAATGGAACATATCTTCAATCAGAAATAGCAAGAAGAAAGAGAAAACAATGTTTATTACTGGTTTTCAAACTGAGTTTTGACTGTGTTGGGGCATACATATCAGATATCCTTCAAATCAGACATTTACATTGTGATTTATAAGAATAATACAGTTGCCGTTTTAAAGTAGAAAAAAGGAACAACCCAATTTTGTGGTTAGAGGGTCACAACACCATGAAAAAAATGTATTAAAGGGTCACAGGATAAGGAATATTGAAAATCAGTGATTAAGAAGAGTCAGAAGCCAGACTTGGCCGTGTAAACCTCGGAGCTGGGTTTCCCGGCTACCTTCACTCGCCACCCCTAACTGCCTAGTCACAATGTCAGGGAGGCTACCCTCAGTGGAGTTGGGGTCTGGACCCCGGGGTGGGACTTCACAGATTTACCAATGCTTTTTGCCTTCTGACCTCCCTCTCCCAGAGGGAGGAGGAGAGCAGCCGTTGGCAGGGGGGCATTCTCAGCACAGTCCTTACTTATCCTGTCTCAGCTCTGGAAGACTATGCATCTAAGCACCCAACTTCAGCCAGAGAGGGAGACTTCCACGGATAAAGGAAACCCGTGATTCCTCTCTGTGACTTTACACGCAGTTGTTAAATGTCATTTTCATATGAAGACCCCATTTGTGTACTTAAGACATACCTCCCAACTCTTCCGACTCTTGAGTTACTGGAAAGAAAAACAAAACAAAAACAAATCCTTTACAATGATTTTTCCATTTGAGTGCGTTCCCCAAGCCACCTTTGGCCCTCGGTATAATTAATAATCTGACAAATGTCACGGTGCACACCAGCAATATGAACACTGAGCCACTGCACCCTTGGTCACTATAGTTAACCTTGATGATACAGGGACTACGTGTCCTACCTGGTGGCTGCATAAGAAAGAAGTCATGTCCATGACTCTTAGCTCCTTTCTTCAAACATTTTTTCCATGTTCCCTTCCTATCCTAAAAAGAATGTTATTGGGTTGTGAGGTACGTTTATGAAGTGGAAGCCAGGGGTTATGCTTTCGGCTTTGATTGTAACCAAAAGTCAACCCATCACAGTTAAAAAAACAAAACATCTTTGGTCTTTTGTGGAATTTGAACTAAATCTATGAGCCTTATTCAATATCTATAATTCTATGATTTTTTTTTAATTACGGGAAATCAATGGAAGATGTTTACATGAGTAATGTTTGCCCTTACTGTGTTATGAATGAATTTTTTTGTAGTGTGTCTGGGCGCATGTGCAAGAAAGTAGGAAAAATGTTTCTGAAACAAAACTTGACAAATATTTGTAATGAAAAGCAAACTTAAAGATGGCTATAATCGTGCTATAGAAACAATGCAAGCATTAAACAAAATATACAACCACCAAAAAAAAAAAAAAAAAAAAAAAAAAAAAAAAAAAAAAAAAAAAAAAAAAAAAGAAGGATCTGACTAAGAACAGTCAAAACATTCCACACTGTCAAATTCCTTCAGGAAGAATCCATTTCTTAATGTTTTTCAACTTCCCCAAACCATGTCACTAACTGGGAAATAATACTCAAACATTTGAACCTAGGGAACATCTCATTCTACCTAACAAAAGCACTATAAAACAAACTGTGATTGTTTTATTCTAGAGCAAAATGCAAATTACTATAAATCAGTACAAGCTAGCTGCAAATTGATAGAATAAAATGTATAGGCATAGGTAGGAAAATGTAGTGAACAAGTAAAAAAGCTGTCTACATCATAAAGAATCGGGATAACTCTCCAATAATATAAAACTAAATTATTGTCTACAGTTTCATGGAAACTTTTGTAAAGTTAACCATATTAACTTTATTATTAATCATTAAATTATTTAATCTTCCATGTTTATCTTATACTCATGTGATATCAGTATGAAAATATGCAGATAATATTGTAAAGGAAAGTGCTAACCTTATCAAAAATAATATCAGCGACAAAACCAAAATATTGAAAACGTGGGTTTTGAAAGATAGTGTTTATATTTTTCTGTTGAATGTTTTGTTTGCATTTTAAGTACATGTCTGTATTCAATATGTGAAGTGGAAACTTCTGGATACTTTGGAGACTCAGTTGTGTCATGTGTTTGTTTTCTGGGAGTTGTCTTATGAGATGGAGTTTTGCTGCAGCAAACATGAGAGGATGTGTGTGAAACAGTTGCAAAGCTGCATGATGTTTAGAAAGAATGTAAATATAACCCCACAGACAATGAGAAGAAGCTCGTGCATTAGATCATGTTGTAAGGCTTTGGTGGTCTTCACTCATCTGTGCTTGTTCTGAGTTCATAGAGAAAGATATGTCAAAGGCCTTCTCAAGCTATTCCTAGTGCCAATTTGGAGCAGCCTTGTGTACTTTTCTGGATTGAGCCCCTGCTACTGATTTATGTTTGCTGTTTGCTGATTGGTCTAGACTGCTGTACCGATTCACCTTTGATGTTGTTGACTAGACCCCTAGAAGCAAAGATTAGAATGGCCCCAAAGAAACTATAACTAAACAGGTCCATATTCACGTCTTCTACTATACCTGATCTGTGGGCTAGAAGGGAAAGTGAAGCATTTAAGAACCCTAATTTAAGTAAGTTTTAAAAAACTTAAGACTAAAAATATGTAGTTTTATCAATATCTATAAAGTTGTTGAGCATTAATGGCATAATGATAGTGCCAATCTAATAATAAAAACTTTATTGGCACTCCAATCATTTTCTTCTATCCTCTTAGTGCTAAATAATGAACAAAAATGAAACTATTTAATTAATAATTAGCCTTTCCTACTATATTGTGTTTCTTAGTGTTAGCGTTCTGATTTTCAAATTGAATAAGAGCACATAAATATGAACAAGATTTAATTACTACCAAATAAAATTCATGTTATATGTATATATAAACACATACATACATATATATATATATATACATATATATATATATATGATTCATATATCCTTTAATCAACTATTGGCCATGATGTTAGATACATTTTTATCCACAAACGTAAGTGTCTTTCTCGGTGAACTTGTAATAATAAAAATGGTATGTAAAGGACTTCAATATAATCTTCTATTTCCATTATTAGTAGGACTCATGGGAATGACATTGGATCTGCATATTTCAAAGTTTGTGGAGACATTTAACACTACCTCCTTCTAGAAAGACATATGGAGTAACTTGATTATTTGTACTATGTCAAATCTATGTTTTCATGACTTATTTTTTATGTATATGTCTTTTAGGTCATTTAGTAAAGGTCTTTTTAGCATTCAAATTTTGTGATGTTGTACATAGCACTATTTTAGATATTGCATGGCTAATGTGAATAAACAAAATGGATAATTTTTGTTTGTTGTTTGTTTTACTGGTTGGTTTTGTGTCAACCTGACACAAGCTGGAGTTAATCACAGAGAAAGGATCATCCATTAAGGGAATGCCTCCATGATATTTAGCTGTCAGGCATTTTCTCAACTAGTGATCAAGGGCAGAAGTGCCCAGCCCATTGTGGGTGGGGCCATCCCTGGGCTGGTAGACATGGGTTCTATAAGAAAGCAGGCTGAGCAAGCCAGGGGAGCAAGCCAGTAGTAACATTCCTCCATGGCCTGTGCATCAGCTCCTGCTTCCTGACCTGCTTGAGTTCCAGTCCTGACTTCCTTTGGTGATGAACAGCAATGTGGAAGTGTAAGCTGAATAAACCCTTTCCTCCCCAACATGCTTCTTGGTCATGATGCTTGTGCAGGAATAGAAACCATGACTATGACAGTTGTGATTTCAAAAATAATAGTGTGATTATTTTATCTTCTAATAAACATTTAGAACTTACAAACACATATACAAATTCATAATGTCTGTAGAGGCTATTTAATTTATTCTTTGCTTTGTTTCGTTTTTGTAATTTTAGGGTTTTTATTTGTTTGTTTTGTTTGGTTTTGTTTTTAGAGACAGGGTTTCTTTTTGAAGCCTTGACTCTCCTAGAACTAGTTCTGTAGATTAGGCTGGGCCCTAACTCAAAGCCTGCCTCTGTCTTCAGAGTACTCTGATTAAATGTGTGAGTCACCAGCACTATGCTGATCTGGAGAGTTTTTCCATTTTTCTTCATTATCTCTCTCTCTCTCTCTCTCTCTCTCTCTCTCTCTCTCTATATATATATATATATATATATATATATATATATATATATATATATATATTTGCACATTTTTTTAATTAGGAGAGAGTACTAACATAAATTGCTTGAGTTGGGGGCAGGGTCAGAAGACAATTTAGGAGTCAGTTTATCCCTTATACCATATGGGAATAAAAAATTAGAAAGCAAATATTTTGGTTGTTGGCTTCTTTACTCACTGAGCTGTCTTACAAGTTTTTTCTTTCTTTGTGATCTATTCAGATAGGAGTTCTGTTACTAAGTTGAATGTAAGTGGCAAAAGTGAACAGCAATGCTTTATTTTGTTTCCTGTAAGAAACAAAATAAATAAATAAATAATAATTTAGACAAAGGACATGAATAGCCTTTTTTTATCAAACTGTATACTGCCAATGGATACTTGAAATGCGCAAATAATAACAGAGCATTGCAAAAAAATATGTAATGATCATTAAATTAAAGAAAATGGAGGAATCACCTTATGCTGGCTGAGGATGGCCACTATCCAGATGATAAAATGTTGTAAGTTTGACAACTATGTATCGAAATAGGCATCTTTGTTTATTGCTGTTGCAAGGTCAGTTGGTAAAGGAATCACCCCTTCCATGTGGTGATGTACTTCAAGATACATTAATTACCTGGGTTAATTACCAAATTTCCATATATTTTTCTTTATTCTAACACATTTGTCAAAATATTTCATTTACAAATTATGGACATTATCAGATCTGTAGCAAGAAAATAGCAAAAATGAATAGTTAACAACACACTAAAGAGAAGTTACGGTAACATCATTTAGTGCTAGCCTTCTCACCTTTCAGTTTTTCCCCTTCCTGTCTCTCTTAAATTAACCTTTATCATATATTTATTGTATGTGGAATGATAATTATATAAAATAATTTTTAGTAAAATTGCTTCATTTTTTTCTCTTTGGCTCATCAAATGACCACCATCATGGATTTCGTACATGACAGTCATGGTTTAAGAGTAGGACTAATACAGTGCTTATATATAAATTTCTCACACAATAAATAGCAAAGTAAATATGTGTTACTTGAACTTACTGCTATTTCATAATAGTTACGCTTTGTCTGAGGAAGCCACTAAGTGTGTAGTGAATATATGGTGAAGTTATTCTGAAAAACAAATGAGGTAGTGGTGGTGGTAGATATTCTTTATATAGTGAATTTATACTACACAAGGTATTCCATGAGTTGAAGTCATGCATTTTTCTAGAATGTTCTATTTAATATTCATAGTCCACACTTAACTACACATGAGCAAGGCAATGAGAATTAAAGCCAATGATAAGAGGCAACATTTTATAGTGTCATATAATTAATATGGAGAGTTCTCAAAAGACATGAAAATAGAATCACCGCATCTGTGGTCATTTAATATAGATATGTGTAATCAAAATCTAAGAGTTTATTAAAGAGCCATCTCTACTATGTTCCCTTTAGACTCATTTCAAAAGGTCAAAATATGCAAATGACATGCGCACCCATAGACAATATAGTAGCTAACAACATAGCTGTACCTATATGGCTCCCATTTAGGTATGTGTACAGACTCACAAATACTCAACTGACTACCATTAAATAATCAAATTAGGAAAAGATGTCACTTGCCACACTATTAATGAACCTGGAGAGGAATATGCTATAAAAATGAGAACAGCACATACAAACTTTGTATGATTGTATTTCCATGTGAAATTTGATAATGTTTAGCCTATATGCAGAGAAACTAGAATTGATGATTGTGGACCAAGACAGAAATGGAGAGACATTTAAGAACAGTTGTCTACTTTTCATTATATGATGAATATGCTCTGGGAATGTAAGGCACAATATGAGAGATGATGGATTTGATATTGAAAATTATAATGGACATGTATATCAAATCATTAATTGTACTCATTTACTGCATAGAATATCTTTCAAATTCAAAATTAAAAAATAAATAGAAAAATAAAAGTACATATGTCCTAATAATAAGTGAGGAATTTCATATTGTGTCTTTTTCATATACAGCACAGTCCAGTTCTCTCCATGAATTCTTATCATCTGCACTAGTCTTTGGATACATTTCCTTAATTTTAAATAAGTTTACAAGAAGAAAAATTTTATTAAATTCACTCTAATTGCTTCCTAAAATAATTTGATGACCTCATTTTGGTTATATTGTTAGAGGAGTTAATTAAGGCTGCACATTTGCCAGCTAAATATATTGGTTTATGCAGTAAATCCAATTTCCTCTATAAACATACTTCTCCAGGATGAGTACAAATGGAAAAATACAGAACACTAAATTCTACCTCAATGAATCAATTATCCCTAGTTACCTCCCTTCATATAAAGAAGAAAGATGATACTTGTATTTAAAATAAATATAAATAATGGTGTATACATTATAAAACCTGAACAATATGTTGTATTTAGTTTGATAATGCTAAAACTATGAATAAATACTTTTAAAGAAAATTTCTATGTGCATATGACTATATCTATAGTGACACTGACTCCTCTATTACTAATTGGTGCCAACATCATCAGAAATTTACTTTAATTTAGCCTATGCCACATATACATTGCTCTTAAATGTATGGGCTACTCTAAGACGGACTTTGTCTGATGTTTGCTGCGCCAACAGAGTACAGATGAAATAATTTATATACAGTAGGGATTTTATTAACTCATTATTTAGGAAGCAGGAAATTCCACAATCAGGGACTGTGTAAAATGAGGGTAGTTTTTGTTGTATTCATATCTCTCTGCCTATCTTATGATAAAAGGATACAAGTATAAATCAAGAAATAGCTCTGCTTTTCTAAAACATCTAAATATGAAACAGCGGTAGTCCACTCCTGAAGGCAGAAACTTAAATACCTAGCCATGTAAGGTATACACAGCAGTTCAGGGGACCATGCTTAACAGGATACTCAGTGTCATGTCAAGAGTGGGGAAGAGAGAGAAGTAGGGCATAAAATATCCCATTTGTTAACACTGTAGCTTTGAAGAGTTAGCTTCTAGAACATTATCTCCAGAGAAAGCACACATATTGTGATCTTGCTATGCCAGCATCTAGCACAAGTTAGTGGTGACTTGGTCATGTGCTTTAGTTCTAAATCATCTGCCAACCACTCCCACATTAAAAGCCATCTTCTCCGATGAGACTATTGGGATGGTAAAAATATTTGAGGAATGATTCCAGTAGAAGACAGTATTTGGGTATCTGCCTCTGAAGAGTATGTCAACACTTGGGTTCTCTCTGCTTAGCTTCTTTCTTCCAGACACCATGAAGTGCACAACTTTCTACTAGAATGCCTTTTCTTCTTTGATGTTCCCAGGACCAAAAGAGTTATTGCTTATCAGTTAACAGATCTTCACCTGTGAACAAGGCAAGATAGGTCTTTCCTACACTAAAGTGATTTCTCAGGCATTTCAGAACAGTTTTGGGAGGTTAGGGCCAAGGTACAGTAGCTGTATTAGACAGAACCTAGGTATTCTGTGCCGTGGATTCTGATGACTACTATCATTATATACTGAGAAAGTTATGACATTTTATATTTGTTGGAGGTAGGCAATTTTGTTTTATTAACTTCTTGTATACTTTATATGAAAAGTTACGTTTGAAATGTGAAATATTAACCACAGCACACAAATCATATTGATACAAGGTTCAATATAATTAACACAATGAAGTAAAATAGATCATTACTGTTACTTTAGATTTAAAAAAAGCAATTTTCTAGTACTCTGGAAACATTGTTACACCTTAACAATAAATATGCTAATGAAAAGTCATGAAATATTCACAAAGCAGGGTGCTTTCTGTCAGGGAGAGAAGATAGGTATATCATTTTGTTAATCGGATTCCAGTTACTGAAGGTTTTAAATATGCTCCCCAAATTTGTGTATTCTCCAATTAAAAATGACTGTCAGTTTAATTACTCCAAAGTAACAAACACATATCTAATCACTTTTGCAGCCCAACTCACAACAGTCACCTCTGAAAAGCTGTGCTGAAGTCCAGGTCTATCTAATTCTGGAACAACCCACTCGTCATGTACCTGTTTCGCAATACATCTGAGATTCCTGTTTCTCTAAAATGTTACTTCCCACGGAAACTTGAGCAGGTAGAATAGCCTGGTTTTGCTTTAAGGATTTATAGTCATCTAAGTCCAGGGAACAGGTCTAGCCACTGATACTGCTAATAGTCTTGCAACTGAACCACCTTAAGCTTGTTTGTCCATAATGCATTTAATGGGTGAGTATATAGAAAAAGTAAATTTGATGGTTTCTTATAGGGTCACCTTCATTCAGTCAAGGAAGACATAGGTAGCTGGTTTGATGGCTACTCTTAATTGTCAACATAATGTTCAGTGCACAGGAATTTGGACCCAGCAATTGTATTATCTGGCAAGTCCTAAATTAATAAAGCTGTCAATGTGTTTCCACGGAGCAAAGGTGGGCAGATAATGAGAGAAGTTGGAGTGGTGGCTGGCGGCTTTCCTGTGTTGAGGTTGGTTTCCACTAATTCTGAGCTAAGCTGAGATTGGCTTGGGGAGGGATTGCAGCTCCCAGAAAAGTCAATAACTGGCCAGTGGCAGAGCTAAGCTGGGAGGAATAGACAAGAAATTAGGAATGGGACTGGCAGCAGCTGATCTCAGAGCTAAACGGGGAAAGAGGGTCAGGGTCTGGGGCAAAGGAGGATGTTTTAAAAATACACTCAACAGGATGGGATGTGGAGCTTGCAAAGGTGAAACTAGGAAGGACAACATTTGAAAAGTAAATAAATACAGGTCATCCACAGACTGCCTCACCTAGGGATCCATCCCAAATACAGATACCCACCCCAGACAGCATTGCAGAAGTTCAAGAAGTCCTTGCTGACTGGAGCCTGATACAGCTGTCTCTGGAAAGGCTCTACCAGAGCCTGACGAATACAGAGGTGGATGCTTGCAGATAACCATTGGACTGAGCATGAGGTCCCCAGTGGAGGAGTTAGAGAAATGACTGATGGAAATGAAGGGGGTTGGAACCCATAGGAAGAAAACCAATATCAATCAACCAGACACCCCAAAGCTCTGGTGACTAAATCAACAACCAAAGAGTACACATGGGGTGAACCATGGCTCCAGCCTCATATGTTGTTGATACTATCCCCGAACAGCAGAAAAGGAGCGACGAAACAGCGTTCTTCTCAAAGCAGTTTATTCAGGAACCTTACAGCATGCCAGTGAAAGTCTACCCACAAGCGCAGTCCCTTTTGTCCTCTCTCAACCCCACCTGCTCAGTCCATGTTGCATGGCTGCAATTCATAGTTCTGTGTCATTTGGCCTGATCTCGTGTCATGGGTGCGTCTGGGCAGCTTAAAGGAATGACATGGCTGTATTCAGGAGTGGGAGGAAGGCAGGGGCCAGTCACAAGACTTGGTCCGAGTCCCAAGCGCCATCTTGCGCCATCTTGAGCCATCTTGGAATTATCGCCGCACCTGCCCTCCACAATATGTAGCAGAGATGTCCTTACTGGACATCAGTGGGAGGAGAGGCCTTGGTCCTGGGATGGCTGAATGCCCCAGTGTATGGGGAAGCCAGGGAGGGAAGGCACTAGTAGATGGTTGAGCAGGGAAGCACCATCATAGAGGCAGGAGGAGGATAGGATAGCAGGATAGGATAGGGAGCTTCTAGAGGGGAAACCTGGGAAGGAGATAAGATTTTAAATGTAAATAAATAAAATTTCCAATAAAAAGTAAATAACTAAAATAACCAATTGTAAAAAAAGTTGACTTTGGTTTTCACCATGCTATATTCTGTGTTATACCAATATGAACTGTTTTTGAATGCTCATAAAGAACGTGTTTTAGTGATGAAGCCCATAAACATCCATCCAGGTAACATGGAACTTTGGGTAAGAGAAAAGGTAATATCCTTATAAGGAAGGTGAGACATTACTAGACTTTGGTCTTTGTATTTGAACCATATAAATATAAAACATTTAAGTGGCTTCCTTGCTCATTACACTTTTTTTACAGTTCTATAAGCTACCATAGAAAATGATAATTAGTACATACAAATTATATTACTTAAGTAAACAAATCCATAATTCAGAACACTCACAACAGAAGTATGTCTGTATTTGGAAAAGCCCAGGCATATGACCTACTACCCACTTACATGCAGAGGTTAAAGGTGACATGAACTGCTTCCTCACGGAAGGCTCTGATTTTTTGTTGATGCCAAATTATATGACATCCTTAGTCTCTTCAGGGCTCAGTTCATTTTACTAGGTGATCAGAGAATAAGAAAGGACCACTTAGCACTTGGTACCATGAATGTCCTCATGTCATTGGATCAGACTCTGAGGGTCAATTAGAAAACACTTTCTGCTGATTTTATATGTTAAATGCAAAAACCATTGTCATTCTTTTATCTTATTAAGCTATTCTAATCAATCTCTGTGTCAGTCAAGGCCTAAGATTCTGCAACGGCTGTCGAATCAATGGCTCCTTTTCATTTCATTGAGATTTACTACAAGTAGGTGTTGCTGAAATGTGCCTAATGTTTTAGGTAAATCATCTGTGCACCTCTGTTAGATTTACACTCCTGCTGAAAGTGGCTCTTTTTCTCTCTGAACTGGCTTGCTGGAAAACTGATGTGGTGACTCAGGACGTTAGTCTTATGGAAGTCCCGAGGGACTTTTGTGGTGCCAATAATTCAGTTTGTCTATTAATATTCCTGCTTTCTAGCTTTTTCTCTGGTGTCCTCTCTTCTCTGTAACTAGGACAGCTGCAAGGCACTGCGAGAGTGGTGGAAATAAAAATACGTCTCTGCAGGAGCTGGGATATCCTCTCGTGCACTAACCACAGAAATTCTCTGGATAAATGCTCTTACCTTGGAAACTTTATATAGGAAGATAGATTTTTGTAAAAGGAGAGTTCTATAAGAATATAAGCAGAAAAATGAACTTTAGGTAATACAGGAAAATTAGAGGAGAAAGCAAACATCCCTGGGATGGGGGTGCCAGTGTTGGTAACTCTCAGGAGGCAGTATTATCCACTTAGTATATTATGCAGAGGTGTAAATATTGAACCATTCTCGAAGGCAGGGAAGCAGAATCACAGCCAATGGCTTTTCTTCACATCTGTACTATACTGATTAAATAACAGAGAAATGTTAAATGATAAGTACAATGGTAAGTTTCTAGGCTTATGTTTTTATTGTTGTTGTTGTTGTTTATTGGAAAATTTCACTTGTAATATGACAATAGCAGAAAATAATTCTATATTTTGCATCCTGCAGTCTAGTGAGAAAGTTTGAGAGCAGGTACATTCAGAAATGAAACTGCATAGAATCTCTCTGAATATCACTGAGGGCCTTATTTATGGTTTACTCAGACAGAGGGATTGAAGTGGTCCAGAGTGGCTGACGCTTCAGTAAATCCCACAGGCCAGTGATTGTTGCTTTCTCTCTGCATCCTAATACTCTAGTGTACATCTGGAATGAAATTTCTGTACCAGTACCTGAACTGCCATGAAGAGAGATAAGACATATTGCTCACAAAAGTAGTATCAGCTACAGCTGTGGAGAATGCCTGCTGATGAAGGCAGCTTTTGGCTCCCCAGAATCCAGATACTTTAATGACTCAAGTCTTCATTTATGGACCTTTGACCTTTATTGCTGGTAGGATTAAACTGAAAAAAATTGCTTTTGTCACTTAAGAATAGAGTCTTAGTACAAACCAAACTGTTGTAAGGGAGAAATATATAGAGAGCACATGAAGATGCCAATTAAATCCAATGATGATGTTGTTGGATACTGTACTGTTATCAGGGTATAAGAGAAGAAAATGCATGTCTCTGAGGGTGTTTTCTAGACTGTTAAATATTCTTACATTTGTTTACTAACAGCACTACATTGATACCATCTGCTTTGTGACTCTTTTTCATTTCATCATTGGAAAATTCAAACCATCTTCAGTTACTTGGGTGTAAAGCAGAGGTGATCATGATCAAGTTAGTCATTAAATTCAGCATCTCTAAACTCAGCATCTCTAATCTGCAAGGTATTTGAAAACTAATACCTCGAGTTTTATCTGTGGGAGGGAAGAATATTTAATAACTCCACAAATTAAGGAACAACAGTATCAGAGTATCAGTTTGTTGAAATGCAGGATGGCTTTCACATCTATTGTGAACTTTTTAATATTAACTAACAAATTCAAAATGAAAAAAAATTCCTATCCAAATTCTCAAGTATAGCAGTAAAGTGCAGAAGTTACAAAGGAAAACCATTTTACCTTATTGGCACCAGTACATTTGATTAAAGAAGACTCCTTCTATGAAGAACATATTTGGGTTAGTCTTACAAAAATATAATTGCCTAATGGGCTCCTTATGTCTTTGCCCAAATATGAAGTGGATCTGTATTGTTTTTTCAGTGTTCTGGTTATTTTTGAAACATGCCAATGCTTGCCCTCTTTAAAAGCAGGCAAAAGCTCCAATCAGCATTCTCCTTTTTCTACAATGCGATCTTTGGTTGTACCTCAGTCTGTGAGAAAAGCTTCTATTTTGGAGATTATAGCTGTATGCATTTTGATACTGCATTTGTGCAGAGCTGTTGTCCTCTATATCCTAATCTTCATGTCTCATGTCAATCTTCCCGTGATTTTTCTAGACATCTTCTCCTTCCATGTTAGCATACCGCATCAGGACAGGGCACAGTAAAGATGTCACTGATATTTGGCCTACAGTCAATCCAGGTGTTTTAGGTGTGAGTGTGATGAAGCTAGTAAGCTGACTGCTATAAATTACATCACAGATAAAGTTTTCAATTTTGCACTGATTAGTCTTTTTTAAGATATGGTAGTGTGATAAATGCTACAAACTTAGTAGTGTCCCTGTGTGTAGGTACAAACTTACACAATAATTTCATGCTTAAGAGCTGTTGTTTTTATTATATCCTTTATTACTCCCAGGAAGAGCTATGATTGAAAAACTTACTTGTTAATCTCAGTTTAGAAATGTTACTCTTCATTCCCCAACACTCAGCATTATGATTATCAACAAGGCAAGGCCGAGTTTAGTTGTTCTAAGTTGTCTTCACTGCTGATTGTGTGAACTCCTCAATCACACACTGTCACCAAAGCTTCAAAGCTTCATCGCTGGAGTTAAGTATCAAAATTCCTATTAGTATTTATATTTCCCCAATCATTTTTCTTAATAACTCAGAACAAAACAGAAGTAAATCTTTAAAAAGTCTTCAAGGTGGTGTTTGCAAAGAAAGTTGGAATTCTGTATAAATGTTTTATACTTTTCATGGAGATGTATTAAATTAGGGTACAAGCATCAGGGAATTGGATATAATGGATCCTGAAAGAGCGGTGATGCTTCTGTGTAGGACAGAATCTCACAGGCATCCTAGAAGGTAAGAAGGAAATTCTGTCCATGCAGTTTGGTCATGGGGTAGGTAATATGACCAAATTGAGAAACAGAGACTAGCTTGCAGTGGCTTAGAAATGTCAGAAACCAGTCACTTAAAAGACAGTAAAACATATTTTATTTCACTGGACAATGAACAGAGAATTTTGAGAAAAACTTTTTATTTATTATATTACTTATTTATTTTATATTATTGTACTATGGATAAGGAAAATATTAGAAGCTTAATGTTCATGATAATTTTATTATAATTTTCCCAAATTTTTCTAATTATAGACCAGCTTTATATGCCTAAAAGAAATAAAAATAGCTATTTGTCAATATTGTGACACATTTTTTAAATTGAAAAATCTGTATTTTTTATACTTTTTTATTTTATATCCCACTCACTGCCTGCCTCATACTCATCCCCCCTCAATCTTTTCCCCTATTCTCTATTCCTTTTCTCCTCTGATCAAGTGGGTACCCGCCTGGGTGTCCTCCTATGCTGGTACTCTGTGCAAGGCTAGGCACATCCTTTGCCACTAAAGCCAGACAAGGCAGCCTAGCTAGAAGAGCATATCCCAAGTACAATAAGCAAAAACTTTTCTGATAATCCATGCTATGGTTCTTTGTGACCCACAAGAAGACCAAGCTTCACATCTGCCACATAGGAGAAGGAAGACCTAGGTCAATCTTGTGTCTGTATTTTTGTTTGTTTGTTTGTTTGTTTTTGTGGTTGGTGGTCCAGTCTCTAAAAGCCTCAATGGTTCAGGTTAATTAACTCTATTGGTCTTCCTGTGGGGTTCCTATACATTTAGGATCTGGGAATATGTTACAGTTTGCATATGTTTGGCACAAGGAGTGGTACTACAAGAAGGTGTGGCCTTGTTGGAGGAAGTGTGCCACTCAGGGTCTGGGCTTGGAGACACTCCTCCTAGCTGTCTGAGAATGCTCAGTCTGTTCCTGGCTTCCTTTGGATGAAGATGTAGAACTCTCAGCTCCTCCTGCACCATGCCTGCCTGGATGCTGCCATGCTCTTGCCTTGATAATAATGGACTGTACCTCTGAACCTGTAAGCCTTCCCCAATGAAATATTGTCCTTTATAAAACTTGTATTGGTCATGGTGTCTGTTCAGAGCAGTAAAACCCTACCTAAGACAGAATACTTCCTGAACTTCCATAATAGTCCCCAAGCTTCAACTACTTTCTGGCTGTCTGAGTCAGCTGTTAGGTGGAGCCTATTGAAGGACAGATATTTTAGAATCAGTCTGCAAGCATAACAGAGTGTGATTAAGAGTGCCAGGAATTGGTGCTTGCACATGGATGGGGTCTCAATTTGAGAAGGTTAATTTTTGGCCATTCCATCAGTTTCTGCATAATCCACTGTCCCTGCATTTCTTATAGACAGTGTAAAATTTGGGTCAAAAGTTCTGTGGGTGAGTTGGTGTCTCTACTGACCCGCTTGGGATCCCCTTAGCAATAAGAGGTGGTGACTTCAGGTTCCATATCCCCCACACTGTGAGTCACAGTTAAGGTCACTCCTACTGATTCTTGAGCACCTCCCTTAACCCAGGTCTCTGTTCTGTCCTGGTATTTT
Source organism: Micromys minutus (assembly GCF_963924665.1). Lineage (NCBI taxonomy): Eukaryota > Metazoa > Chordata > Mammalia > Rodentia > Muridae > Micromys > Micromys minutus. The sequence continues at coordinate 9,248,452 of NC_137971.1, forward strand.
CCTCTCTTCCCTACCCTGCCCTCTTGCAGATTTCCATTTATTCTCAAAGCCATCTGGCAATCTCTCCTGTCTCTCCACCAAAACTGATCCTAAAATAAGGCTCACTGTCATCCCGATCACCTCTTCCACTCAGTTTCCTTTCTCTATCTGTCTCTTATAACTATTTCATGTGAGATTCAAGCATTCTTTCTCTATCTTTCCTCTAGCTTATTTGCTGTGGGTCTGTGCAGTATAGCATGGGTATCCTGTATATATGGCTAATATTCACTAATAAGTGAGAATATAACATGAATGTTTTTTTGGGAACTGGGTTACCTCATTCAGAATGATATTCTCCAGGTTGTTCATTTGCCTGCAAAATTCAATATGTGTTTGTTTTTAATAGTTAAATTGTATTTCTTTGTGTAAATATACCACATGTTCTTAATACACTCTTTAGTTGAAGGACATCTTGGTTGTTTCTAGTTTCTGGATATTAAAAATAAAGCTGGTACAAATATAGTTAAGCTAGTGTCTTTGTGGGATGTGAGACCATCTTTTGAGTATCTGCTCAGTAGTGGTACCCTGCATCATGAAGTGGTACTACTCAGTTTTCTGAGAAAACACCAAGTTGATTTCCAAATCTGAGATTGTACCTCTACTTCACACCAATCAGAATGGCTAAGATCATAGACTCAGGTGACAGCAGGTTCTGGTAAGGTTGTGGATAAAGACAAATACTCCTCCATTTTAGGTGGGATTACAAGATAGTATAACCTCTCTGGAAATCAGTCCAGCGTTTCATCAGAAAATTGAACATACCTGGAACCCAGCTATACCACTCCCTGGGCATATACTCAAAAGGTGCTCTACATCATACAACGAGGACACATGTTCCACTATGTTCATAGCAGCCTTGTTTATACTAGCCAGAAGTTAGAAAGAACATAAATGTCCTTAAACAGAGTAATGGGTACAGAAAATATGGTACATTCACACTGTGAAATACTACTCAGCGATTAAAAACAATGACTTAACAAAATTCTTAGGCAAATGGAGGGTATTAGAAAATATCATGCTGAGTGAGGTAACCTAATCACAAAAGAACACGGCCCTCACTGATAAGTGGATAATAGCCAAATACTTGGATAACCCAAGATATAAATCACAGACTACATGAGGCAAAAGAATAAGGAAGATCAAAGTGTGGTTGCTTTAGCCCTTCTTATAAGAGGGAACAAACTACTCAGAAAGGGAAATATGGACACAATGATTGGAGCAGACACTGAAGAAAAGGTCAGTAAGAGACTGCCCTGCCTAGGGATCCATCCCATATAAAGTTATGAAATCCAGACAATATTGCAGATGCCAATAAGTGCTTGCTGACAGGGGTTTGATATAGCTGTCTCCTTAGAGGCTCTTCCAGAGCCTGACAAGTACAGAGGTGGATGCTGTAGGCCAAATATTGAACTGAGAACTGGGTTCACAGTAGAAGAGTTAGAGAAAGAACTGAATAAGCTGAAATGGTTTGTAGCTCCACAGAAAGAACAACAATATCAATCAAACAGACTCACCAGAGATCTCAGGTTCCGGGTTCCAGCTGCAGAGGATAGCATTGTTGTACCTTAGTGGGAGGAGAAGGCCTTGGTCCTGAAAAGGCTTAATGCCCCACTGTAGGGGAATGCCAGGGCAGGGAAGCATGGGGGAGTGGATGTGGGGGGGGGGATTACCCACATAGAAGCAGAAGGAGAAGGGATGAGATAGGGGGTTTCCAGAGGAGAAATCAGGAAAGGGAATAACATTTGAAATGTAAATTAAAAATCTAATAAAAAAAGAATATTATACTAAATTCATCTAGTCCTGAGCTATGTTTGATTGAGTGACTTTTAATGACTGTTTCTAGTTCATTAGGGTTTATGGGTATGTTTAAATGGTTTATCTAATTCTAATTTAATTTGGTACTTGGTATCTGTCTAAAAAATATCTATTTCATCCAGAGTTTCCAGTTTTATTGGATATTGTCTTTTGTAATAGGATCTGGTAATTTTTTAATATCTTTGGTTTTAGTTGTTATATGTTCTTTTCATTGTGAATTTTTTTAATTTGGATACTGACTTTGTATCCTCTGATTAGTCCAGCTAAGGGTTTATCTATTTTGTTGATTTTTTTCCCAAAGAACCAGCTTCCAGTTTTCTTGATTTTTTTTTTTTTTTGTATAGTTCTATTTCTTTCTAGTTTATTGATTTCAGCCCAGTGATTAGTTCCTGCCTTCTATATCTCTTGGATGTATTTGCTTTTATCTTTTATTTTTTGTTTGTTCTTTTTATTTGTTGCTGTTGTTCTTTTTTTCTTTTTTTGTTTTAGAGTTTTCTGGTGTGCTGTGAAGCTGCTAGCTTATTCTTTCTCTAATTTCTTTATGGAAGCACACAGAGCTATGAGATTTCCTCTTAGCACTGTTTTCCTTATTTCCCAAAAGTTTGAGTATGTTGTACCTTCATTTTCTTTAAATTATAGAAAGTCTTTGACTTTTTGTACTTATTTCTTCTTTGACCAAGCTATCATTGACAACAAAAATATGTCAAAGAGATACAAATTGGAAAAGAAGTCAAAATATCACTATTTGCAGATGATATGATAGTATACTTAAGTAACCTTAAAAATTCCACCAGGAAACTTTTATAGCTGATAAACACCTTCAGAAAAGTGGCTGAATATAAAATAATTCAAGCAAATCAGTAGCTGTCCCCTACTCAAAGGACAAACAGACTGAGAAAGAAATCAGAGAATCGACACCCTGCACAATAGCCATAAAGAATACAAAATATCTTGGTGTGACCCTAACAAAGCATGTGAAAGATCTGTACAAAAAGAACTTTAAACCTCTGAAGAAGGAAATTGAAGAAGACCTCAGAAAATGGAAAGATTTCCCTTGCGCATGGACTGATAGGATTAACATTGTAAAAATGGCTTTCTCGGCTAAGGCAATCTACAAATTCAATGCACTCCCCATCAAAATTCCAACTCAATTTTTCATAGAGTTAGAAAGAGAAATTTGCAAATTTATTTCAAATAATAAAAAACCAAGCATAGGAAAAACCATACTTAACAATTAAAAAACTTCGGGGGAAATCAACAGCCTTTACCACATCCTGTATTACAGATCAATTGTAATCAAACCTGCCTGGTATTGGTATAGAGACACTCAGGTAGACCAATGGAATAGAATCAAAGATCCAGAAATGAACCCACACACCTATGGTCACTTGATCATTGACAAAGGAGTTAAAAACATTCAATGGAAAAAGGACAGCCTCTTCAAGAAATGGTGATGTTTCACCTGGAAGTCACCATGTAGAAGATTGCAAATTAATCTCTTCTTATCTCCTTGTATAAAGCTCAAGTCCAAGTGGATCAAAGACCTCCAAATAAAACCAGGTATACTGAAACTAGTAAAACAGAAAGTGGGTAAAAGCTTAGAACAAATAGGCACAGGGGAAATTTTCCTGAACAATACACAGTGGCTTATGCTCTAAGACCAAGAATCAATAAATGGGACCTCATGAAATTGCAAAGCTTTTGTAAGGCCAAGAATTCTCTCAAAGGACAGAACAGCAACCAACAGACTGGAAAAAGATATTTACAAATCCTCTATTTGATAGAGGGCTAGTATCCAATATATACAAAGAACTTAAGAAGTTATACGCAAGAGAATCAAAGAATCCTTTAAAAATGGGGCCCAGAGCTATAAGATACTTTTCAGAAGAGGAATATAGAATGGCTGAGAAGCACCTAGTGAATTGTTCAACATGCCTAGACATCAGGGAAATGCAAATCAAAACAAAAGATTCTACCTCACAACAGTCAGAATGACTAAGATAAAAAAATTCAGGTGACACCAGATGCTGACCAGGATGTGAAGAAAGAGGAAAACTTCTCCACTGTTGGTGGGATTGTAAACTGGTGCAATCATTGTGGAAATCACTCTGGTTGTTCCTCAGAAAATTGGGCATATTGCTACCTGAGAAACAAGCTATACCATTCCTGGGCATATGAATAAAAGTAACTCCAGTATCTAACAAGGACACCTGCTCAACAACTGCTCAACATAGCGGTCTTATTTATAATAGCCAGAAGATGGAGAGAACCCAGATGTCCCTCAACAGAGGAATGGATTCAGAAATTGTGGTACATATATATAATGGAGGACTACAAAGCTATTAAAAACAACCAGTGCATGACATTCCTAGGCAAATGGATGGAAACTTGAAGCTCTCACCCTGAGTGAGGTAACCAAGTCACAAAAGAAAAATCATGGTATGTATTCACTTATAAGCATATACTAGTGCCCCCACTCAAAAAACAAAATACTTGGGAATAACCAAGAAACCATCCATAGAACTTATGAAACTCAAAAAGAAGAAAGAGCAGAATGTGGATGTCTCAGTCCTTCTTAGAAGTAAGAACAAAACAAAAGGAAATACAAGGTCAAATAGAGAATCAGGGATTGAAGAATAGATCAACAGAGACTGCCTCACTTGGAGAACCACAGCATATGCAGTCACCAAACCCAAGCACTATAGCTGATGCCAAGAAGTGTTTACTGGCAGGAACCAGACATGGATGTCTCCTCAGAGTCTCTCCCAGAGTCATACAGATACAAATGAGAATGCTTTCAGCTAAACATCAAACTGAACAGGGGGCCCCAATGAAAAATATAGAGAAAGGGCTGAAATAGCTGAAAGATTTGCACCCTCATGGGAAGAATAACATCACCATCAGCCAAGGTACTGATGTGGAGGTGGTGATTGGGAATGGGACCACCCTCATGGAAACAAGTTTAATGAGATGAAGGAGTGGAGTGGAGGAGGAAGGGTATAACATTTGAATTGTAAATACAGAGAATATCCAGTAAAATTCAAAAAGAAATTATGTACATTTGGTTCTGTCCTAGAATACCTTGGGTATCATAGCCTGGGTTGGCATTTTTTGTTCTCTTAGGGTCTGTATAGCATTTGCTCAGAATCTACTGGCTTTAATTGTTGAAGATGTTTACTGGCCCTTTGAGTTGGAAATTTTACTGTCTTTTATGTCTATTATCCTTAAGTTTGGCATTTTCTTTGAGTTATGCAATTCCTGGATGTTTTGGGATAGGATCTTTTTGAATTTTATATTTTCTCTGAATTTGTGTCAATGTTTGCTATGACATCTTCTGCCCTTGAGATTCTCTCTTCTACCTCTTGTATCTGTTGGTGATTGCTGCATCTATGACTCCTCTTCTATTTCCTAGGCTTTTTATCTCCTGGGTTGTTGCCTTTTGTGACTTCAATACTGTGTCTATTTTCATTTTTAGATCCTTGATGGTTTTCCTAAATTTTTTCTCCTGTGTGGTTCTTTTCCTGTAATTCTTTTTTCCCCAATTTTTTATTTGATATTCTCTTTATTTCCATTTTAAATGTTATCTCTTTCTCACAATCCCACCCCCTCCTCCCACTGCCTCAATGAAGGTGCTCCCTCTCCCAACCATCCTTTTCCACATTAGCACTTTGGTGTTCCTCTATGCTGGGAAAAGGAGCCTTCACTAGACCAAAGGCTTATCTTCCCCATAATTCTTTAAAGGCTTCTACTTGATTACCTGTGTTCTCTTGTATTTCTTTAAAGGAGTTTTGTATGTCCTTCTTAAAGCTCTTTATCATCATCATGAAATATGATTTTAAATAAGAATCTTTCTTTTCCATTGTGTTGGTACATCCAGGACTTGCTGTGGTGAGAGAACTGGGTTCAGATGATGCCATGTTGCCTTGATTTCGGTTGCTTATGTTCTTGACCTTGACTCTTGCCATCTGGTTATCTCTGGTCTTGCTGCCTTTGATTGGAACCTGTCTCTCCTGACAGTCTGTGGTGTTAGGTATGTCAGGACTCCTTGGGGACCAGCTCTCTCTGCGATTTTAGGTATGTCAGCACTCCTGGAAGACCTGCTTCTTTGGCTGGATACAAATTTGTTTTTTTATTTCTTGATCCATTTTTTATTCAATGAAGAGTTGTTCAATTTCTATCCGTATATAATTTTTTATGGCTTCTATTGTTATTGATATCAGTTTTAATTTTTATTTGTCTAATAAGATCCTGAAATATACTTCAAATTTCTTGTATCAGTTCATACATATTTTTTGTCTTAGTATGTGTTCAGTTTTGGAAAACTTTTTCTTAAGATTCAGGAAATAAGGTATATTTTTCTGTGTTTGGATGAATTATTCTATGAATATCTCTTAGGTCCATTTGGTTTATAATGTCTAATGGCTCTAGTAATCTCTGTTTACTTTTGTCTAGATGACCTATGAATTGGTGAACATGGTTCTACTATTGGTGTATGAGTATCAGTTCATGATTTAATCTGTAGTAGTATTTTCTTTTACAGACTTCATTGTCCTTGTAAATAGGGCATAAATGTTGAGAAGTGCAATTTGGGTGGAATTTTTTCTTTGACCAGTATGGAATGTTATTCCCTGTCTCCTGTGAATATATTTGTTTGAAGTCTATATTGGTAAACATTTTATTTACTGTACGAGCAGTTGGTATGTTTGTTAATGATAACCATGATAAAAATATCCAAATATGTTAGACATAGAAGTATATACTACAGGAAACATATAAATATCCCTGTATAGGGGAAACAAAATATATTTTACAAATCTATTATAGCCAATAAAAGGCAAGGTTAGAATGTTAGGATTATGTGAGGAAGGAGAAGGGAGATGGAGATGAAGAAATAAATTGGGGGAAAAACAGCTAGAATGGAAAGTTATTTGAAGGATTATGGGGAAACATAGTTCTATCCTGGTGATTAAATTGAAGCCTTGAAATGATGAGGGGAATGGAACCAAAACTGGTAATTGCTTGTCATAAAACAAAGCTTCTAGTGCCTAGACTTGGTTACATCCAATTGAGTTGTTGGTTGTAAGTGTTCCATAGAAATCCCCAAAAACACAGGATGTTTTGAAAACAATATGTTGTTGCCCACAAAGGGAAAGAGAGGCTCCATTTCTGAGACAAAGCTCACACACAACTGATGGAACATGGAGTGTTTCAGCTTAAGCATCCATGTTTTATTGACTTTGGTATGAGAAGGTACTTCACAGACTATCAAAAGAGAAAAGTGAACACCAACCCAACCATAAAACCTTTCAACCTATCATCTTTTCCACTTGCAATATGTGCTAGGGCAATGGTGCCAGGAAGCTTGTGGGAGTAGCCAACCACTGTTTGATTTGATTTAAGGTCTACTCCATGAGATGGAACCCATACCTGACATTGATTGTGTGACCAGACAATAAAGACTATCTAATCCAGAGACCTAAAGTAAATTAAATTTTACTGGTCTAAAAAAAGGAACAATGAAATGACCCTAAACAATAATAAACAATATTCTGCCATACTCATAGATTAGTGTCTTATCCATCCATCATAACATTATCAAAGAACTTTCGTCCTAAAGCAGATGGGAACAAATATGGAGACCCATACATAGGTTATGCAGAGAAGGAGAAATAGGAAGGGAGAGGGAGAGAGAGGGAGAGAGGCAGAGAGGGAGAGAGAGAGAGAGAGAGAGAGAGAGAGAGAGAGAGAGAGAGAGAGAGAGAGAGAGACAGAAAAACATAGAAACAGAGACAGAGACAGAGAGAGACAGAGAGACAGACAGAGACAGATGCAGTGAGACACAGAGACAGTATGAGAGTGGGGAACACAGAGCTCTAATTGGGATGTAACTCTCACACCCCTCCCTCAGAGCTCAGAGAGAACAAAATGCAGAAAAGGACACAGAAAAATTAGTATAAGAGCCAGAGAGTGTATGGAGGACACCAAGGGAAAAAGAGCTTCGGAAACAACTGATGAAAACACAAATGGACTCATATCACAACATTTATATACAATCTATCTATCTATCTATCTATCTATCTATCTATCTATCTATCTATCTATCTATCATCTATCTATCTATATATTTATACACACATATACATATAACTATGTAAATAAATATGATTCTCTTATTTTTGTGCCTTCTCAGAGTTCTTTGTAAAGTATTGTTTGTCTTGTCCAATTAAGTATGGCTTTTCTGTTTTACAGTATTTTCTTTTGTTATGTTTTGCTGTGATTGCTTGGTAGTATATTTTTTTCTAATGAGTAACAGGAATGAAATAGAACCAGATAAAACAGAAAATAAGGAGAAACTGGGAGGAATAGAGGGAGAAAAAAGGATCATATTATGTTGTATGAGAAAAAAATCAATTAATAATAATAATAATAATAATAATAATAATAATAACCTAGTTCAAATGATTAGATTCTGAAAACAAACTGAAGAAAAATTGAGGAGAATCGAATATTTCCCACATTTCCAGTTTTGTCAATAGAACATCAGGACTGCTACCTACTTAGTACTGATAATTGTGCTCTGGATATATAAGATATTAATATTAGTGAATGCTCAGAAATGTGTGGAAAATACTGATGATACATGTGTAACTTTAAATTATTTGTAACTCTAAACTATATTAGAAAAAGTATATTATTAAGAAATAATCTTGAGAAAATATTATGAGAATATTTTTATCTACTCAAAAAAATCTCCAAAACAAAAAAAAAATCTTCTTATTTATGATTTTAATCATGTCAATAAACTAGCTAATGTACCTGAGAAAGTAAATATATATTTTTAAAGCAACAGAATCCAAATTGTAAATCAAAGGCTGTTCTTCCACAGAAAGCAGTGTGCACTAATTCATCCCCTTCGTGCCTTTACCCATCTGGCTATGTAGGTATTGATAATATCGGGTTTAAACACCATTAACTATGTTAGTGTACCTTTGTGGAATTTATGTGTTATCACCATGACATATTAACTGGTGCCTGCTAAATAATACTTTCTTGTATTTAAATGAGCCTCATTTCATATGCAGACAGCTCACTCCACAGTAGTTCTATCAATAGCTATTGACCTCTATGTTCTCTTAATATCGATTGATGTTTCTGTAGATGTTGACTCTCCCTCTGTAAGAGTAATTCAGAACATTCCCTTTTGCAGGGTAGAGCAGTACTTTGGGTTCTAGAAACATTAACTGCACTGTTTTCCCTAGGTTAATTACCATTGGAAGGCACTCAAATAGGGACAAATGGCAATTCTTCTTCCTTTGTTGTCTAATGGTCTTTACTCATCCCATCCAATAGGGTGAATATTTTACTGAATAACTTGATTATTTGGAGAAGTTAATGCTCTTGATATTTTAATTATCTTATTCTATTAAGCTTTATATTATTAATTTTGTCATAACTATTTTTCAGCAGTCTCCTATATACCAGGTACTATTCTAGCCGCTGTCAGGAAAAGAGCAGCAGCAAGAGAGCCTGTCTCTAACAAGAGGAAGAAAAAGGAATGGCTATAAAAAGTTACCTTTGACCTCAATATGCATGCCAAGGCACTCGGACTAATGAACATTTGAATACGGAAATATAAACATGCATCATACATTATACAGAACAGAAAGAGAAGAAATAAAAAAAAAGCCATGCCCATGTGCTGCTGGCATTTCTAACCATCTCTGACAATTCTCAATACCTATTCCATCTCCATCTCTTCTCATCGATACCACGAGACCGTTGTTGTGCAGTAGAACCTTTGTGACTCTCATAGCCTATGGCCTTCATCTATAAATTTCATCTATATGAACTAAATAAAAACAGGTAAAAATGAACTCATGATGAGAGAGGAAAACGGATGAAACGTTTTAATAGTGTCACAATAATTTTGTCATCTGATCACCTCCTCTGATCTATTGGTTACCTCAGCAGGAAGATGAATGTTGATTTGGAAATGAATTTGTTCACAAATACGTAGATGTTGGGAGAGATGGGTAATGTTGAGAAGAGAGTCCCCAGTCTGGGGCAAGAGTTTTTAGTCAGTATCATGGCATTGACTGTGCTGAGCTGGGATTCAGCTGAGTCTCGGAACAACTGCATGAGAATGTATGTCCTGTCATAGGTAGATATGTCCTTTATGCCCACATGGCTCTCAGTACACTGTTTTACAAGGTTCTGCCTGGATGGTGTGGTAAGCCCCTTTACTGTGCTAAATCTCTTTCATAGTTCAAAGTCCCATGTTCCTCAAACAAACAAACAAACACCGGCATTGCCAGACATTTCATAGCAATAGTTAACTCTCATATATAGTTTTATGCTGATACTTCTGCATCTCCTAGTTACCTTGCCGCAGGTCACGTATGTCCCCCAATAAGTTCACACGTTCTAATCTTTCTCACAAGGTTCTACTACCTAGGAACCAAGTATTCAAATATATGAACCCATGGAGGCCATTCTCAATCAAACTACCACTACTGTTGAACAATCTGTTATGAATTTTGACAACTACTTACACCTATTTGTGAAAAAAAAAAAAAAATTAGCAAGCTACCAACTGATCCTTCTAAATTTGTAAATTTAAAAAGCAGCAAGAAAATATGCTGTGACCTGTAAGCTATTCAACCATACTTTTTAAAAAGATTGAAGGTTTTGGAGGAAAGCCCGTGTTCCTTGTAGGCAAAATATTACTGATAAAAATAATGAAATATATGCCAAAGTTCACTGAAATGAATTTTGTATGACAATGAAATATATGCAACAAACTTGGTTCTTTTTTTTTTTTTTTTTTTTTTTTTTTTTTTTTTTTTTTTAAGATATTTGTTTCTGGGAGCAATTTTAAAGCTACAAAAACAAAAGTCTAAATGATCTTGTGAAGGTCAACATATCACCCAGATTCTGAAAAACATGAATTCTTTGTGCAAATTATTCACTTCTCTGTGAGGATTGTCCTCACTTCCTTGTTTACTTTAAAGAGACAAAAAAAAAAACCTGTTTGCTTTTACAAAATCCAGTTCTTCCAGCTTTGTATACATTCAGAGATACAGACTCTTTCTCATTAAGAGTTTTCTATTTGAAACATAGTTGAACTTTCCTTTAAAAAGAAACATAGCAATTTAGGATACTTAATATGTGAATGCATGGTAATTTATTAGCACACTACTAAAATCTTCTATCTTGGAAATAGGTAAGGAAGTCCTAATATAAAACAGCCTTGTTAGGTCAGAGATTATATTTGAGAATCGCATGAATGGTGTTTTAGACTGCCTGAGATAATGCAATTTCACTGCATTTTAAAGTACGATAAAATATTAATATTTGTACATATATCTTTATAGTTCATCTAAATTATAATACATGAACCTATTGTGAATAATAAGGAAGAGAAAGAAATATTTTTCAGTATGTTCTCCTAATTTTATTCTTAAGATGTTTGAGTGAAATATGTTGCTACAATGTATTGATATTTAATATAAAAGTATAAGGTCCTTTTAAAAATTTTTCCATTAGATATAATATGCATAAGAAGAGAGAACTGGGTTTTCCTGGGTATGTACCTCAAAAAAAAAATCTCCCAGAATGGAGCATTACTTGTAGAAATAGCTACATCAGAAAACACACTGAATCACTCCAATTATTATGTTTAAGATCACTAACTTCCTGAAAAGCAGTCTGTGTTTAGATTATGTAAATTGCTTTAATTTTAATTTTTTAACATTACTTTTAGTGTTTTTACAGTCCAGTCATTACCCCTTCCCAGTCTGCCCTCACATTTAGTTTTTCATCCCACTACTCCTCTCCCTGTCTCCAAGAGGATGTCCTGTCCCCATTCCCCACCCCCACCCCCACCAGGCCTCTCAATTCCCTGAGGCCTCAAGTCTCTCAAGGGTTATGGACATCTTCTCCCACTGAGGCCAGAGCAGGCAGTCCTCTGCTCTATATGTCAGGATCTTAGGACCAGCACATGCATGCTGCCTGATTTGTGGCTCAGTGTCTGAAAGATCCCAGGGGTCCAGCTAAGGTAAGACTGCTTGTCTTCTAATGGGTTGGTCCTCCTCCTCTGCTTCCTCCAGCATTTCCCCAATTCAACCACAAGGGTCACCATTGGTTGAGTGTTTATGCATCTGTCTCAGTCAGCTGGTTGTTGAGCTTCTCACAACACAGCTGTGCTAGGCTCCTGTCTGTAAGCACACCAGTAATAGTGTCAGGTCTTGGAGCCTCTTTTTGAGAAAGATTCCATGTTTGCACAGTCAGGGGACTGCCTTTCCTTCAGTATCTTCTCCAATTTTTTAGCCGCAGTTCTTTTACACAAGAAAAATTCCAGGTCAGAGTGTTTGACTGTGGAATGGCAATGCCATATTTCCACTTGATGCCGTCTTTCTGCTAGAAGTGGACTCTAAGAGGTCCCTTTCTCCACTCTTTGGCATATCATTTCTCTCTTTTTGAGTCCTGAGAGTCTCTCACTGTCTAGGTCTCTGATACTTTCTAGAGGGTCCTCCCCCCACACAACCCTGGAGGTTGCATATTTCCATTCATTCTATTGGTTCCCAGGGGGCTTCTCACCTGTCCCTACACATATCTGATTATGTTTCCCAGGATTACAGCTTACATTTTTATTGGCTTATGATTGAATGCATTTAAAATGGGGATATAATAGTTGACTTCCTCACAGTAAATTTAGGTAAGTCCATAGTTTTGTTTTGTTTTTTTTTTTTTCTTTTTTACTGCATTTCTTTGTCTTTTATGAAGCCCACTTTGACTTTTCTAGTCCCCTTTTCTTTTTTCTGTCTGTGTTCTGGATCTGTGATGTTTTTCAGTAATTCACCTCATGAAATTACCCAGCCCTCTAAAGTCACACAGAGAAAATATCTAGTGCTCAAATATACAACTGTCAAACTTATAGACACTCCAAGTGCTTCTCATAGAGTGAAGTATAGAGCACCTTCCCAGCTGTTAGCTGTTGACAGTGTTGTCTTCAAGTGTAAATTTTTTCATGAAAATTGCCCCTTTGGGAAAAATTAGTGAGTAGCAGGTAATATAATGCTAAAAATGAATTATATTCTTCAGGAGATTAAAATGCCACAATACATGTGCACTTCCTCACTTTATGTTTCTAATTTTTTTCTGACTTGCAAGATAATTTTGATTTGTACTATGCCATTTGTAATCAGAATTCTGTGAAACAGCAATATATGAAACAACATGCTTTGTTAAATAGCAAATGAAAAAAGAAATAATGCTCAAAGAAATATGTACAAAAAATTCTCATGGGGGACAAAAGACTAGATAACAGATCTATGTTGACCCAGGCATAAATTACTCTTATCATATTTACTGAAAAGGAATTTTTAAAAAGTATAATTGAATTTTAGCAGAATTATTACATATAATTGAGAAAGAACATTTTGCCTCAGATTTAAAATATCTTCAGTGTTGGTTAAAGTCTCTAATATACATTGATACAAATATATGTAATATTCAATATCAAAAAAGATAAAATGATTAAAAATTAAAGTTTGGGTTTACTTTAAAACTTAGACGTTAAAGATGATTTGTGTCTCAAATAGTTTCTTTCATCTATGTCTGCTCACCTATCCCCTGCCTAGAATTTGATATGTATCCACAAATGTGAAAAGGAGTAAACAGAGATTACACAACTTCAGATCATGAGAAAGAAATATTACCAGATAATAAGCACCTAAATCTACTATGTAAGCAAGTATAAAATTGATCTCTATGATTTTCAGAAAGCATTTGAAGTACACAAAACCACTAAACTTTGAAATTTAGACCTTTGCTAATGGGAACAAATCTTCACCAACTCTACATCATAGAGAGGGCTAATATCCAAAATGTATAAAGAAGTTAAAACATTAAACACTAACAACCCAAATTAAAAATGGGGCTCAGAGCTAAACAAATTCTTAACAGAGGACTTTCAAAAGACAAAGAAGCAGTTAAAGTAATGTTCAAAGTCCCTATTCATCAGGGACTTGCCACACAAAACATTCCTGTGGGTCTGTCTTACATACAATACAATGGCTAAGATAAAAACTCAAGAGATAGCATATTTGTGGGAGCAGGAAAATAAAAGAGGGAAGGATGGAGAGAGGGAGAGAAGGAGGGAAGGAGAGAGGGAGGGAGGGAGAGAGAGAGAGCACAGGCTGGCAAGGATGTAGAGGAGTGAAAGGAACATTTTTTCATTGCTTGTGGGAGTTCAATCTTGTACAAGCTCTTTGGAAATGAATTTGATGATTACTCAGAAGAATGTAAATAGTTCTATCTCAAGGCTAAGTTATACTACTGCTAAGCATATACACAAAATATGCCCCACTCTACCACAGGGGCACTTGCTGACCTGTGCTCATAGCAGCTCTATTTGTAATAGCAAGATCTGCAAACAATCTAGATTTCCCTCAACTATAGAAGAGTTTTTTTTTTTTTTTTTTTTTTTTTTTTTTTTTTTTTTTTTTTTTGAAATGTGGTACATCTACACAATGCAATACTATTCAGCTATTAAAAACAAAGATATCATGAATTTTGCATGCAAATGGATAAATCTTGAGAATATCATCCCGAGTGAGGTACCCCAGTAAGAAAAGGACATGCATGGTAATGCTCTCCCTTATAAGTGAATTTTAGCCATAAAATCCATGTAACATATTATCCTGCATAGAACAAAGTAGCTAAACAAGAAAGAAAGAAAAAGAAAAGATGCTTGAACAAGAAGAAGACCAAAGGAGGCATCTTGGATGCATTGGGGTCCTTGAATTTCTTTTTTTATCTCCCCTTTGGAATAGAATAGTCACAAGAAGCAGATGGAGGGATTGTACTGGGTGGAAGAAGGGATGCAAAGGTGAACTGTTTGGGGTCAGGATAAGGCATGATAGGGGCATAAGCGATGGCCAGATGGCCAGGAGAATGAAGAAATCTGCCTCTGATTAGGTGGGGACAAAGGGATCATCTTCAGGAAGGAACAGAGACCTGAGATAAGGGAGGTGTTCAAATATCAATGGGGGTGTCCTTATGTGTGACTCTCAGCATAGGGGATCTAGAATCTGAAGAAGCTTCTACTTTTAGCCAGGCAGGAATCCAAAAACTGCTATAGGAACAGTGACTCACACACAAAACTTTTTACCTAAAATGTATCCTGTCTACAAGAAATGCAGGAACAGAGGTCAACCAAAACTGACCCTACTTGAGACCCATATTATAGGCAAGTAGTAGCCTCTGAAACCAATAATAATAATCTGTTACACCTGCTGACAGGATTATAGTATTGCTGTCCACGGAGAGGCTTGAATTTGCAGCTGACTCAGACAGATGCAGACACCAACAGCTAAATATGGATGGAACTTGGTGACTCTTACAGAAGTGTTTAGAATGGAGGACCCCTACAGGAATGTTAACTCCACAGGAAGACCAACTGAGTTAACTAACCTCAACCCTTAGGGCTCTCTGTGAGTGAACCAGCAACCAAACACATACATGATTAATTTATATGCTATTTTGATACTAGGTATTTCATGTTTAATAAGATTGATAAATTCAAATAATTTATATGTATTGAATAATAATCTCTTCATATGCTGAAGACAGTGGTGTTGTTAAAAATGAGATGACCATATAGCAACCAATTCATTAGAATACTGATGGTTGGGATTGTATAAAACAATATTTCATGTAAATACATGTATTACTTTATATATATATATATATATATATATATATATGTTTCTAGATATATATATTATTGATAGATATATATATATGCATTATATATATAATATATATAATGCATATATATTGTTTCTAGAAGCAGTTGGAGGTTTTTAAATAGAAGAATGTTGGGGGCTTATTAGGGCCAGATACTATGGTGAGTTGTAACAATAGGATGTAAGACATAAAGATGTTTTACAAAGTGAATTAATGAAAGAAGGAATTTATTTTAGTGTGATGACAGGAGACCTCAAACAACAGATACATTTTTTAAATAAAAGAATTTTGTTCTCTTGAATACAAATTAAATTTGATGTGTGAGCAACTATGGAATATAACAGAAGTGTTTAGAGATCAGATTCAATATGCATCAAGATCTGGATGAGTATTTATTTTGATTGTTGCTTAAAGTTACCACCCATCAGCCTCTTAGCTCTTCAAGTTGTGCAGTGATAGCTGAGATAAGCAACAAAGAAGCTTTTCCTTCTGTGTAAAACAAAGAAATGAGCCATTATTTCCTGAACAATAATCTTCCATCTTCAGCAAGTTGCACCTCAATACAAATCTTCAAGGAGCCTGTTATGTTTGACATATTTTATTCTGTGCAATGATGTACCTTTGAATATATCCTTCATATAAGGGACATATTTTTGTGGAAATTTACACAGAATTATGAAATAACTCTTTCTGCCTTCATAAGCACTGGCTTTTTTCCTATGATCATTCTAGGAAACTAGATATTTATAAAATGTAAGTAATTGTGGATTTCTTTAGTTTACAAAATCAGCTTCATTTTGATTTTCCCCATTTTAACTTGACATAAAGCTCCAAATTCTCATTTTCTGTAGTAAGACACCTTATCTGTAGATACACAGTTCAATGGGAATGAATTATATACATTTAAAACTCTTGTGATAGCATAAGAGAAGCCCCAGAACATTAATCCATAGGATTTAAGTTAATACAGAGGCACTGCAATGATTGTTTGGTCAACTGTATGGACCCTTAATTCTTCTGGAAAGAGCATCTTAATGAGAGAGTGTCTAGATTAGTTTGGCCTGTGGGTGTGCCTGGAATATATTGTATTAGCTTCATTCATTGGATGAAAAGACTTGCTATGCATGGCAGCATCAAGTTCAGTCCTAAACCATGTCAGTGTATGGAGGGGCCTGAACACTAGTTCCGGCAAAAAAACATCCGTCATCTTCTTGATCTTGACTGTGCATTTACGTACTTTGAATCTCTGCATTGAGTTTCCTATAATGAAGGACTGCAATCTGAAATGGTAAACAAAATAAAAGCTTTCTGCTCAAAGCAGTGTTTAGAATATTTTATTACAGTAACAGAAATTAAAATAAGAGTAGTCAGTAAGCAAAACTTCTTAGTCTTGTCTAAATACTAAATATTTCTCTGAGGCATATAAGAGCTAATTGTGGTGCACATAAGACTGGGATAAGAGAGGAAATCTTGTCATAGTGATTGCCCATTGAACCTCCAAATAGCTTCCTCTTTTTATAGCTACATATTCCATTAAGTTAGATATGTGAGTGAGTTGGCAGAGGAGCTGAGTCACCTTTAGTGAATAAATTAATTATATGTGTTTCTGTCCTTTTAAGTCATATAGCCAAAAATTTATAAGTAGAATATCCAAGTCACAGCACCAATGAAATGAAATGAAAAAGACATATCCAGGCCTGAGGAAATCTAATCTCCTCACACAGTGGCGGGAGGAATATGGCCCATGATGGTGCGGTGAGGCCTGGAGGCAAGGGAGCTGCCTCTTGGGGGCCCATGTTGAGAATCCCTTCCCCCTAAGGGACCAGTCTCATGATTGTATAGTACAGAATAGAGTTAATTCAAGTCGTATGAGAGTTAAGAGAGTATTAGAGGCAGAGAGAGAGAGAGAGAGAGAGAGAGAGAGAGATGGGGGAAGAAGAGAGAGGAAGGGAGGGAGAGAGAAAGGGGGGAAGGAGTAGAGGAATAGAGGAATAGAGGCTGGCTATGAGCACGTGTTGAGGGGGGGAGGAAGGAGAAGAGAAAGGGTAAGGGGGAGAGAGCAAGAGAGGCAAGAGAGCAAGACAGAGGAGGAGGGGCAAGCAGCTCCTTTTATAGTGTCAGGTCACTGGGGTGGAGTGTACCTAGCTATTGCCAGGTAACTGAGGGGTGGGGTTTACAGAATCCCAACAAGAATATATATATATATATATATTATGATTGTTGAATGTGTACCCTTGCATAGAAATTACCTTCCACAAAATGAATATTTCTGTCACCTCACAAAATTTTATTGTACCATTTACTGTTCATTTCCATGTAACCAGAGGCAAGTTCTGCTCCAGCATAACTCATTGGATTTTAGTTTTCTCAGTTCTGGGAATTCGTCCACAAGAAAATTGAGGATTTCATTATTGTAAATATAAATGCTGCTTTATTCCCTTAGGTTAAGGTATGAGATGAGAGGTCTACCCAAGCTTTACGAATACGTGGCTTGGGCTAAGTAAGCCTACAGTGTTTCTATCTAAGTGTCCCTATGGATGAGGTCTGGAAGTTTCTAGCCTCCATACAATCTAACCTGATAGGTCAGACCTGGAAGCCTTCAGCTTTCAGTACCATCTGCTAACCTGGGCCTAGAATGTTATAACTTCACAGACATATTGCTAAATAAGCTCCCTCGTTCTCTTTCTGAACTCTCGCAGGTTGGTTCACCTCAGCTGTTCTGGCTTGAACTCCTCTCCAAGATGACTGAATTAAATTCGCTTCTGTTATTCTGACTGAATTGCTGTGCGTGAATGACCTGCTTCTGAACTTCATGAACTGACATGCTTTAAATTCAACTACTGTGCTTCAAACTGAGCTGAATAGCACTGGATTTAATTCCATTGAACTATCTCTCCCTTGCTGGACTTTAAGTAGGCCCTCTTTGCTATCCTTGTGACATTTGGACTTTTCCTATATCTGAGTCATTCTCACTTTGTCTACCTCTTAATTATTTGTCATTATTTGGGATTAAAAGTATGTACCAATGGCATGTCTGTATTCCAACCAGATAATATCTGGGGATGTAATCATTTCCCAGGGCAGCCATATTGCTGGATAAAAATTCCTCTATACCTAATGGACACTTTTGAGACTGGCTTTTTTAATTCACCATAGTGATTTGAAATGCATAAAGTTGTATTTATTAAATGAGCTTATTTGTTAGTTTTTCTGGCCTGCAGGAACTCAACCATGTGATTTTTTTTTTATTAAAAAGTGTTATGTACTTCTTTCAAACACAGAAATTGTAATTCATCTTCACTAAACTCATGAAGTTCACAAATAGCGTTATAATTAAGATAAGGACAATAAGGAAAAATAATCTAAACATATGGCATTTTATACACATGTATAATATTGTGAGAGCCTCACTTGTTCTATGAACTCATTAATATGTGATTTGTTGGAGTTAATTCCCTTGTGTGAAATCATTTCTCTTGAATTTGGACAGCAGCATTGTTTGTCATTTTATCAGTCTGTAAGGATTTCACAAATTTATAGGCATAAACTTTTAAAAATGTACATGTATTATTAACATTTTTAATAACTTATTTTTATTTTATTGTATGAGTGTTTTGCCTAGATGTATGGAAATACAGTGCATGTGTTCCTAGTGCCTAAAGAGTCCAGAAGTGGATACCAGATTTCTTAGAGTTTGTGTGTCAGATGGTTGAACTTTAGCATGCTGAGAATATTACAGAGATACAGCAAGAGCAGCCATCTTTCTAAGACATCTCCCCAGGCTCTAAAGTTGAAGAACCCAGGGGATGAAGGCTATGGGAGATTCTAAAAGTCGAGATGACAAACTATACCCAGATAACACGGTCTGCTAAATCAACTAAGGAGGGCTTTATGAGATCACAGCTATGGAAGCTGTAAACACAGGACCTGAAAAGGTCTTCACAAGGTTCTTGGTTACGGATATTATCATTTTGTTTTATGAAGACTCTGAAAAGTAGAAACAGGCATATCTCTGACGCTTTTCCATGGTCTTGTGGCTTTTTTTTCTCCAGTTCGTTTGCCTTGTCCGGCCTGGACGTATGGAATTTTGCCTTCTCCTATTTGTATCTTGTCCAGTTTGGTTGTAGCTTCTGTGTGTCCTGTTTTTTGTTTTCTGTTTTCTGTTTTTTTTTTTTTTTTTTTTTTTTTTTTTTTTTTTTTTTTTTTTTTTTTTCTGAAAGGAAACAGAAGTGATATGGGGAAGTGGAGAGATAGGAGAGAATTCAGACAACTGGAGAGAAAACTATGGCTGAAGTGTATTGCTAGTGAGAAGAAACTACTTTAAATATTTTAAAAATGTATTTTCTCACATAATATATCCGGACTAAGATCTTTCACTTCTCTTCTCCAAGTCTCGCCCTACCTCCCCTCACACCTTTTGTTCTATCACTAGAAAACAAACAGCCTTTTGTGGGAAAATATTTTAAAAAAAAGAAAAAAATAAATAAAAAATAGAAAAAAGAGAAAAGCTAACATATATGATTTGAACAAATAAACATAAATATTACACAGGAATGTACAATAAAATGAAACCAACTTACACACCGAGTAACTCAATAAAATAAAAACAGTAAACTAGGAGCTGTTATATATTATACATATATATTATACATATACTTTGGCTTTTACACTCTTTATGTTTTCACTTCCAAGTGGTTCAGTGAACTCTGGGGCTTGGAGGGGTTAATGAAGATATCACATTTAAGTCTGAATATGTTAAGATCTCTCAACGTTTATGCAATGCTTGTATGTGGGTGCCCATTTGTGTTTTCTTCTGATACATGAGGACGCCTCTCTCATGATTGGTAAACCTGGTACTTATCTTTGAGTTTCAGAATATCATTGGGGTCTTTACAAGATTCACTCACTCCTCATCACTCTCTAAACCCCAGGATCTTTGCATTTCCCTACACTGGAAAAATGTGCCCTCCCCGGACAAAAGGCCTCTTCTCACATTGATGTGAGACAGGGCTATCTTCATCTACATAAGTCTCTCAATGTGAGCTCAGTGGTTGTTGTTTTAGTCCATGGGAGTTGTGTAGGGTTTGTTTGCTTGATAATGTTGTTCTTCCCATAAGATTGCAACCCCTTTCATCTCCTTTATTCCTTTCTTTAGCACTTTCACAGGGGACAACATATTCAGTCCAATGGTTAGCTGAAAGGATGCTCAGCTGTATCTGTATGACTCTGACCTAGTCCCTGAGGAGGCAACTTTACCTGGCTCCTGCCAGTAAGTACTTTTTGGCATCAGCAATTGTGCTTGTGTATGGTGGCTGCATATGGGGTGGATCCCAGGTGAGGTAACCTCTGAAGAGTCTTTTCTTCAATCCCTGTTCCCCTTTGACCTTATGTTTCCTCCATGAGTGTTTTGTTCTCCTTTCTAAGAAGGACTGAGGCATCCACATTTTGGCCTTCCTTCTTTTTGAGCTTCATAAGGTCTGTGAATTGTTTTTGAGTATTCAGAGTTTCTGGATCTAGTATCTGCTTATCAGCGAGTGTTCTTTTGTGACTGAGATACCTCCCTCAGGATGATAGTCTCTAGTTCCATCCATTGGCCTAGGAATTTTATAAATTCATTGTTTTTGATAGCTGAGTAGTACTCCACTGTGTAAATATACCACAATTCCTGTATCCATTCCTCTGTCGAAGGACATTTGGGTTCTTTCCAGCTACTCGCTGTTATAAATAAGGCTACTATGAACATGGAGGAACATCTGTTCTGGCTAAATGTTTGAGCATTATTAGGGAATTTTCTCAGGAGTTGTATAGCTGGGTCTTCAGGTAGTAATAAGTCCAATTTCCTGAAAAACCGCCAGACTGATTTCCAGAGTGGTTGTGCCAGCTTACAACCCCACCAACAGTGGAGGAGTGTTCCTTTTTCTCTATAATCTCACTCCTCCACTGTCTGCATGCTCACTGCCAGTTTAAATAACACTATTTGCTGAAGGGGCTGTCTTTTTTCTGTTGAAAGTTTATATCTCCTTTGTCAGAAATCAAGTGACCATAGCTGTGTTTCTGAGTATTCAATTCTGTTCTATTGATATCCCTGCCTATTTCTGTATCAATACCATGCAGTTTTTACAACAATTGCTTTGTAATATACCTTGAAGTCACGAATGGTGATTTCACTGGAAGTTCCTCTATAGTTGAGAATAGATTTCATTATCCCAGGTTTTTTGTCATTCTGAATGAATTTGCAAATTGCAGTTTGCAACTCTATGAAGAATTAAGTTGGGATTTTGATGGGGATTGCAGTAAATCTGTAGATTGTTTTTGGCAAATGGTCACTTTTGCAATGTTGATCCTTTTTATCCATGACAAGCCTTAGTCCATGGTTATCCAATAGCATGCACATGTACTATTTCGGTATTCTTATATCTGTTAAGGATTGTTTTGTGACTGACTATATGGTCTGTTTTGCAAAAGGTCCCATCCAGTACTGAGAAGGTGGCATATTCTTTCGTTTCATGGATAAAATATTCTGTAGATGTCTGTTGATTCCAATCGTTTTATAACTTCTGCTAATTTCATTGTGTCTCTGTTCAGTTTCTGCTTCTATTATCTGTCCAGTGGTGAGAGTGTGGTGTTGAAGTTTCCATTATTATTGTGTGTTATGCAATATATGCTTTGAGATTTGTAGGGTTTCTTTTATGAATATTAGGTATCCTTGTATTTGGAACATAATTTTTCAGTATTGAAAGTTCATCTGGATAGATTTTTCTTGTGATGTGTAAAAATGTCCTTCCTTATCAACTCCATTTTCTTGGAATTTTTTTTTAGCCTTTTATTCTGAGGTAGTGCCTGTCTTTGTCTCTGAGATGAGTTTCCTGTAAGGAGCAAAATGTTGAATTCTGTTAACGTATCCAGTCTGATATGTTACTTGTCCTTTTTCCCTTACTGTGTTTAGGATTCTTTACTGGCTTAAAACATTTGGGGTTTTTACTTTTATGGGTTGGGAGGAGTTTAATTTCCTGTCTAAACTATTTGGCATTTCGTAGGCTTCTTGTATATTCATGGTAATCTCACTCTTAAGGGAAGGGACTTTTTTTTTCTATGATTTTGTTAAAGATGTTTACTGAGTCTTTTAGTTGAGAATCTTCACTCTCTTCTACACGTATTATATTTAGGGTTGGTCTTCTCATTGTGTTCTGTATATCCTGGATGTTTTGGCTTAGGAACTTTTTAATTTTTGCATTTTCTCTGACTGTTGTGTCAATGTTTTCTATGTTGTCTTCTGCCCCGAGATCTTCTCTTCCATCTCATGTTGTCTGTTGGTGATGCTTGAATCTATAACACCTGCTTTTTTTCTTAGATTTTCTATCTCCAGGGTTGTCTCTTTTTGTGATTTCTTTGTTATTTGTATTTCTGTTTTCAATTCTTTCACCTGTTTGGTTGTGGTTTTCTATAGTTCTTTGAGAGATTTCTGTACTTCTTTTCCAAGGGCTTCTACTTGCTTACATGAGTTCTCCTGTAATTGTTCATGTGCTTCTTGATGATCTCCATCATCATCATGAAGTTTGATTTTAAGTCTAAATATTGTTTTTCTGGTGTGTTGGGTATCCACTACTTCCTGTGGTTGGAGAACTGGTTTATGATGTTGCCAGGTTGTCTTTGTTTTCGTTGCTTAGTTTCTTGCGCTTTCTTCTTCCCATCTTGTTATCTGTGATTATAAGTGATCTTGCTGTCTCTGACTGGAGCTTGACTCTCCCTTGAGTCTGAGGCCCTGTGGGTCCAGGAAGGAGATTGCTACTAGGTGTTTGGGCCTTTGGGGGCATGCTGCGTCTTTGGATAGCAGTGACTCAGTTCTGTCTCTATGGGCTCAGGTTGAAGATTACTTATGAGGATGTGCTGGGTGCTCAATTGTCTGCAGACAGGTCTTGAGTGTTGTTAAAAAATAACATCCTAGGTTTCAGCATCAGTGTTCAGAAAAGTTGATGACAGTGGGGGAATATGGCCTATGGAGGTGTGGGGAGGCATGGAGGCAAGGAAAATGCCTCTGGGGGAACCAATGTTGCCAGTTAACTGTGGGTGGGGTATACCTACCTTGTGTCAGGTTACTCAGGGGTGGCTTTTACAGAATTCCAACACTAAGTCCTGATGGAGGTCACTTTGCCCTCTCTCTGGGCAGGAATGGACCAGTTCCCAGAGAGCACCAAGCTATCTGCTCAGGGAATTCCTGGTGTTTCTTCTCCAGAGAGCAGGACAGGGTGTGTGGCAGGTTTATGGTGGGCTCAGGTGAGAGAGCACTGGTGAGGGTGTTTTGAAAGCTCAGCCATCTGCTGGCAGGTCCTTAGTTTTTATGGAGTTTATCTAGCCTTCTCTCTGGGCCACAAAGACTGTCCCATTCTTTCTTAGTCAGATATTATGAACAGATTAGCAGCAAGCATGGTTGATCACGTGTCTTTGGATGAATCTTTATATACACACACACACACACACACACACAAATACACACACACACACACACACACACATACATATTCCCTTTCTTGTTATAGCTGAATGTTGAGGTATATTGTACTTCTAGGTCTTGATATCTGTTCCAGTATTTTTTTGGGAGAGTATTTTTCTTTCTCTCTGTAACACGTAGCAAAGAATGGCAGTGTCTTCTAGTAGGGAATTCTGAGATGCTGATAGGTCTGGTCACAGAAATTCTCCTAGTAAATATTTTTCTATATATGATAGCTGACTCTTAGGAATGAGGATTGTGTTGAGAAGATATTGTAGTTGTGGATAGGAGGGAGGAGAGTAGGGTGTTCTACATAGTTACCTGGAAATGGGAACAGAGAATGAAGAGTAACTGTAGTAGGGGGTCTGCTATATAACTTGTAAGGAAACTAAGATATTGAAATAGTAGAAATAAAGGGAAAGGTGAAAATATTCATTAGAACTACCTGCTTCCTGTCCAAAGTGGCCAGTGTCTTCCTGGCTAGAGTTGCCTATGTCTAATTGAAATTTATCATGTGGGCTGACAATTACAACAATTATGTCCTTCTTTCAATTATATTATATTTTATTCTTTTATGCATATAATCAATCAGTAGTCTATCTATCTACCATCCATCTATCCTTCCCCCCACCTCACTCTCTCTCCCAGACATTCTTGCAGTATGCACCCTTCTCTGGCCTGGAGCTCAATCTGAAGACTATGTTGCCTGGAAACTCACAGAAATCTACCTCTTCTGCTTCCTAAATTCTCAAATTAACATCATATACCACTCTCTCACACTGTCAAGCATTTCAAATTTTTGGATACGTTTTGGTGTTATGATGTTTATTGGTATATCTTATTTAGAATTGATATTGTTTGTTTAGATATTAGTTTGGAGTGCTGATCTCTACCTTAAGACACAGTGCTTAAGCCTAGCATTTCTAGGTTCTGAAAAACGGCTGTTCTTTATTTGCTATCATCACCTATTACATTGTTTTATGAGCAAAATTTCTCCAAATGTTACATAGACTCTAATGCCATTAATCACGTTTCAGTCAAAATGTCTGCTCTAAATCATATATTTTTGTGTTTCCCATGGTAGGTGTAGATCATCAGTGATTCATCCAAGTTTATAGAAACTTAAAATTGAGTTATCTTCCTATATTTCATTTTTGTAATATCAATATTTAATGACTAAAACATTTATTTTTCATACGCCATATGAAGACTGTGTATGCTGACTGTTCATTGAAAGAGAGATTATATTGTCCAAGATAGAACTACTTGTCCAGAAATGTTTTTATTAAATTAATGTTTTATTATTTTACTGAAAGATTGCATTTTTTTTCTGCTGGCATATTTAAAAATACACGCTTGAAAGAGGGGACATATGGCAATTTGCCAGTGTTATGTCTATTTTCTAGAGCTGTAAGTGTAAAAGTATAACCTAAATTCTCATATCCAGTATTTCTATAGATTCTAATTTCTTCTCTATCATCTGTTTTTTATTTAACCTTTATTTTTAACAAATGGTAGTTTTTAAAATTTTATAAATTAATTTTGAGGGATTTGAGACATTGGACATATCTATTTTCTGTATTCATATAGATGCAAATGCATCTTTCTAGAAAGCCATATCTTCATGATGGGCTCCATGAGTATAGAAAATAAAGTTGGACACCATTCATTATTTCAACACATGGGAAACATAGATAGATAACTGAGGTATTTCAGTGGAAATTTTTTATTTATATGAAGACTCAATTGCTGGTCAGTGTTTGTCATGACTTCATAGAATTGCACCGAAAGCTTCTGTTCCAGCACATTTTTTTGGTACTTCTCTATATTATGGCCACCTTTCAGGACCTTAAAGTTTCTTCTGAATCAACCTGCCATTGCTCATTCATTGAGGGTGTTCACAAGTCCTGCCTTTGCTAATTCATAAAAAGTTAAGTGAACCCGGCTGCCATGCTGATTCATGTGAACTGAACTGCTGATATTCCAACAATGCGGATCTGATTTGTTCCAAAGAAATATTTCTAACACTTCAACATGCTCCTTTGCTATAGTAACCTTTCTTTTCTACTACCTCTGGTGGATACTAGGCTAGAAGGGAGGTTTTCTATGCCTACACTTATGGAGTTAGAAGTTACCTCTTCAGATGTGAGATGAAGAAACAAAAAATACTAAGGTGAAACATAGCAGACTTTGCTCTTAACTTTATAATTTATGAACATTATAGCTCGAGGAAGGTCCTCTGAGTCTCAGATTCTGTCTAGTAACCACAAACAGTACTAAATCAAAAGGATTTCTAGCATTAAATAATACAAGTAAAATATTTAAACAGTATGTATAACCTGAAGTGACATATCACATTTCTTCTTTCCAAGTAACTGTTTTTAGACAAATCATGAAACTGTACAGTGGTTGTGAGGGGACAAAAGGAAACTTTCAAAAATTAAGCTAATGCGGATCAAAAGAGCTGGCAATTTGAAAATGATCTGTACACTGACATAATTTGAATTTTCTATAATTTCTCTCTAACTTTACTGTTTGATAACTTAGAAAAATTCTTGAACTGAGAAGTTTAAATTAAAACCTTTGAAATATGGAAAATAATTATTGCTTGCTTTTATTGCAGAGACATATGCTGCTGCAATGTGAGATAATTATAATTAGTCATGGGGCAAATTTTGTACAGTTACACTTAATTACTTTAAAAGAATATTGTCTATTTTATCATTTATCTCCAAACAACACTAGGACAGAGATTTTATCTGCAATGTACCTGCCTATATTTTTCAACTCTTTGTGAATTGCCACAAGATAACAGATATGATCATTGTTCCTTGTCTTATACCATGTTCTGTTTTACTAATGAATTCCCATCAAATGCTAATAAAACTGAACCTAGATACCATAAGCTACATAAAATTAAAACCGGTAAGGAAGACAGAAAGCCCACCAGTATGTGTTGCAGCCTGTCTTACTGTATCTGAAATGTTTGTCAGTTGGTACATGGTCATTGAAAATAAATGTTTTCTCTTCCCAAATTTTGATCAATAACCAAGCAGTGGTGGTAACAAAGAATTGAAGGCTCTCTCACCCCTCTTAGGAGATACAGTAGCATTCATAAGAAGAAATTTGAGAATCATTATAAACACTTAACAGTAGTTTATACTTTCAGGTATATAAGCAATAAAGATGCATATCACAAGAAGAAAACAATAATAGAAAAACACCTGCTCTCTTTGTGGTCAATGGGAAGTGAAAACTAAGTCAACTGTGTAGAGGTGAATATTCACCTGCAAACCTGGAAGTTTAAACAAAATCATCCAGACAGAAGAATAAAGAGCTTGTGTTTTCTTTTTAATTGGGAGAGGGTAATTTCTTTTCAGATGATCTACTAATAATCGAGACATATTAGTAATTCCATGTTCTACAATCATGAGACTATTACAAAATGAATAAACACACAGATATTAATGTATTTAACAAAAATTAATGAAAAAGAAAGCAATGAGGACTATGTAAAAGGCTGTGAAGGAAGGAAAGGGAAAGGGGAAATGATGGAATTATATTATACCCTCAATAAATAAAATGAATAATAGAAATGATCCTTTCATATGTAAATACATAACAATGGTTATCACTTGCCTTTTTAAGTCTGTCTGAAATTAGCACTGCCACCATTGCTGAAAGATTGCTCAGTTCTGTCACTATTCATACAAACTTAAATCCTGGGGAGTACGAAATACATTTTATTCTTAGCAAAATATCAGCTAAATATCCCATAGCATTTCCATCCCAAGGGTAGATTGCTGTGCTATTTCAAAAACACATATGCTGGGCCTATGATCAGCAGTTAAAAGTGCGTGTGCCCCAGCTGGAGAACCTAATTTTGGTCCTTCAGACTCAAGTGCTAGAAGTACAGAACCAAACCCTGTAAGTTTCTTCTAAACTCATATGAACAGAGGCATGTATGTATCACACCCACATAAGGATATACATACACTAAATAAGCAAAAGCAAATAAATCAAAATGTAAAATGTAAAGTCAAAGTCCTTGTCTCTGTCTCTCTGTAATTCACCTGCATAACTCTGATGTCTGATGCTCAGCTGGAAACTGACTGGTAGCAAATCTTCTTTTCCTTTCTCTTTATCACCCTCCCCTCCTTATGATCTTTTTTTATTTAAAACTGATTTTTCTCATGTGTTTATTACCTCACTTATTGAAGTAGGAAGCTGATTATCTGGTCCTGTCTGTAAACAAACCATCAGTGTGCATTCTGGTAGTTATATGCTCTTGTTAGTATTTTAAACCTGTTTAAAGATAAATTTATAGTGAGTATTTAGGGAATACAAATTTATTTTACAGTACACCTAAAGACTAAATATGTGAAAGACTTGTGAGTATTCAGTAGAACTGGAGGAAAAACAAATAAAAGTCAGGTGTTTAAAAGATTTAAATAAAGGAAGGTAAAATGAATACACATGGGGATCTGTATTGTTTTTTTAAGAATGAATTATAATGAAGGGAAGTAATCAAATTTGGCCATATTGATGGACAATGAAGAGATCACATGTGAAATCCCTTAAATAAAAGTACATCATCATAAAATTCAGTGTAAAGTACCTTTCCATTTGCACTTTTGACCTTTGACCTTTTCACTTATTTTAAGCACTTATCAAACGATGATTCTATTTTATAGTGGATATGTGTTGTCTAATAACTGAATTTTATAAATCATCCAAATATAATGTGTAAAACATTTCACTTTATATTCTTTAGTCTGTTTCTTAAATAATATTTAAAAGATATTTTCATCATTATTCTATGAAAACCTTTTTAGTTCTTTAGTATTTCTTATTAAAGGGTCACAGTAAATTATGACCCAATCTCTTCCTACTTTTGTTGCAGATATTTTAGCATGGCTGCTTCCACTTTTATGTTTTATATCAAAATGTATTTTATTACTTTTCTCATGTTTAGTTGTCTTTAATTTGCTTCTTTGTTTCTTAAGATCAAATCTTAATATAATATTTTGGGATAATTTTCCTCTAAAATAAGCATATTTACATTAGAGCTTTATTTGGAATTAATCAAGATTCTTCTTGGAAACTTTTATTAGTGTTATTGTAGAGGTTTTTCAAGTTTGTTTTTTACATTGATCTTTAATTTGGTAACTCAAATATTATGACAGAATATTTGATTTCAGAACAAAATAAATACAATTATTTTATATCATCTTATAGTGTTTTTCTGGGTAAATTCTTTGATCTATTCTTGAAAGTAATCTGTTACTAGAAAGGTATTTGGCAATATTTCTCAGATCTGTAGGTGATTTTATTTGTTTACTATTTCTTTCAATTGAGGTGGTGCTGTGGGAATATTTAACTTCATTAATTTATCTGTTATCTATTTACTCTGTAGTTTAATTTATTATGCAATTATGAGATTTATATACATATCACAAATATAACACATATGTTTCCAAACATAGTTGTTTAATGATTTGGGCATGTGTCCTGTTATTTCTGGTAATATCCCCTGTATTTTTGCCTGTTCTCGTTGTACTCACGTGAAATTTCATGTCCTTTCTTTTTCATGTTTTCCTTTCTTAGTCCTTTAAAATGTAACTCTGAATTCAAGTTACATTCCAAAACATACTCTTCACTTCTAATTATAGCATATTGCAATCAAATCTTCAGAGCATCTCTCTTGTCTACAGGATATGGTTAGGGTCACAAAGTTTTTATCGATACAGACATCTCTGAATAAGAATATGGTAGTTAATCAAATGAAATGGGATGATGTTAATGTATGTTATAATATATATTATATAAAATTTTCTGTGTTTTTCTGTGTCTC
This sequence comes from Micromys minutus, assembly GCF_963924665.1. Classification (NCBI taxonomy): domain Eukaryota; kingdom Metazoa; phylum Chordata; class Mammalia; order Rodentia; family Muridae; genus Micromys; species Micromys minutus. The sequence continues at coordinate 9,278,400 of NC_137971.1, forward strand.
ATTCCTTTTTAGTTTTCTTCTATTCTTCAACTTTATCCCCTTTCATGCCCAACAACTGGTTTTCCTCTAACATTTTAATTGATCAAATTATTGTTAGATCAATGCTGTGTAACAATGCGGAGTAAAGTGAAAATATTGTCTCCGAATCTTTACAGCTTATAATCTGTATGTACATTCATTACAATCAACAGCAAGTTAATGTGGCCATATTTATATAGCTATTAGACAAAGTCATTATCTAGTTGATTATACACATTATTCTATTGATTTTATATTTGTATATGTGTTCACATAATTATTTTGTTTGTGCATTATAAGCCTTGTAGTACACTATCATCATTGTTACTTTAAATGGTGATGCACATTCAAACAGATAGCATCAATAGAAAATTGTTAATATGTGTATCATGCTCATTTATTTGAAAATGTTCTAGTATTTTAGAGTTCTCTGTGAACCTTAAGAACCATTGTTTTTTCCATTTTCCTTTAGCATACTTTTTTTGCCTGCTGATTTTATTGATTTTATTGGCATAGTTTATACAATCAACATTGATTCACTGGCTTATGTGTCTGAAGAAGAAAATCTTCTCAGACAATCTCTGAAACAAGGAACAAAGGATGAATGCTAGTAAAACGTTGGGACATGCTGTAGCTTCCTTATTGCTACTGATGTAAGAGGGGTAGTAGAATAGACTTTCTTTCCCCAATTTCCTAAAACCTTTCTTCCTCATATTCTCAAGGTTTACTACTACCAGGCAGAGAACAGACACACATCTAACTCTAAATTCTGTGTTTTTATAAACCATATGCATTCTCTTTTTATTCCAAAGTATACATAAGCATAATTATCAGAAATATTATCCTTAAAATAATAATCACTTGATATCTCTTTGTCTATATCAACAACTGTAGCTTGTTTCACCACTGATGAATATTTTGCATTTTATTGTGTATTGAGACTTTTGGAACTACACATTAATAATAATATCAACCAATACAAAAATTTCAAGTCATTAGCCTTCAAGGGTGTTTTTCCCCCTAGCAAGCTGTGGTCTTTCTTCTGACCATTCATCTGCAAACAGTACAAATCTTGACATGTAAAGAAAATATACACTCATATTTTTATTTATTTATTTTTCCACCAGAAGGATTTTATATTCTCAAATTTTACTGATTTTTACCTTATCTAATCTATTTTCAAAACATTTATTGTTTTTTTCTTGTTAGTGATATATGTTGAAAGAACAGAATAACTTCCTTTTACACATTGTTTTATTGTCTCTGTTAGGAGATATGGAGAACTTTTATGGAATCAGGATTTAAGTCTGTACATTTGCCATACATACTAAGGAACAAAACTAGAAGGCTGAATTGCTCAGGGAACAGAGAGCACTACTGATAAACCCTTTATTTTACCCTGTGAAATTGAGAAATATTGTCATCTGCATTGGGATGCCAAAGAGACTGTACCCATATTATTGCAGGCCAGTGCATGTTGTAATATGGATCACTTAGCTTATATCTGATAGTCAGGAAACTTAACTTCCCGTTGAGATTTATCTTTTTTCTATAAGACATGTATCTCCAACTGAATGACTGAGCACACGTAAACCATCTTTTGAAAATTATTTAGTCTTTAGGTTGTAAAATAGTATTCTGAGAATAAAAAGTTTGCTCCTTTGTAAGAGCTAATCATATAAGTTTGAAAAAGAAATTTGAGTGTTACCAGTAACTCAAATGTTCATAAAGAAGCATTTTTAAGATTTCTACTTTATGTGTATAAACATTTTGCTGTCATGAAGTATTTTTAACAAGTCCTCTGTGATAAAAAGAGAAAATAGAAGCCTACCCCAAGAACCATACCTTGAAAATACTTTTAGCCTTTATATATTCAAAATATTCCATAAGGAACCCTTACTTCGCTGGTAGAAAATTATACCTAATTTGTGTTCAGTGTGTTCGTTTCATGATTAATGACAGCAATAGTAGGTGGGCAGAGAGATGCTGTTTTCACTAAATTAATGAGTTGTTGGTGACAGTATGTAGTCTCTTCCCTGTACACCAATTATTTAAATTTGACTATGCAAAATATGCAATGATAAAATGAAGAAAAGTGGTTATTGTTTCCACACATGGCTTGTAATTACAGAATCTAAAATTGCTTCAACTTTTGATTACAGGAATTCTAAAATTTATATTAATGGGACAAACAGATTTATACAATAACTAAACTCAGGCCAACATAACTAGATCAAATGACTTCTGTATTCCTTCATTTGTTAGACTTCCTGTTTCCCAGAGTAATTCGCATAGTCTCTATTATATTTCAATTGTCAGATCGTTTCCTCTCTGTTTTTTCCAATTAGATTTCTAAGCTTCCTAAAGTTTGTAAACTGTTCTCATCATCTCTCTATTTGTATATAGTATCCTGTGTTTGTTTTGCCTAATATGGAACACTTTCTATAAAGAATAAGCAAGAGAATCCTGGCATTGGACACTCACACAGAAAACAGAGAACCACTTTGGTTTGGTAGAGGACACATTTCATGTTTGCCTATGGTTGTGGTGTATAGAAACTGGCTAACTTTATCCATAAAATAAAGAGAGGATGAAAATGTTAAATTTAGTTCCAGGCTGAACATGTGATACTTGAAGTCAAGGAAAGTCAGGTTATGTTTTACCAAGAATAACAATTGAAATAGACAGCTTTTTGCTTTCTTTATAATCTTCCTTTTTGCTATCAATACTCAATTGAAACCAAGGTAACTATGAGTTTGAGTAATTATAATATGTTATTACGGACAAAATTCTTGGAGCCACATAGACATTTTGTTACAGCCATAAGTAAAAGCTTACATTTTACAAATGACAGTAATTTTTTACAACATGATGAGACATTTTTCTGAAGCTTTTTTGACTAATACTTTCTGAGTCTGTAAGTGTTTAGATGAAGGGCCAGTAAAATCAGCTTCTAATTGTAAAGTTCTCTCTTTTGAAGGAATATGCAGAGATTCCTCTAATGAGTCATGCATTAATATCTAGCGTTTTATATATGGCTATGATAAATAAAATTAAATAATTATAGCTGAAGAAAATTTTTCTACTCATATAGTTAGGTTACTATTAGTGCTTTCAATCTGGTGTTCATGCTCTAGGTATCAAACAACTTTGATTTGTGGGTTTTTAGTCTAAACACCATGTTAAGGATGAAAATTTTAATTTCAACCTTGAAAGATTGATTACTTTCACCTTGTTTATGATCACATCCTATACAAAAAGAAAAAAGCACAGAGTTAATGGGCATTTTCAATTACCAAACATATAAAGGCATATCTAGAGAAACACAGATAATTACAAATTACAAAAATTTTGGTTATAAAAATATCCACTGGCTTTTTTTTATCCACTTTATTTATAGGATAATGTGACTAGATGTATTTTTTCATTGCTTTGATGCTGGCCATTATTGCTCAAATAAAAGCAGGTTTTCATTAAAAATCAAACCCAGGAAGGCAGATTCTAGATTAACAATAAATATTACCTAGCCTGATTTGACTGTTTTGCATATAATGAGCTTCATATGAATAAACTTTAATGAGAAGATACATCATTACAGCAAACACTCATTTTTCCGTTTGTCTATCTTTTCAACAAACATGCATTGGGTCAACTGAACGTGGAAAGTGCATGGTAGAGTGAGATTGTCCTACCATTCAGTGTGCTGTGGTTAAGTAGAGGTAAATGAATCCTTGGTTAACAATGAAAACTAAGAAGGACTGTGAGGGGGTGAGGATAATAGTCAGTGGCACAGACCAAAACAAACATTATGGAAGACTCTCAGGAAGAACTAGCCCTCTAGTAAGGTAACTTTAAAGGCCATGTATACAAAATTAGCCCTAGAAAATTACAGAACAGCAGGTGATTTGAGGTCATTCATTCATGGCATAATCGTGAGCAAATTGCTTATTGTTTTCAAGCCTAATCTCTTTACATTTATAAAATGTTAACAGATCAAGAGTGCTGTTATAAGGATTGGATCCCTAATAGGAATAAGGCTGCTGGACAAAGTGCACACATACTGGTAAATAATAGGTATTTAGTCAATGTTGTTTGACTGAATTGTTGACTGCAGGTCACGGATGCTATTGTTTTATGAGGAAAGCAACTGAAACACAAATATAACCATTCTTTTGCTGAGATGGGCTTCCTCCTTTTAATCATCTTAGGCGAAACACAGAGAGAATTATTTCTTTTTCTGCTTTGAGTGTTTTAGAATTCAACACAGTACAGCATAGATCATTCTATACTGTCTGTATAACAAGCTACAGGATCTTTGTCCTCTACTCTTCCTCTTGTACGAATAGAGAACAATCCTCTTCTTAGCAAATGATTAGACACTGTCCATGTGAAGGACATCCTAGGTGACAGTGGGAAAGATGGAACAAATTATGCTGAATGTTATTTTCTAGTTATGAACTCCATGATGTGTAGCTCTCCAACTACTTTTTATGGTATGTGGTTCTTTTCATAGAATTATAAGAATCTATTAAAAGCATTAATATCTTAAGAGCTCTCACACAGAATTTGTGGGGACATGAATACAATTAGCATAAAGCAAAATAAAGCTTCTTAAATCAAAACAATCAAAAAATTGAACTAGGGTCTGGCTAGAAGGCTCATTAACTTCAATGACTGCTGCGCAGTCATGATACCATGATTTAGACTTCGGGACCCACATCAAAACAATGAAAACGCTAGTCCCTTCTTGCAGGGCACTGACTGAGGCAGACATATACAGGGCCTAGAATTCCTTAGCAAGCCAATATCACAAAATCAGAGCCACAAAGAGTGTCCACCAAATAAGCACAGTTGTGAAGAATGCCACCAAATCTTCACCTCTTACCTTCAAACACATAGGGGCATACCATTACATACATTTGTAGGCATACATTTTTTTCCACTTACTTTAAAAAGGGTTCAACTTCCCCTCTATCCCACATCCCACTAAAGATAGTGGAAAAGAAAAGTTATTAGGACACAGGGGAAGTAGACTTGTTTAGAAATTATTCTTTGGGGGACAAGTCCAAACTTTGTTGTTTTCTGTCATGTCCACCAGCCAATATCAAACACAAATCAGGAGCTGCAGACCAGTCCACTTGGCAGATACAATCCAGGAATCAGTAGCAACAGTTCAATCCAGAAAAGAGAATGAAGTTCATCAGCTGACCAGAATCTATGGAGGTGACAAGAACCCCAGGAACTTCACAAGAATTTCACTGGCCAGTTTCTTTCAGTAGTGGGTGTTACCACAGCCTGAGCTCAACAAGGCAATGTAAGGTGAACCAATACATGCACACCATCAGTAAATAATAGCAAAGTAGCAAATGGTACAGCTCCCCACTGTCTATTACGTCATATTTATATGACTTCATCATGTGCCGTTTCACATGACTTTTATAGCAAAACATCCATACATATGTGTCTGCTTCAGGAAAACATTCGTTCATTTGTCTGCCTTAGCAAAACATCTTTCCCCAGTGTGCCCTAGCAAAACATTATTTGCAATAGGTGACTTTCCAAAGAACTCAGAAATACCCATATTGTATCCCTCTTTCTGTTTAAGAATTGCTGTTCTCTCTAATAATCACAACCGACACTCAGTAGAAATAATGTAAGGACCATTATATTTTAAATAAATGGCATATAAACAATATAGTCAAACAACAATTAAACAAAACAGCTTTAATTTCTATTAAAATACAATAATTCTAGAAAAACATCTTTAAATTTCTATTAATATGAAATAAGTAAACATAAACCTAAAAATTCTATTAAAATACAATATTTTTTACATTTTTATTGGCAAAACTTCTTAAATTATTGAAGAAAAACAAGTTTAAATTTTTATCATTCCCTAATTATTTCTATATAAGTCTCCAAGATTTTTAACATTAAATATGTGCACTAATATATGCAGGTGTGGAGCAGAAGACATAGTGTTAATAATAATCACATCTTCTCTCATTATTATATATTTACTGTTTTGTAGCCAAATGCAAGAACAATATCATATGGAAGCTCTCCAAAGATCATGATTTAATAACTATATGTGTGAATAAATAGTGTTTAATAATGTTATTACTACTTGTCAGAGCAATAATAAATACATTAAAACTCTCTTGATTTGAACATGCTGTAGCTTGTTGACATCATAACGAGAAAGTAACAATTGCATGATACACACAAATCACTTAACTTAGCTAGCAAGAAATCATAACATATAAGCAAATATTTATGGGGTAGATTTCAATGTGGTGATTAATTATCCCCAAGATTATGAAGTGCAGAATTACCAGACTGATCTTTTTTTTTTCAGAAAACTGCAGGATGAGTTGGCATTTACTGGGTGAACAAAAAGGTACAGACATCCCACATCAAAGGAGTAGTAAGTTTGGAAACATGGGGAGTCATAAAAATGTAATATCACATGCTCTGAGAAAGGTGAAAATTACAGCTTGCCTGAAGCCCACAGGCCTGTGGGAAATTACAATATAAGGAAATGAAGCTAGAGAAGTAGTTTGGAGCTAACTGGTAAAAAGATTTATGCCTCAGATAAAGGCGATGATCTTGTACAAGTCTGTTTGTGTTACCAGGGGAGTCACAGAACCAATTTTTTAAGGTAATAGAAGTAGAGTTGCCAGTCACTGAGCACTTCCTAAATCCTCTGTTCTTTCTTTGTATGAGTTTCACTGTTGTAATCTCATAAAATTAATTCTCCAGAACCGCACTATGAAGTAGATAACATGAATCTCATTTTACAAGTGACCAATCTAAGTCTGATGGAACTTAAGAAAGTCCCCCCTGTTCACAAATCTCATTGGCACTGAGTTATGCTCAGGATGAGACTTCTAAATTTTCATTAGGGGATAGAAGAAGGTCTTCAGAAGCAGAGTAACTGGGGTATAAAATTTTAACATTTAAATAAGTACCCAATGTCAATCTTCTGGGCATAGACTCTTAACTCAAGCTACATTCACCTGCCCTCTTCTCACTACATCCTCTTATCTGGTGATGACAAACTTCATTCAGAACATGTTTATTTTTACCAGTCCTCCTGGACCAAGTTTGCCTATTCCTAGATCATTTTTTATGTTATTAGACTTTAATTCTCAGATCTTTATAGGACAATGAAGTTAGCTCCAGGTTTCTATCAAAGATAAGGGCAGGGGAAGCCTGACATAAATACTGATGGTTTTAAGAGAGGAAGAGAAGAGGACATGCATGTTCCGTATCAATATTTCTATGTTGTTCGTCTTTGAGTCAGGATTCTGCTGCCAATAGGTCCATCACCATTTGGAGTCTTTTGACTTTAGACCAGGATCAGATTCAAGATATGTTTTGTCATTCAGGACTCTCATGACTGTGACAATGTGTTATTAGAAAAGGGAAATTGGCTAATAGAATGGGGTTTCACTGAAAATAAACCTCCATTAGCCAAGTCACTGCTCATATTAATTAGTGAAGTAATATGTTGTTTGTTGGGCTTTAAGAGGCTGAGACTTTAAAATGAGCTTATAGTCTAAGACATGCCTGAGAGTCTGAGAAAAAAGATTGAATATCATTTGCCACAATCTATTTAAATTATGAGTGAAAATTTTGAAGTTTATTATGAAATCTTAGATATATAAATGTTTTTTAGCATAACTTTAAAGTGAAATAAAAGCTTCCAAAAGCCTAGGTTGAGTTCAAACAATCCTCATTTTCCAATCTCAAGTACCTTCCAAGAGAAAGGAAGCAATCCAATGTCTAGATTGTTTTTTCCTTGGATTGCACATTTTATGCAATTATAGAAATTACAGATTGTAATTTTTCAGTGTCATTAGTGAATATTGCTGGAGGACAGAAGCCAATATAGAGGCCAGGAACTGGATTTGGGAAAATCAAGTGGTGTGTAATCTAGGATAATTTCATTAGGATTGTCTATGAATTTTAAAAGGAGCAGAGAGTGAGATATGGAAGGGCTGAGAGAGAGAGGAAATTGTATGATTATACTATATCTCTAGGTAAGTAAGAGATTATCAATAATGTCTATGTGAAAACACTACAAACTGGGAGTGGGGCTTTGATGTGTGTGCCATTTTAAGAAGGGTATCTCAGGTGGTCTGGAGTGAGGTAATCCTAATTCAATTAAAAATAAAATAATTATAAATAAAAATAAAATTCCAAGTCATTACAAACCTATATTATGTGTAATATAATGTTTAAGCAGCATATTATCAGATAACTTTGCAGTCATCTGATCCATAGGCAGGAGATCCAGCAAGATATACAAATCGTAATTGATCTGCCAAATAGAGTTGCTTCTTTACGGCTCTTTATATGAAGTTTCACGGGTTCTACCTCTCACTATCCCTATTGAAAGTAACCAAAATGTTAGTGACACACAATAATACAAACATAGTTAGCATGGTTAATTGACATCCCCTGTAGATTATTGGAAACATAAAAATATTTTGTCATGGTATATTTTTATTGGTTATTTTATTTAGTTACATTTCAGATGTCATCTCTCTTCCCTGTTTCTTGTCTACAAATCCCCTATACCAACACATCCCTCCTGCTTCTGTGAGGGTGCTCCACTACCTACTCATGCCCCTCACCCCTCTAGCATTTCCTTATCCTAGGGAATCAAGACTTCACAGATCTAAAAGCCTCCCGTCTCATTGATGTCAGATAAGGCCATCATCTGACACATATGCAGCTAGAGTCATGGGTCCCTTCATATGTACTCTTTGGTTGGTGATTTCATCCCTGGGAGCTCTGGGTGGTCTGGTTTGTTGATATTGTTGTTCTTCCTATGGGGTTGTAAGCCACTTCAGCTTCTCCAGTCCTTTCCCTAACTCTTCCTTTGGGATCCCCATTCTCAGTCCAGTGGTTGAGTGAAAGCATCTACAGTTTTATTTGTCAGACTCTGGCAGAGCCTCTCAGGAGACAGCTATATCAGGCACCTGGCAGCATGCACTTCTTAACATCATCAATCATGTCTGGGTTTGGTGTTTATATGTTGGATGAATACCTATGTGGGACAGTCTCTGGATGGCCTTTTCTTCAGTTTCTGATCCACTCCTTTTCTATGCATTTCCTTTAGACATAAGAAATTCTGGGTAAAAGTTTTTGAGATGAGTAAGTAACCCCATTTCTCAACCAGGGGTCATGCCTAATCTTGATATGATCTCTGCAGGTTCTCTGTTGCTTGTGTTGAATATTTCAGCTGATGTCACCTCTGTTGGGTCCTGGGATCCTCTTGGTTTCTTGGCATCTGGGACTTTCTAGTGGCTACCACCAGTTCACTAGGCTCACAACCAAAATCATAAAAATATTTCTAAAGAATAATATCATTTTAATTAGCATAAGAGAATTCATAAGGTATATACATTTTGGAGACATGGTTACTTTTGTCTGTGTTGGGGTCCTGAAAAATATCATCAGCATTTGCAGTTCACCAGAACTCTTTTGCTCCTGGTTATTATGTACCATACAGTAATCACATCTGGATAAAAAATGCAAGGAAAATAGAGACCAGAGAGTGTGTAATGAGTAAATACCCTTGCCACACAAACATGAGGACTGGAAGAAGGCTCTCCAAATCTCACAAACAACCAAGCACCGTAGTGTGCTTTGCCACTCTAGTGCCTGTAACATGACTTAAGAAGTGAGACAACAAGGTCCTTTGGAAAATTTTTGGCCAGTTAGCCTTGTGAACAGAGAGATGAACAGCAAAAGACCCAGAAGAAGACTCATGAAAACTACTTGGTGATCATTCTGCATATAATTACAGAGAAAGTATTGTCTTTGCCTAACCAGATAATTGACATCTGGGTAAACCAGCACACTACAAGGTAGTTCACCTGATCATTGCTATCCAGAGTTTCAGTTGAGAACTATTGGGTATGTAAGTACTGTATAACATAAATAATCTTTTAAATATAAACTAGCTTACAAAGGTGATATAATGTGCTTCAAAGCCACAGGGATGCATTCACTCCAGAGGAGCCATGGAACGTGGAACTCAGTTTTGTGGAAAGAGGTAAAGATATCATTGAGCCTTTGTTGTTGGGATATGAAGACTTGAAGATAGTATGTAGAAACCACTGTTTCTTCATATTCTTACTGTATTTTGGATACCCAGTAATGTTCTTCATATTCTTATACCTGGAACTAGAATGCAAAGAACCCAAGTGTGACTACATTCTTTCTTTTGACAATAAGACATAAAAGAATAATTATAGTTCTCTCCATCTGTGTATTCCCATAGTCCATTCTTCTATGCCAATATCTTTCATTCATAATTTCAAAACTCAGTATATGGCATTTACTGGCCTTCTATTTGACTTGTTTTGTTTGAAGAGTTGAATATATTATCACAAGTGGCTAATAGAAAAATCCTTGTTGGCAAAAGTTCCTAGCATTTTTTACAGAGCAAGAAACAAACGTAAATATTTTGTAGTCAATTTTTCAAAAACATTTTTATTGTATGGAGGTGAGGATGGACTGTAAACCTGGGTAGAAACTAAAGCTGTAATGTAACTGTAGAGTTTGCTTGTCCATCAACGATAGCCTGCATCTACAGTGACACGATAAAAAATAATTAATTTACCTTTTGCTCCATCTTGTTGAACATTGAACATTAAAATGTAGTATTGAGTTTTAGTTACCATGGTATCTATGTGAAATGTGTGTGTGTGTGTATGTGTGTGTGTACATTTATGTTTGTGTATGTGTATTGTATGTGGTTGTTAAGTATGTCCATGTGGTGTAGGTGTATGTGTGCATGATTGAGTGCATTGATGTATGTTTATGTGTGCGTGTTTATGTGTTTGTGAAGTGTGTGCATCTGAAATATATGTATGTGTATTTATGTGTGTGTGTATGTGTAATCTACTTTTATTTTTGTTGAAGGGCAGGCTCTTGAACCATGTCAAGAAATTTCTTTGGTGAAACTGAGTTTTGAGTTTTTTAAACAAATTTTAGGTCTTTCTAAAAAGAATGAATATCCTATGTATAGAAACAGATAAGGAAATATGTTTGATACAATCAGATGAGAACATAAGAAAAATCTGGATAGTGAAGAAGTCAGAAACCACCTTGAACCCGGACTGGACTGGAATGCAAATGTGGGATATGGTGAGAAAATGTGTCTGAGAGTTGCTGCTGTATTTAATGGTGTCTTTAATATCCAGAGACAGGAGACATTTGACTGACTCACCCTTGGGGGGAATCCATTAGATTGCTTTCTTCTGAAACAATGCAGAGCTTGCCAGTCATCTGTAAGATGACCAAATTTTATTCATGAATAATATTTCACCCTTCCCAGAAAGTTTCTAAGAAGACTGTTGCAAAAGAAGAATATGAAAGGAATTAAATCAAAATGTTCCTTGGAGAAGGTCAGATATGTGCTTGTAAATCTTCCTTAACTTCCCACATGAAAGAATATTTCAAATACTGTTTCTCTAAGTTTTCTTGTTCAAGGCAATATTGTTCTTTGTGAAGGAAAGGCCCGTGGGGATACAGAAGTTGGTTTTTGTAATATCTAGTTTTTAAGCCTCATGCAAAAATATCAGCGACTTTATCCAGACCTGGTCTTTCTATGTATCAGGATTCACAGGCAATGGAAATGCTTTATGTGAGTTGATTTATTAATATTTAGTGGCTCCTCTCATCTCCCCTAAGAAATAAAATATAAAAATGATAGAACATGTAAGTGAAGATCTTTTTTTTTTTTTTTTCTGGAGTGTTTGAAAAGAAAAAAACATTATTTGGGGGGCAATAGTTTTGCCCTTAGACAGAACTTTTGAGTATCAATTTTTATAAGTTTTACATTAGGAAGTACATGTTTTGGAGTGACCAACTCCCTGAAGCTGGCAGACGTGTATAGTGTCCCTCTAGAGAAACAAATAGAACATTTCATTTAATCTTAGCACTTACTTGTGCAGAATTAGTGTTTGTATTCCACCCAAATACTCATTCCTCACTCCAATTGCCACACTGGTGGTTAGTGTAGTTATTAAATCGGGGGGGGGGCAGTTCTATTAGTGAATTCACTAAAACTCTTTCTTTAGAAAGTGGAAATTAATCTCCAGAATTCCGGACAGAGTGTTTTCGAGCCCCATTGAAATGCAGCCTTTGGAGGAAATGAAAAGGTTTTCTTTTGTTGTGGTGTTTATGGCAGATGGCAATGCAGCTTTTAAAATGTGAGTTATCTAATCCTGAGAGAATATAAGGGCTACAATCCTGTGAAAATTAGAGGAAAGCTTTCTCTCCAGCAGCCAGAGGTTCCCAGCATGCTCAGTACTCTCCTTTCTAGGAGGCATAACATGTAACTTGTAATAGCTAGATATCAACTTGTAGTTTAGTGTTTTAAATTTCTGAAGGAGTCTTCCAGAAAAAGGGTGAGAGTAGTTAATTGTTGAGCACTTACTTTATAAGAATCATTGCAATAACTAATGAATACATGATAACCGAGTTTGTCAAGACTCTTAGAGATTAACTTTCCTATATTCATCTATAAATATGGACTGATGTATGTGAATATTATATTTGAAAAAATTCCAGTGGCCTAGCTTCCTCACACTCATGTCAAGCAAGTCAGTTAAGAAATAAAAAGTGTTTTCAGATTTAGCATTAGAGGGGTTGAATATGAACACAACAAATCCAACTTGATGTTGTGATTCTGAGTCTGTAACTTGTCAGCATGGGGACTTCTGAGGACCAAGGAAAAAGGAAGTGGAAATAAGATGGAGATGAAGCATATGGCCTGGGAAAACAACAACTTATAAGGGGTCTTATAACTGGGGGATAGAGTAGTGTAGTTGTAGATCTGCCCAATCTAGGCATGTAGCTTGTATTCATCTTAATGGAGTTGTATTTTCTTTGAATTGGCTTATTTGGGTTGAAGAGGTGACAGCAACACATCAGAATACAATGACTTTAAACTCTGCATCTATATCTGAGCTTTCTACCTGTGAGGAGTGCTTCCTCCTTCATTGGTGGGCTTGGCATTAATTGAAAGGGTTTTGTGAGAAGCTTGAATCTCTTTTAATTAACTGTACAACCCTTCTCACTGTTGGTGAGAGACTTTACATCTTGCATTTGAGGTATGTAAGGAAACTTGAGCATCTCAGACATTAAACATAAATCATGTAATGGAAAGTCTAGCTGGACTGAGATTACCTGAATTTATAACTATTAGACAGTTGTGCACATAACCTATTATAATGTTTGTCTTGTTTCTTTTACAATTTGAATGATTTACTTTGACATTATAGTAATAACATAAAATGTGGAATGCTATAACATTTATTTTCAATGTGAATTTTACACAAAGAGGTCCATCCTGGGACAGATCACCTATGTTTCTCAGAATGTGATCTTTCTCTGAATCACTGCATTTGTAGATATATTAAATCCTTTCTCTTGATTATGAGAGCATAAGTTTTTACAGCCAAACCTTTTTGGTCACATCACATAATATTTCAAAACAAATGATACTGAAATACCGTGAGAGTCTAGCCACCCATCTTCTATTTTTATCATGGATTCACAATGCCAAAGATCTATTTGTGGACCAGTTATTTTATTCATTAGGAAGTATTATAAATTCAAGGTGCTGAAGCTGAAGACTTGATAATTTCTCCAGTTTCAAGGTTAAACATTGAGGTTAATTAAATTTGGACAGAAAAGTGGCTAGAGGGCATGTCTAGAAACACCGGCTGACACTGATACCAGCATCAATACCTAATATATTTTCAGCCATTCAGGTTTACCAAATATCATAGCCTGTGTTGGGTGATGCACATTATAATCTACAATTGTAATTAACAAAATGTAATATGATTTAAATAAGTTGCTCTAGGCACATAGCTTGTATGTGGCCTAGACAAATACTATGTTGATCTCATTGTCTGGTCTTATCACACTTAATAGTACATTTGTGGTATCTGTAACTGATCCTCAAACTATGAGATACAATACCCATTAAATAACTTCTGGGAGTGAAGAAACCCTCCCTGGAGGTAAAGGTAAAGTCCTTTGCACATAATCATGAAAACCTGAAGTCCAAATCCCAGCATCCAAATATACAGTAGGCCCAATGAGTGTCATAAAGCTATAATACAGCATAGCAGAAAAGCATGAAAGTCTAAATCCATATCATCTATCAAAATGTAACCAGAAAGTACACACAACTTAAATGAACCCATTCTAAGCAATGAGAATGGAGCTGTAATCAAAAGTTTTTATGCAAACAAACAACAGAAGAAAATATAGTCACAATAAAATCTATTAAACTCAAAAGGAAGATCCAATGTCAACTTTTCAATTTGTTGCACAAATAGGAAAGCAATGAATACTACCTATTTCATTCTGAGATGCTCATACTATTGATACATGAGTGAGAATAACACTCAAACAATGAAAGAAAGGAAAGGGGAGCTTCCTCGCTGAATGTAGATGCAAAATTGCTCAACAATATTCACCAACATATTCAGAAGACCATATTATGGGCTTCATCCAAGATGTGCAAGACTGAATCAAAATCCCAAACAAATAAGTATGTACCATGCAAACAGACTTAAATCAATATGTATCATGTACCTATAAACAGACTTCAGAATAGAGATCACATTACAACTCAAAAAAGGCAGAAAATTCAAGATGTAACATGAATTCATGATAAAAGTCTCTCTTATTTTAAGAATAGTTATAGCATACCTCAAAAAATTATGTAAAGTAAAGCTATTGAGAACATCCCCTACATGCCCTAAGCAGAGCTAAACTGAGATAACTTCCTAAAAATTCTTGAATGGTATACTGTTTTCAGTAAAATTCTTACATTGTGGCTACAGCAATCAGACAAAATACATAAAAGTGAGGAAAATAATCAAAGGAAGAAATCCAAATATGTCTGTTGCAGATTCTACGATTCTGTATTTAAAAGATCCTATAAATGTGTTAGTAAGTGATGAGATCTAATAAGTTCCTTCACTAAAGCTGTAGGAAACAAACATCAGTATACAAGGGAGTCAGTCTTAATGATGCAGAATCCTCTGAGCATATTTTACAACAATTACTTGCTTTTATTGGTCTTACTATAAACAGCAGAGATGTGGAAAAATCTTTTTTCAGAGCACCCTGGAACCCTGCTTTGTGTTGAATGCATCTCAAGGGTTGTTTGTTTGTTTGTTTGTTTTTTTTTTTTTGCATTTTAAAAAGTTTAAGCATCACTGCCACAGGTCAAATGAGAGTTTCTCCTTTACTCATTTGTTTAGTTATGTACTTATTATTTATTCTTTAATCCTTTTTCACAGTAAAGATTTTATCCCTCTCCTGATCCACCCTCCTACTGTTTTATATCCCACACCTCCTTCCCTCACCCCCATCTCCTAGAGGATGTTCCTATCCCCTACCACAGCCAACTTCCTGGTCCCCTTGGACCCCTGGTATCTGGAGGGTTGGTTGGATCTTTTCTGATCAAGTTCACACCCAGCAGTTCTTTGCTGTATATGTGTTGGGGGTCTCATATCAGCCCCTGTGGGCTGCTTGGTTGGTGGTTCAGTTTCTGAGAGATCCCGGGGATCCAGGTTAGTTGAGACTGCTTGTCTTCTTATATTCTCATCCTCCTCCTCAGCTTCTTTCAGCTTTTTCCTAATTCAACAACAGGGATCAGCAGCTTCTGTTCACTGGTTGGGTGTAAATATCTGCATCTGACTCTTTCAACTGCTTGTTAGGTCTTTCAGAGGGCAGTCATGATTGGTTCTTTTTGTGAGCGCTCCATAGCCTCAGTAATGGTGTCAGGCCTTGAGGCCTCCCCCTGAACTGGATTCAGTTTGGAACAGTCAATAGACTTCTCTTTTTTTTTTTTCCATTTTGGTCCTTGCAGTTCTTTTAGACAGAAACAATTCTGGGTCCAAGTATTTGACTGTGGCATGGTAAACCCATCTGTCTACTTGATACCCTGTCTTTCTACTACAGGTGGAATCTTTCCCTCTCCCCTCTAAAGTTCATTTTATCTAAGGTCTCTCCTTTTGAGTCCTGAGAGTTTCTCACCTCTCAGATCTCTGGTACATTCTAGAGCTTCGCCCCATCCCCACACCATCTACAACCCAAGGCTACTTGTTTCCATTTATTTCTGCTGGCCTCTGAAAGTTCCTAAAGCATGAATGAACTAATGTTATCATGACAGTGAGCTCTTGTTACAAAAGTGACTCCCTGTGAATGTAAAGTGGACACCAGTTTGTGCATTCCTTGATATCATTTATCACACCTTATTCAGAATGCCCTCAAGAGACATGAGCTTTCCAAACTCCAGCATACTGGATTGAACACAATAATGTTCATTGAAAATTTTCCTCCTTTGAAAAGTAAACTAAAAATTTAAATGCCTGTAGAAATTAAATGATATATCTAGTTATTTTAGAGAATATCTTACCTACATCAAATTTTTGATGCCATACAGAATGCCAGTCATTTCTAGGTTTGATTTGTTATTTTATTGTGAGACCAGTTTTCTTTCTTTTTTATTTTAAATTGAATAACTTTATTTTAAAAAACAAAGATAAATGTACAGATTTTAAGCATTTATATTTCCATTCCTTAAAAGAAATTAAAGTGTGTAATGTTTGTTTTCTAAAAGGATATTCAAAGTTGTTTTCTCATTGTGTCCTTGATTTCCTGGATGTTTTGGGTTAGAAGATTTTTGTACTTTTCTTATTCTTTGACTACTGTGTCATTGTTTTTTATCATATCTTCTGGTGCTGAGATTCCCTCTTCTATCTCTTGTATTCTGTTAATGACACTTGGATATATGACTTGTATTCTTTTCTTTTTCTTTTTTTTTTTTTGGAGGTAGAGTCTTTCTGTGTAACCATGGCTATTCTGGAACTCAATAGGTAGACCAGGCTGGTCTTGAATTCCCAAAGATCCATATGTCTCTGCCTCTTGAGTACTGGGATTAAAGGTGTGTGCCATCACACCAGCCTATTTGTAGGTTTTTTTATCTCTTGGTTTGTCTCTTTTTTGTGATTTCTTTAATGTGTCTGTTTCCATTTTAAGATCCTGGATGGTTTTGTTGAATTACTTCCTTGTGTTTTCCTGTAATTATCTAAGGGATTTTTGTTTTCTTTTTTTAAGGACTTCTACTTATTTATCAGTGTTCTCCTATATTTCTCTAAGGGAGTTATATATGCCATTCTTAAAGTCCTCTATCATCATCATCATCATCATCATCATCATCATCATCATCATCATGCTTTTCCAGTGTGTTGGACTATCCATGACTTGCAGTACTGGGATAATTGGGTTCTGATAATACCACGTCATCTTGGTGTCTCTAGCTTAGTTTATTGTGCTTGCCTATTACCAATTGATTATCTCTGATGATACTTGGTCTTGATGTTTCTAACTGAAACTTGTCCCTCCTGTGGGTCTATGAGCCTGTGACCTTAGGAGTGAGAGCACCCTGGGAGATGAGCCCTCTCATGGAAAAACTTGCTTAAGTAGACAAGTAGCTAAGAGACAGCCTTAGCTCTGCGAGAAGATGGAGACCAGAAGAGTCTTATACCAAGCTGCTCTGCGGTAAGAGTGCCCTGTGAACCCTTAGGAGATCCCTTTTTGGATAGAGCAATTAGATAACAAAAGAAGGTCACAGGGATACAAATCAGAAAGGAAAAATTCAAAATACGACTATTTGCAGATGATATGATATTATACTTAAGTGACCCCAAAAATTCCATCAGAAAACTTCTAAACTGTATTAAAAATCCTCAGGAAAGTGGCTGGATATAAAATTAACTCAAATAAATAAGTAGCCTTTCACTTCTCAAAGGCTAACAAGGCTGAGAAAGAAATTAGGGAAATGATATGATTCACAAAAGTCACCAATAATATAAAATATTTTGGTGTGACTATAATCAAGCAAGTAAAATATCTGTATGATAAGAACTTAAAGTCTCTAAAGAAAATAATTGAAGATCTCAGATAAAAAATCTTTCATGCTCATGGAATGGCAAGATTAACATAGTTAAACTGACCATCATGTTGAACGCAATCCAAAGATTCAATGCAAAGCCCATCAAAATATTAACTCAAATGGTGCTGTTTCAACTGGTAATATGCATGTACAAAAATGCAAATTGATACATTCTATTTTATTCTTTTTTATTGGTTATTCTCTGTATTTACATTTCAAATGTTATCCCCCTTCCTCTATTGCCATCCTCCTTCCACTCCTCTCAGACGCAGTGCCCTAGCAATCCCCTACACTGTGAAAATATACCTTCCCTGGACCAAAAACCTCTTTTCCCATTGATGCCAGAAAATGCTATCCTGTGCTACACATGCAACTGAAGCCAGGGGTCTCTCCATGTGTGCTCATTGGTTGGTGTTTTAGTCCCTGGGAGTTCTGGAGTGTTTGGTTGGTTGATAATGTTGTTCTCCCCATGGGGTTGCAAACCCTTTCACCTCCTTCTGCCCTTTCTCTAGCTTTTTCATTGGGGTACATGTGTTTAGTTCAATGGTATCCACAAGCATCCTCAACTGTATCTGTATGACTCTAGCAGCATGTCTATAGGAGGCATCTATATCTGGCTCTTTGCAGTAAGCCCATCCTGGATTCAGCATCCATATTTGGATTGGGAGGCTGCATATGGGGTGGATCCCCAGCTTAAGCAGTCTCTGGATGATCTTTTCTTCAATCCATGCTCCTCTATTTTTTCTGTATTTTCTCCCATGATTTTTATGTTCTCCTTTATAAGAAGGACTAAGGCATCCACATTCTGGCTTTTCTTCTTTTTTAGTTTCATAAGAATTGTGAATTTTTTCTTAGGTATTTAGAGTTTTAGGAGATAATATCCACTTATTAGTAAGTGCGTACCATTTGTGTTCTTTTATGACTATTTTACCTCACTCAGGGTGATACTGATTGGCTGAATAGCACCTAAAGAAATGTTCAGCAGTCTTAGCCATCAGAGATATGCAAACCAAAACAACCCTGAGATTCCACTTCACACCAGTCAAAATGGCTAAGATCAAAACCCACGTGACAGCAGATGCTGGTGAGGATATGCAGAAAGAGCAAGACTCCACCATTGTTGGTAGGATTGCAAGCTGATACAACTCTGGAAATCAGTCTGGTGGTTTCTCAGAAAATTGGACATAGTACTACCTAAGACCCAGCTATTCCACTCTTGGGTATATACCCAAAAGTTGCTCCAACATATAAGAAGGATATATGCTTTACCATGTTCATAGCAGCCTTATTTATAATAGCCAGAAACTGAAAAATAAAAGATGTTTTTCAACAGAGAAATGAATATAGAACTTGTGGTACATTTACCCAGTGGAGTACTACTCAGTTACTGGAAACAATGACATTATAAAATTCCTACTCAAATTGGTCCATTTTTCTTTCTTTGTACAAACCTCAAGTCCAAGTGGGTGAAGAACCTCCACATAGAATCAGATATAGAAAGTGTTGTACATTTACACAATGGAGTACTATTTAGCTACTAAAATCCATGTCTTCATGAAATTCTTAGGCAAATGGGTGGAATTAGAAATACCATCCTGGTTGAGATAACCTAGTCACAAAAGAAGATACATATTCTATACTCACTGATAAGTAGATATTAATTCAAAAGTTCAGCAATATCCAACATATAATTTACAGATCATATGAAGCTCAAGAAGAAGGAAGTCCAAAAGTCTGCAACCTTTAGTCCTTCAGAGAATGGGTACCATATATTCATGGGATGAAATACAGGGAAAAATAAGAGCAGAGACTGAAGGAAAAGCCTTACAGGGACTGCTCCACCTAGAGTTACATTCCAAACTTAGTCACCTAGCTCAGTCACTATTGCTGATGTCAAGAAATGCTTGATGACAGAAGCCTGATATGGATGTCTACAGAGAGGCTCCACCAGAGCTGGACAAAGAGTTGTATGCTCACAGCCAACCTTTGTACTGGAAAATATGTCCTTAATGGGGGATTTAGAAAAAGGTTTGAAGGATCTAAAAGGGGTTGGGATTCCATAGAAGAAAAAGAGTATCCACAAACCAGATTGCCCAGAGCTCCTAGAAACTAAATCACCAACTAAAAAGTACACATGGGGGAATCTATGGCTCCAGCTGCATATGTAGGAGAGGTTGTCCTCATTGGACATCAATGGGAGGAGAAGACATTCCTCCTGTGAAGGCTTGATATCACAGTGTTGGGGACGGTCAATATAGGGAGGTATGAGTGGATGGGTGAGTGTGAGAACATCCTCACTGAGGCAGGAAGTTCTGTATAATAGGAGGTATCCAGAGTGGAAACTGAAAAAAGGGATTTCAAATATTACATTTGAAATGTAAATAAATAAAAGAGGCAATAAAAGTGGCATAGGGAAGAAAAAAGTCATAAGAAAGTGAAAAAAATGAATGGGTGAGGAAAAAGAGGAGTTAAAATAAAATAAAATAAGCTAAATTGTTTTTTTATTTAAACAATGGTTTGTCATTTTCATTGAGCTATGTAATAATTTTTCTGGTGTTACTCAAATTTTTCTGCTGAAGAAAATATCTGAGCTATGATGCACAGTTATATTTTCTAACTATTAACTTTCTAATTCATTTATTTTGTGTGATTGGGTATATCAGTATTATTTGTTAATATGAATCATATCTAAGTTTGAGTGTGTGTGTGTATGTGTATTTGAAATAAAAATTTTTCGCAGTGCTAAAGTATTAAACATCTAACAATAATACCCTTCATTAAAGTGTTGCTAAACAAGTCTTTTATAGGTATTATTTAGTAGATTTAATTAATCCATAGGTTTGTATTAGACTCATTTCTTCAATGTGTTTTAATTTATCAAACACAAAACTATGTATTTGAGAAATTTAAAATATGTAAGAAAATTACTGAATTATGCTTTCAGAGGCATGATTTGAAAATAAAAAATCTTTGAAGTAAAAAAATTGTATTTTTTTTTGTCATAACCTACTTGTGCAAGTGAATTGTACTCTAACATACAAAAATTTAATTTTGAACTACTTTTTACTGTTCCAAAAATTATGATACCATTTTATTGTGCCTGTCTAGAAGTCATCACAGAAATAAGATAGATCTGGACCTTTCTAAGACTATCTTTCTTTATGATTTCTTTGTATTTTTCAAAATAGTGATAATAAAAGCTTCCAGGCTTATAAACTTCAATGTATGTTGATTTTACAGAGATTTAGGATTCTAAAATTTCGTTAACTCATGGAAATCTTCCATAAGATCTTAAAAATATTCTAAAACGGAACTCAGGAAAAAAAGCAAAACAGGATTCTTTTCTTCTATAAACTGCCCTTATGAAGAGACACCTTTTCTCCATGTTCTTACCTTAAAGATAATAACAATGTTAATTAGTAAAAAGGAGTTCTTTTAGTAAGGATACATATTCAAATATACTTTCAATATATCACCAGGTAAGCCACCTTTAAAAACAATAATTTTAAGAAAATTAAAATACTGATGATGCTTATCCTTGGACCAATGTTTTACTTCTTCCCTGGACGATGTAAATGAACACTGTAAATTGAGGCTAAAACAACAGCATTTCACATATGGCCTAATGAAAGGTAATATATGTCTCTTATATACTAGATATTTCTATTAATTTTGTTTACTATACTTTAAATCTCTCTTAAAATTCCATTTTAAACAAAATAAAATGATTTTTTTCTAAATGCAATGATGATTCCCATTAGCTTTTCATTATAAAATTTTTAAAAATGTATTTGGAGACTCTGTCATTGAACATAATGCAAGCCCAAACTGGCTATGAAAATACTTAATATGGCCCATGTGAATTTCATCCAAACCATCAGACTCTAAGATCCATAGCTATGACAAAATGTTCCTAGTTAATAGTTGAATGATTGTTCTTTGGGCACAATTTTGTAATCTCAAATTTAGAACCCTGTTTTCCATAAAATGTATTTATTGTCACTCTGATACCTTTATTGTAAGAAATTTGTCACAATGTGTACTGTAGTTTCAACTGTTATTCAACTACCAGCCTTAAGACTAATATCTCTGGTAATTAACACACATCTGACAGGGTTTAGTCAATAATATGAAGATAATCTATAAACCTCTGCTTCCACATATATCTTTCCTAGTAGTTCATTCTTTCTTTTAATATGCAATTGTCTAACTGAAAGAATTTTCCTTGTATGTGGGTGAGATCTCTCCATGATGCACTGAATATGGTGAGCTATTGGGAGCAGATAGTGACTGTACTAAATTAGAGATTAATCTGTATTATTCCTACCTTGCCATCTAATCCATTTGATGATGGTCTTCACACATTGCTAAGACATTTCTTCTCAGAGCTTTAAAATTACCATAACATGATCCATTCTAAAGGACTACAAGAAGTACAGCTGTAGTAGCCAAGCCATGGATCAGGCCATCAGTGAATGATTTCTACTTTTATTCTATGAATATTGTAGTTGTTTTTTTTTAATTTTGTGAACATAACTGAGCTCACAAACTCAAAAAAAAAAAAAAAAAAAAAAAACCACACACATGATCATTTCAATATATGCGGAGAAAGCATTTGACAAAATTTAACATTCCTTCATGATAAAAGTCTTGGAACAATCAGGAATTCGAGGTCCATAACTAACCATAGTAAAAGCAATATAGAGCAAACCAGTGGCCAATATCAAACTAAACGGAGAGAAAATTCAAGGAATCCCACTCACATAAGGGACTAGACAAGGTTGCCCACTCTCTCCCTACCTATTCAATATAGTACTTACAGTCCTACCCAGAGCGATTAGACAACAAACGTAGGTCAAAGGGATACAAATTGGAAAGTAAGAAGTGAAAATATCACTATTTGCAGATTACATGATAGTATACTTAAGTTACCCTAAAAATTCCACCAGAGAACTACAGCTGATAAACAACTTCAGCAAAGATGGTGGTTATAAAGTTAATTCAAACTGATCAGTAGCCTTCCTCTACTCAAAGAACAAACAACCTGAGAAAAAAATTAGGGAAATGACACCCTTCACAACCAGAAAAACAATTAAATGATAATATAACTTTCCTAAATGTTTAAGAAAGGAGTGTAAAGTGTCCAAAGTCTTAGAGGTTGTGTTAATTTGAAATTTCTTGGAAAATAGTACTTAAATACATATATTTAATAATAGGAAAAAAAGCACTAGAAACATAATTTTCTGCATAGAATAGCATACAGACTGCAACCATTGGGATGGCATGAGTAGAAAATGTGAATGAATTTTCCAACCTATATTATGATTTTTAAATAATATATATATATATATATATATATATATATATATATTTATTTAATAGAGAAAGAAACATTTAATATCACAATTGAAGAAGAAAATTCATGAACTATGTTTTAAAATTTATTATTATTATCATTAATTATTATTACTTATAGACAATTGACAGAATGAATAGGAATACTATGAATTCTTTGGCACAGTTCTCTTTAAAGTGAAGAGCATCAAAGACCAGTAAAGATAAAGAAGCACAACTGGCAAAACCCAGCCAAGAAGCAAAGTACAGAGTCCTTTCCCAGTTTGTGGGGTTTAATTTTTTTATTTCAAACATCATGTGTTCTATCAAGTGTCTGGTTTCAGCCACAGGTCACGCACCCTCTCACAAGACAGCCCTAGAAAACATTACATGACACATTCAAAGCTTTTCTAGCCAACATGATATTCATAATTCATGAATGACTACTGAGAATTTTGGATGCTGAGTCTTGTTTACGTACACAGTCTGTAAGCCTTTTTTTTTAATTGGGGGGGGGGGGGTTGAGTTAACTGATATTAAGAGACCTTAAGGAATAGTAACTATTCTTTCCTGTTATTTTTGTTAGAGGTAGAATTATGTTTGTGCTCCTTTCTCCTATTAGTTTTGTTGCAAGCTGATTATTTTGTAGCTTTTCTTACTTGTGTTGGAGTTTTCCATCTATTATTTTTTGTAGGGCAGGATCTGTGGACAGATATTGTGCAAATTTGCCCCCAACCTGGAATAGCTTGTATTCTCCACCTATACTATCTGGGAGTTTTGCTTGGTATAGTAAACTGGGCTAGCATTTGTGTTCTTTTATGTTCTGTATGACATGTATCCACAGCTTTTACCAGTTTCTGTTGAGAAGTCCGGTGTGATTCTGATCGGTGTGCCTTTATATGTTAGTTGTCCTTTTTCACTTACTGCTCTTAGTATATTTTCTAACATTATATATCTAACAGTATAGTTTTAAACATTTGGTGTTTTGACTATTATATGTCAGGAAATTTTTCTTTTCTCATCCAATCTATTTGGAGTTCTATTGGCCTCTTGCATGTTCATAGTTTCTTTAGGTTAGGGGAGTCTTCTTCCATAATTTTGTTGAAGATATTTACTGGGCCTTTCAGTTTTGAGTCTAGCTCTCTTCTACCCCTATTATCCTTAAGTTTGTTCTTCTAATTGTGTCCTGGATCTCCTGGATGTTTTGGGTTAGAAGCTTTTAAATCTTTACATGTTCTCTGTTGTATCAATGCTTTCTATGTTATCTCCTGTCCCTGGGATTCTCTCTTCGATTTCTTGTATTCTGTTGGGGATGCTACAATCTATGTCTCCTGACCTCTTTTCTAGGTTTTCTATCTTCAGGGGCATCTTTCTTTTTGATTTCCTGATTGTTTCCACTTCTGTTTTTAGATGGTGGATGATTTTGTTCAATTCCTCTATTTGCTTGGTTGCTTTTTCCTGTGTTTCTCTATAAGCTTGTACATGTTTTTTTTTTTTTTTTTTTTTTTTTTTTGTGTTTGCCTGTATTTGTTTAAGGGAGTTATTCATACGCTTCTCGAATCCCTCTAATATCAGCATGAGTCACAATTTGAGTCTAAATCTTGTTTTTGCAACTTGTTGGGATTTACTCTGCTTGCTGTGGTGGGAGACATGGGTGCTAATGTTGCCAGATTGTCTTGGTTTCTGTTACCTAGATTCTTGCTCTTGACTCTTGCCATCTTCTTATCTTCAATATTAGTTGATTTTGTTGTCTCTGAATGGATGATGTCTTTCCTGTGTGTCTGTTGGCAATGGGATCCAGAGGGAGATTGGTACTGTGTGTTTAGCTCTCTATGGAGAGAATATGAGTTCAGATGGCAATGGGCTGACTCTATTTCTGAGAGCAAATGAAGGCCTGAAGGGCACAATCCCAAGTTGTCACATGATACCTGCACCCTGTGAGTTTCCAGGGTCCTCTCCCCAGGTAATCAGTGGATATAGAGAGGGGGCTCACTAGTGTGCTCAGTAGGAAGAGTGCTCCTTATTCTCTCCTGGGTGCTCAGTTCTCTGAAGGCAGGCCATGAGTTCTGATGGCAGTGTGCCATGATGGAGGCCGGGCTAGTCTGACACCAGACTATACCGTGCCCAAGTTAACTTCTATGGATCATAATTGGCAGAGGGAATGCCTCAGTACAGGTTTGCTAGGGCAGCCCATTTGCCTCATCATGCCATGGCAATAAGAGACATGTCATTAATTTTCTGTTGAAGTGATATTTGGATCATTGCCTTGAATAAAATAGAGGTACACAAATCATCTTTTAAATTTTTTTTTTTTTTTTTTTGCTCTTTTCAATATGGTCAGTAGAAAGAAAATTAAATGAACAGAGTTCTTATTGAATGCTTAAATAGAAATTGTTTTCTAGAGCCAATCATATAATAAGAAGTCTACTTACTCTCTTTCTCTTCATGATTCTAGAAGCGAAAAGGGAGAAGCTCTTGTGACGAGGGGAAGAACTTGGTAATTAAAAGAACTAGCAAATAATAGAAAAAGATGCTGTTTTATTAAAATGTTTTCAGTTCTGACTCTACCAGTCCCTGCTCCTGTGAGAGTAAAACAACCACCTCTACATTTTCATTAAAATAAGAGCGATTCTTCAACAACTTTTACTAAGTTCTTAAGTCACATAAACTAAAGTATTTAGCATAGTATAGGCTTAAAAATGATACAAGAAAGAAATTAATTTTTATGAGGAAGTAGATCAAATAAAAGATTACACTGATCTACCAGACATGAGCACACCAGGAATAGGTCAGGAAAGGGTCACTACTCAGCCATAGGACCTTATCTTCTATCTGTGAAAAACATCATACATAGGATTTCTATAAAGATAGGCTTTGTGGAGGTAGGTATTTTAATTAATACTTA
Source organism: Micromys minutus (assembly GCF_963924665.1). Classification (NCBI taxonomy): domain Eukaryota; kingdom Metazoa; phylum Chordata; class Mammalia; order Rodentia; family Muridae; genus Micromys; species Micromys minutus. The sequence goes on from NC_137971.1 coordinate 9,304,664, forward strand.
CACAGAACACCTATTGATTAATTAAGCAGGTTATGATTTTTGATAATTTTTACTTACAAAATTTATTTGGAAAATTTAATTGTAACTGTGTAATTCTCGTGTTAATATGTTAGTTAATGTCATATTAAGTTATTAACAGCACAGCATTATTCAGCATAAACTCATCAAATTTTGAGCATGAATAACTATGATCTTGCCTAATGGAGTTGTCACCTCTTAATAATCACTTTCCTTTTGAATATATGTATTATACATTTTCATGTCTCAGATATTCTGTAAGTTAACATAAACCAAGTATAAGTGTTTTGGAGCCTGGATCATAGGGCATATGGTCCTCTGTTACTTGAGAGAGAATTGTTACTCCTTTATTTCCAACTCTTATACATTGAATTTGTTGCAAGATGATGCCACCTTCAGCTTCTTTAGTCCTTCCCCTAATTCTTCCATTAGGATCTCAGGGCTCAGTCCAAAGCTGCTTATGAGTAACTGCACCTATCTTAGTCAGCTGCTGGCAGAACCTTTCAGAGGAGAGTCATGCCAGGCTCCTGCAAGCACATCTTTGCATTAGCAGTTAGGTTGGGTTTGGTGTCCACAGATGGGATAGATACTAAGGTGGGACAGACTTTGAGTGGCCTTTCTTTCATTCTTGGCTTTATGTTTTTGTCCCAACATTTATATTATGCAGGAGCAATTCTAGATAAAGTATTTGCGATGGGTGATTTTTCTCTCCACTGGGGGCCATGTTTATCTACTAGAGGTGGGCTTTTCACGTTCTATTTCCCCATTGTTGGTTATTTCCACTAATGTCATCCACAGTGGGTCCTGAGAGCCTCTTTTATCTCTGGCATCTGTGACTTTCTAGTGGTTCCACTCAATTCCCAACCCATACTGCTTTTTAATTCTATTCATCCTCCTGGCCCTCTAGACTTCTCTCCTGTCTATTCCCATATCTGGTCCTGCCTGTTTTTTCCCTCTTTCTTTTCTCTCCCACCCAGGTCTCTCCCTTCCTCTGCATCCCTTGATTATTTGGTTTTTCTTTCTGAGTGACATTGAAACATCTACTCTTTAGCTTTCTTTCTTGTTAAGTTTCATATGGTCTGTGAGATTTATAGTGGGTATTCTAGATTTTCGACTAATATACACTCCCAATCTATAAGTTGTCAATTTGCCCTATAGATAGTGTCTTTGAGACACTTTCCAACATTTCTTTTCTATTAGATTCAGTTTATCTGGTTATATGCAGAGATCTTTGATTTACTTGGACTTGAGCTTTGTGCAAGGAGATAAGAATGGATCAATTTGCATTCTTCTACATTGTAACCACCACTTGAACCTGCACTCTTTGTTGAATATGCTGTTGAATATTAATTTCCTTAATTTCTTTCTGGTTATTCCTTACAGAGAGGTATGTTACAGATTTGTTGAAATCAATTTTGTATCAAGCCACATTACTGAAATTGGTTGTCATTCATAATGTTGTTGTATCCATCCTATCGTGAATATCCTGGATGTTTTGGGTTAGAAGCTCTTTCCACGTTTTATTTCTGTTTAGTACTGTGTCAGTATCTTGTATGATACCCTTTTAAGCCTAAAATTCTCTCTTCAATTGCTTATATTCTGTTTGTGATACTTTCATTTGTAACTCTTGATCTCCTGATTTCTTTCCTAGGTTTAGTATCTTCAGGGCTTCCTCCCTTTATGATGTCCTTATTGTTTTTATTTTACTGTTTATATCTATTTATTTATATATTTATTTATTTTATTGTTATTATACTCCTTCATTTTTATCTATTTTTATATCCTAAATGGTTTTGTTCTATTCCTTCACCCGCTTGTTTGTGTTCTCTATTTCTTTACGGGAGCCATTTATGTCCCTTTTACAGTCATCTATCATTTACATGAGGTGAGATTTTATGTCAGCATCTTGCAATTGAGGTGTTCTAAGGCAACTAAGTCTTGTTGTGATGGAACAAATGGGTTATGCTTGTAGCAAGTGTCATTGGTTTCTGTTGCTTTTGTTCTTTTATTTGCCTCTCAACATCTGTTTATCTCTGATATTAACTGGCCTTGGTGTCTCTGAATGGAGGCTGTCCCTCTTATGAACCTGGATATAATGTACCAACTTAGATCAGGCAGTCTCTGGGTATGAGAGGTAGTCTGGAGCTCCCCATATGCCTTGGCCAAAGTTGCAGGTCAGAAGGAAGATTCAGTATTTTTTTTTTTTTTTCAGATATACTTCACAAACAAGGATATAGGATCTAGATTCCTAGAGTTGTGAGGTAAATCTTTGCCAATTTTGATTGCTTAATAGAAAACTTTACTACTGCAGAACCACAGTCTAGAACTTTAAAACAAAGGTATTGAAAGAGCTTCCTTTCGTTTCTCCATTCTTTTCAGCTGCTAAAATTGTAGTCTCGGCTTAGTTGTAGGAGGAACAGCAAAATCATTGCTTGAATTACAGTCCCCACTCTCTGTCTTTGGTTTATATTTCTGCATTCTACTAAAGACACTTCTATTTAACTTATACCGGCTTTTAAAGTGAGATTTCTTTTGATAATTTAATCTGTATTTACAAAAACACTCTATTAGAAAAAGTCAGATTCACATGTTCCTAATCACCATGCTTCAGGTGGCCATAATTCACTCATAATATGATCATTTAAGGGAGATAAATTAGCACTTCTTCAGATTGCCTTCATGCATTTTTGTGGGAAAAATATGTTTTAGGAAAGCTCTATGCCAAAATCATGTCATTCAACAATATAAACACAAGACAAATAGTCATTTTAAGTGTGGAAAGCATGTTAATGCTCTTCCTGAGAAAGATATGTGAATTACATCAATGAATTCTCTATGTGTTCATATTCAGATGTATTGATTGTTCATCTAGTTGATACATGCTCCTCCTGGGAGGTGGTGAGCATATATTATGGAGATTAAAAGGTTGTTTTATTCATTTTTCTTTGCAGTGGTCTCTATGACTATAGAGTCATAATAGAGAATGATAGACATTGAAGGCAGTTATTAACAGTCCCCCAAAATGAACACTGCTGACAGGAAGCTATTGAAGAGTGTCCTTTAAAACTGTGATAGAGATACTGATGTAGAGCTTTTTCATAGTTGAAGGATTCTGGCAGAGGGGGTATGGTGAAGGCCTGAGTTTTCTTTAGTAGACTGGCCATTGGGAGTTTGATAATGTTCTATTGAGTAGAATATGGGCAACACAAATTGGAATTGATGTTTTGTATGGATGTGTGGGCACAAGGATGGGTCAGTGGAACTGGAAGGAATGGGGATTGAGTGTGGTCAGAATGTATGGTACAAAATTATTGAAGAATAAAAATGTTATGTTTTGGTAAAAAAACAAAAACCAAACAAAACACAATCGTTCCATTTTAGTCATTCATCACTTTACAATTCTTTGTAAGATTCTATTTTAAAAATAATTTTATGTTAAATAAGTGATAAAAGTTAATTTTTTTCTATCATTCGTGAGACAGTATTCATCCATATTATTATCAAATAAGCTTATAAATGAAATAAATGCTTAAACTACAGTTTTATAGTTAAATTTTTAAACCTAATAAAGAATGTTTGTTTTATTTATTATTCTCATTATAACAACATTTCTGAAAAACATTTAAAGAAAAACAATTTAGGCTCAGAATTTGAAAACTCACAGTCAACAGATTGGAGATTCCATTAACTTCAAGTTTGTTACATTACGTAGATATGGTTGGAGAGTTTTTAGCAAGGGAAAGCATCTCATATTATGTTAGCCATCAAATAAAGAGAGGAAAGGGGCCAAAGAAAATATCCCATTTAAAATATTGTTCTTATGGCATTCTTGTTTGACCTTTTTCATAATCGTCAATTATGCTATGAACTTAGCAATAGACTTATTCCTTGACAATATTAATGCTCTTATAAACTAGTTACCACTACATAGTTGTACCATCTAGACAACTGGAGACAGGATTTTAGTCTGAACTCAAGAAAAATCAGGAATACCTATGCAAAGCAATATTGTCAAAACAGAGAAATATTCCTACATATTACAAGTTTCACTTTTATAATTATTCAAATGCTGATACCTTAAATTTTGGATTTTATTTTAATATCTATGCATTTTGCATTTCAAAAACACCCACCTGGTAATTATTCAACTGCCAGTTATTCTTGAGATAACTGTACTACTGACAGCCTTCATCGCATGATTGATATTTTTTGACACCTTAAAATCAAGATCAATCATGCCCAAACTGTGAAGTTATCTTATGGTTTCCTACTTGTTATTGGCATCAAATGCCCTAGAGCTGAGAAGACAAACTTAACTAATAATTTTATAGAAACCTTTTTGTTTTCTAAATTTAGAAATATCTCTTCCATTGTGAAGAAATTTTTCTAGTTCTATTGTTTCTACATTTCTACAAATGCAAAATCTCCCATGGTTAACAACCTGTAGAAATGAAGTTATGGTCAAGTTTTGTATTCATGTATCCATGATAGTATAAATATCATGTATGTCTTCAGATAAAACATAAACATAATACATTCTAGAAGACATGACTTTAGAATCTCAAAGTATTAATGCCTGGCACCATCGTTCATCTTAAATTGACCCACCTTCTCCATTTGTGATGCCAAGTTTTTGTAGAAGTAGGTGAAGTCATTATTGCAATAAATCTTATGAGTTTTAATCTCAAGCCATACTCTGCCTTTTATAAAAATGAATTTCCTTGCCACAATCAATGTTATATATCATGTATGAATCTGGTTAAATGATCTGTTCATATTTAATAGAGGATTTGACAGAATCATTACTGTCAGGAAGGAAAATTCACATCTAAAGTAAGTGTGTGTTTTGATGTGATAAAAGCATTGTCTCTTGCCCAACAAAAGCCCACCAGTGTAATCACATCATCACATACTGATTTGTCATTCACTTCAGCCACTGAGACTTTAAGAATCAATTTTAACAACGTCTAGATAAACTGGAACTTGACCTGACTAGCAGTGAAGAATGCTAGCAAAACAGACATACTTACAAAAAGTTGGCATCAGGCAGACTGTGAAAACTGGGATAAAGCAGCACCAACTAACAACCAGAATGTTTATTAAGTACAGCACTTAGAGGGAGACTAAGCTAGTCTAGATAGGGAATCTCTGTAGGCAAGAAGTTTATATATGAATAATACCCCAAATTTAATATATACTAGTAAAAAGAGCAACGATGGCTTGTTTCTACTCTTCAACAGGAGTTGAGGAGCAAATCCCACCTTTATAGGACATACTGGTTCCTCCCTGACCTGCTTGATGATATATTTCTGAGGTTGCCCACACTTCTTTCAGAGGTACCTTGGGCATAACCATTTGTAATCTCTCTTATTTGCCTTCCTCAATGTTCCAGCATCAGTTTTCTGTTCTATCATTGTCACTTTGATTCTATCATTTACATATGGTTTCACTGTAATATCCTTACATCCATTATATAAACTTGTTCTGTATTCATTCAATAAAACTAAATAGAGTGTAATTGTTAAATGAACATAAGTTGCTAGAACTTTAGGTATTATATTGAATATATACAGAGAGAGTGCACAGCCATGTCTTGTCCCTGATTTTTTTGGAATTGTTTTTAAGTTTTTCTCCATTTAGATTGATACTCATTGTTACTATTAGCTTGTTGTATATTGCTTTGATTATTTTCAGGTATGTGTCTTGCATCAATGATCTCTCTAATACTTTTACCATGAAGGGGTGTTGGATTATGTCAAACACTTTACAGCATCTAATGAGATGATTATATGATATTCTTTCAGTTTTTTTATATGGTAGATTACATTGATAGAGTTTTGTATATTGGACCCTCTCTACATCCAGGATTCAGTTTTCAAATATTTTACTGAGTTTTGCATCAGTTTTCATAAGATAAATAAATGTGAAGTTTTCTTTTTTGTGAGTTTTTGTGTGCTTTAAGTATCATGGTGACTATGGTCTCATGGAATTAGATTGGCACTGTCCTTTCTGTTTCTGTTTTGGGGAATAGTTTGAGGAGTATTTGCATTAGTTATAACTAAAGCAGTAAGAAAACTAAAGGAGGTCATGTAAGTACAAATTGGAAAGAAAAAAGTCAAAATATCAGTATTTTTAGATGATATGATAATATACATAAGTGAGCACCAATATGCCTATAGCTGATAAATAACTTCAACAAAGTGGTTGCATACAAAATAACTCAAGGAAAAAGTTAGTATCCATTATTCATAGACATAATAAACAATCAGAGAAAAGAACTGAGGAAAAAATAGTCTTTATAATAACCATGAATAATATAAAAAAAATTGGTGTAACTCTAATCAAGAAACTGAAAGACCTATTTGACAAGAACTTTATTAATTAAAATGTTATGTGTGGATCATTTTTTTTTTTTACTATGAGGAAAACCGAGAGTGGGTCTCTTAATGTTTAAGATATTATAGCCCATGAATCCAAAACTCATAAAAGTGAGGACTTGGGAGTGATTAAAATTGTCTTCTCTGTTCATCCTACTAACTACTGGTCAAATTACATTCTCCTATTTAATTTCTGACTTCTTTGGTAGTTTCTAATGCTATGTTGTGAATTGATTTTCCTCCTCCTTAAAACTCTCCAATCTTGCCATTTCATTAATTTTCTCCTCTGTCTTCACTGGATTCGTGTTTCTATTCATATTTATGTTTTTGTTTATTTCTTTACTCATTTACTTTGTTTAATTGAAAGTACATGTCTTTTAACAATTTTCAAAATGTTAAAATGCATCATCTCATGGAGGGAAAATCGGGAAAAAGTAAAACATTTGAAATAGAAATTTAAAAATCTAATAAAAATAAAAAGAATAAAAGAGTAAAAAATAAGGTTTGAATATCTTCTGTCTCTAGGATATGAATCATCAATATCTTAGAAGACTTTTCACTGTTATAGTGTCAGTTTCTAATAATGAGAGATAAAAGTATTGCTTTTAAAATAAGGCTTTGTTTACATTTACAATAGCTCTTTGATTCTCTATATGATGAAGAGAACTAGATTCTGAAAAAGGATATATTAAAAACCATCCAACATCTCTAGAAGTTGGATGTTAACTGCTATGAGACTCTATGTTGAGTAAGCAGAAATTAATAAAAATCATCCTGGTCCGTCTACGTTTTTATCTGAGAATATTTGCTCAATTGTGTACTAAGGAAGTGAAGAAAAAACAGTTAACATAGCACTAAATCTCTTTGTTTAAAGATGATTTAGAAGTTTGAAGAGCAGAGGAAGCTCAAAGTCATAGGCCAGAGTACAAAAGGAAAGAAAATCTATTCAGAAACAGACCTGAGGAAAGCTGTTTAATTGTTACTACAGTTTTTGTTGCCATAGTAATCAGTATCCCAGCATAAGGTAAAATATTTGATTAAGTGTAAGGTTTTGAAGACAAAGAAAAAAGCTACACATGGGTAAACAGCTTTATAGCAGTAGTCTGCACTGCCATACAGAACTAGTAAGGTTGTAACACATTCAGATCTTCAAAAAATCTTATAATTGAAGAAATTACAGGAGTTCAAAGTAGGTACTATCCAGACTCCTGTCCTGGACCATGTGACCATGGCGCCCTACTAAGTGCATCATGATAAGCATTCCATGTAGCATAACAGCCTAGAGTTCTCCATGCTATTTGAGGTATCTAGATAGGATTTGCGTATTTAGCTAATGTGATTCCCTTCCTAGGCATCTCTTCCTGCAAAAATGTATTTAATCAATGGTTCATTTTGAGTAAGAGGTATATATCTGCATCTGTCATGAATAGAACAGTTTGAAGAAGCAAGGACTCTCTCCCCTATCAATGGTGGACATGGTTGGGAGGGGGAGGTTTTCATCATACAGAGCAATGCCTGAGTCTCAGGTAGAAGGCCTCCTCTTTCAGCCCCTTCTTACTCCTAGCACTCACTTGGAGCTAAGCTGTACCAACCCCCTCCCCCACCCTCCATCACCCAGTAGCATCTGGGTCCATAGGAGCTTGAAAGCCACAGCCTCTGTTCCAGCTTCCACTTTTGTCAGTGAAGAAAGGGACTAGAATCCTGGCCCTAGACTACATTTTTGCATTTTCTGAGTGGTGTCAGTGGCCCAGCACCCAAGTGTCAAGGAAGAAAGGCAGCCTAAAGTCCTTGTGTTTCCACTTCCCTGAGCAACAGATCTGCTCTCCGGCAAGAGGCAGAGACACAGAACAAGCCGCCACTCAACAGTTACAGGATGATGAAGTTGACATTGTGAGACCTCTTTGAAAACCTAGAATATTGAGGAGAAAACTTGAAAATCCTTTGCCCTGGATTCTATATCCAAAATATGTCTAAGAAATGAAAATTCTTCACCTATTTTAATCAAGATGAAAAATCTTCAAATGAAAATATTATTTGATATCCTTAAAAATTACAAAAGAAGATTTTCAGTAACATATTCAATAGTCTGTTTTGTTAGAAACTACCACATAAACCATAAAATTAAACACATATCCCCAGAACAGGAGTAAACCAGGTATTCTTTGCCCTCTTCTATTCCTATTATCCTTAGGTTCTGTCTTCTCATTGTATCTTGGATCTCCTGGACATTTTGGGTTAGGAGCTTTTTGGCATTTGCACCTTCTTTGACTGTTTTGTCTGTTTTCTATGTTGTCTTTGGCCCCTGAGATTCTCTCTTCCATCTCTTGTAGTCTGTTGGAGATGCTTGCATCTGTGACTCCTGTTTTCTTTTTATGGTTTTCCACCTCCAGGGTTGTCTCTTTTAGTGTTTTCTTTATTGTTTCCATTCCATTTTGAATTCCTTCTTCAATTCCTTCAACTCTTTGTTTCTGTTTTTCTCTTGTTCTTTGATTTCTTGAGTGTTTTTCATGTTTCCTCTTTACAAAGCTTCTATTTGTTTATGATTTTCTTCCCATGCTTCGTTAAGTGCATTATTCATGCTCTTCTCAAAGATCTCCATCATCATCTTGACCTATGATTTCAGGTCTGTGTCTTATTTTTCTGGAGTGTTTGGCGTTCCACTGCTGCTGTGATAGGAGAGCTGGGTTCTGATGTTGCCAGGTTGTCTTGGTTTTCATTGTATAAGTTCTTTTGCTTTGCTTTTGCCATCTTATTGTCCAGTTCCTTCATTGGGGTTCCCATATTTGGTTCAATTGTTAGCAAGCACCATACCTGGCTGTTGTCGGGTAACTTTGTGGTAGTCCTTAGATAGAATGCTAACAGTAGTGATAAGTTTATTAGTAATAATTTGTAGGTTTGAAGGTTGTGCACATAAGCACTTAGTAAGTATTCTGTTGTTTAATGTGTAAATTGTATAAGTCAACATACATTAACTCCTCCCCCCTTCTCTTTCTGCCCACAGTGTGTGTGTGTATGTGTGTGTGTGTGTGTGTGTGTGTGTGTGTGTGTGTGTGTGTGTGTGTAAAAAAATTCTTGGAAAATATCTTAGTGGATAAAGTCTGAGTACCACAGTTTGAATTGGGATTTCATATGTAAATTCTGGGCAGTTAGTGTCAGTGTTTAAGAAAGAGGAACAAGGATGCTTTAAGCATGTTTTCTAGATAGACAATAAAAGCATTCATTCTTGGATTCAGGAAGAGTACATATATATATATATATATATATATATATATATATATATATATATATGGTAGAGGACGATTCAATGAGATACACAATATCAATTTCATATTTACCCACATGCATGTGAAGACAAAACCACACAGAGATGTATACTGCAAACATGAATATGCAAATCAGAATAAATATACAAAGACATTTAAAGAACATGATACCAAAGTCAAGCTGGAAATTGTAAAATAGTTAATAGAGTTTACTAAAATGATATTAAATTATAAAACTGTAGGCTTAAGAGTATAATTTAAGCTGTGCCTTATATAAAGAAATCATAAAAAAAGGAATAATGTTCCTTTTTTCAAAGACAATAATAACTATTCTAAAAATGGGCATCAAATTCATGTCAATATTTGATAATCAAAACTAACAGAACATGTTTCAAGTGACTAAATAATTTCAATTAAATAAAGACACAATGAAGTGCAAAGAAAGCACACATCACAGATAACGGCTTTAATGGCGAAAAGTGTAGGCAAACACCAATGCTCTGCAGCAACTGTGGGGACAGGAAGCACTGCAGTCATGGCCTCACAGATTCTTCACTGAATTCTTATCTGAAAATTATTTGTTTATGCTTTGGAAGTAGCTAGAAGAGAAAACCAGAATTCTGTTTCTGTTCAAAATATTCTTCAGAAATAAAAACAGCATGAAGGTGCTTTGAGAAAGTCAAGGCTGATAGGAATGTCTCCAGCAGACCCGAGGTCCTGGAAATAGCTACAAAGATAAAGGGTAAAGGGCACAGCAGCCTCCTGAGAAAGGAATCTGGACAAAGGAAGGTCCTTGACAATGAGCATCACAGGCATAACTATGTATGCTCATGTTTGCATTAAACAAATTAATACTAAATAACATACTAAAATACATATAAAATGAATACTGAAATAACACGGGCTATGAGCTTTGAACACACCCATGTGTTAACATTTGTCAATAAAAGCAAAAACAGCAATTGTAAAATATTTATATCATGTCTGTGGATAGTGAATTTACTTGAGACAGATAATCAGAAAACTGAACAATGTGGAAATGGATAGTTTGGAGCAAGGTTCAATTTCAAAAAAATGAAAGAATGCTAGCCAGGAAGAAAGCAAAAACAAAAGTTCCAAATAACTTTGGTTATTCAGAGAAAAAAAAATATGTACCTGCAGGGGAAACTGTTTTTGTTTCCAACCCACTAAGGTAGCCCAATACCCAAAGCACATACCTGGTATACACTCACTGATAAGTGGATATTAGCCAGAAAGTTCAGAATAACCAACATACAATTCACAGACTACATAAAGTCCAAGAAGGAAGACCTAGTAGTGCTTGATGACAGAAGTCTAATACAGATATCTCCTAAGAGGCTCTGCCAGAGTCTTACTGATACAGATTAAGATGCTAGCAGCTAAACATCAGACTGAGCACAGGGATGCTAATAAAGAAAAGAATAAAGGAGCTGAAGGGGCTTGCAACACCACAGAAAGAACAACAATATCAACCAACCAGAAACCCCAGAACTCCTAGGGACTAAACCACCAACCAAATATTACAGGTAGAGTGACCCATGGCTCCAACTGCATATGTAACAAAGGATGTCCTTATTTGTCATCAGTGGGTGAGGAGGTCCTTGTTCTAGTGGAGGCTCAATGCATAGGGAAATGATAGTGCTGTGAGGTGGGAGTGGGTAGGAGGGAGGGAAAGCATCCTTATAGAAGCAGGGGGAGGAGGGTTGGGAGGGGGAACCACAAAAAGGATAACATTTGAAACATAAATACATAAACTATCCAATAAAAACAAGAACAAAAACAAAAGGGTTTTAGTGTTAGTGCCAATAACCACCATTATAAAGTAAATAGTCCTGACATTTTCTATTAACTACTGACAGAATGTGATGCATTGATCAATGCCAAAGTGTGAATCCCAGAAACACAGAATCCACTTGACTCAGAGATGGAGGGGATTGGACCCACAGGTGGACAGAGCCTTTGATAGAGGACATGAAGTATTATTATAATAGTAAAATGAAGAACCCATGTTTTCAAAACAAGTGTCTCTTAGAAAACAATGTTAAGAAAAGAACAGGAAAGAAAAAACTTGGAGAAAGAGTATATTAAACATGTAATTGCTGCTATTTCAGTGTGATAAAATACCCATGCAGGAGAGAATGGTAGTCTGAGGTGACTGTTACTACAGAGAATGGTCACTACAAGACGACTATTAAGACAGATCATGATATTACCTATAAAACTCAAGATTCCTAGACATTTACAATAAACCAGCTATTATTTATTTCCTCACATGAAAAAACTGTTTCCATCTTAGGTTGATGGATTTAATACCTTCAATTATTTTCTATTTTACAAACTTCTGAAACATAACAATTTTTAGTATCAAAATCTTTTTTTTTCTGTTCATAATGCTTGCTGTTACCTTTCCTCCAATGCTTGTGTATCTTGCCTAATATACAGACATGTTAAATATTTACATCCATGAAGTAAGAGTTGTTGGACAGTCTTAAAATTCATCTTTGTGTTTCTCAGCAGGGTATTGTATGATGTTGACATTAATGACCATAAGCATTGAGTAATTTTCATATTGTTTATCACTTTTAAAAGTGGACTTTGTGACAGGAATGATATATCTCAAAAGAAGATAGGCAGATTAGGGGAAAACACTTCTAAAAACACTTCAATATTTTTATAATAGTATTTTTATTGAATATTCTATGTATTTACATTTCAGATGTTATTCCCTTTCCCCCAATACCATCCCCCCTCATCAACCTATTACCTCCATGAAGGTGCTCCCTCTACCAACCTTCCTCTCCACCCTCAATAACTTGGCATTCCCTACACAGGGTAAAACAGCATTTCCTGAACCAAAGGCCTCTCTTTAGATTGATTCCAGATAATGCTATCCTCTGCTGCATATGCACCTGGAGCCATGGGTTTCTCCATGTAAACTCATTGGTGTTTTAATCCCTTGGAGATGTGGTAGGCTTTGTTAGCTCATAATTTTGCTCTTACCATGCGCTTGCAAAATCTTTCAGCTCCTTCAGTCCCTTCTCTACCTCTTTCATTGGGATCCCCATGTTCAGTCTAATGGTTAGCTACAAGCATCTTTCTCTGTACCAGTATGACTCTGGCAGAGCCTCTGAGAAGGCATCCATGTCATATTCTTGCCAGTAAGCACTACTTGGCATCAGAAATATTGCATGAATTTAGTGGCTGCATATTAGGTGGATTCCCAGGTGAGATAGTCTCTTTATGATCTTTTCTCTAATCTCTGCTCCTCTATTGCCCTTTTTATTTCCTCCCATGAGTGTTTTGTTCCCCCTTTTAAGAAGGATTGGGGCATCTACCTTCTGCCCTTCCTTCTCTTTGAGCTTCACAAGTTCTGTGAATTGTTTCATGGGGATTCTGAGAATTTTGGGCTAGTATCTACTTATCTGTGAGTACATACCATGAGTGTTTATTTGTGACTGGGTTACCTCACTTAGGATAGTTACTTTAAGTTCCATTAATTTGCCTAGAAGTTTAATGCACTCATTGTTTCTAATAGCTGAGAAGCACTTCATTGTGTAAATACACCACAGTATCTGTATCCATTTCACTGTTGATAGACATCTAGGTTCTTTCCAGCTTCTGGTTATTATAAATAAGGCTGCTATCAACATAAAGGAACATGTGTACTTGTTAGATGTTCGAGCTTCTTTTGGGTATATGTCCAGAAGTGGTATAGCTGGGTCCTCAGTAGTACTATGTCCAATATTCTGAAGAACTTCCACATTGATTTCCAGAAGGTTGTAGCCACTTACAACCCAACCAACTGTAGAGGAATGTGTTCCTCTTTCTCCACATTTGTGCCAGCATCTTCTGACACCTGTGTTTTTCATTTTAGCCATTCTGACTGGTGTGAGGTGGATTCTCAGTGGTATTTTGATGCGCATTTCCCTGATGACTAGGGATGTTGAGCATTTCTTTTTTTTCTTTTTTTTTTTTTTTTTTTTTTTGTTGGTATGGGAATCCATGCTGGTATCCTTAAGTTTTTATAATCAGCATTCTGTACATTAGGTTTCTAAGCAATATTTAACTACATTAAAGCTTTTTAAAAAATATTGTAATTTTTAATGAACAGATTTATTATTTTATTTAAAGAAAGTTAAATGCAAATGCTACTCAGCCATTTGATATTCCTCAGTTGAGAATTTTTTGTTTAGCTCAGTACCCCATTTTTAATAGAATTATTTCATTCTCTGGAGTCTAACTTTTTTTTGTATGTATTGGATAATCATACTCCATCAGGTATAGGATTGAAAGAAACTCAAGAAATAATATGCTTGCAACAAAACTAAAAGAAGAAAGACACACAAACACAATCTGCCTCTAACAATAAAAATAACAAAAAAAAAAAAAACAATCATTATTCCTTAATGTCACTTAACATTAATAGACTCAATGCCCCAATAAAAAAGACATAGAGTATCAGACTGGATATGAAAGCAGGACTCAAAATTTTGATGCGTACATGAAACTGATCTCAGCAACAAAGACAAGCACTATCTCAGAGTAAAAGGTTGGGGAAAAAAAACGTTCCAGGCAAATCATCCCAAGAAACAAGCTGGAACAGCCATTGTAATATAGAATAAAATGGATTTTCAAATGAAAGTCATCAAAAAAGATTAAAAAGGACACATTTTACTCATCAAAGATCAAAAAATCTATCAACATAAACTCTCAAACCTGAATATCTGTGCTCCAAATACAAGGGGACCTACATTAATAAAAGAAATTCTACTATATCATACCACATACAATAATAGTAGAAAATTTCAACACCTCACTCCCATAAGTGGACAAATTATGGAAGCAGAAACTGAACAGAGACACATTGAAACCAATAGAAATTATGAACCAAATGGATTTAACAGAGATCTAAAGAATATTTTATCCTATATTAAGATAATAGACCTTTTTTCTCAGAACCTCATGGCATGTTCTCCAAAATTAATTATGTAGTTGGTCACAAAACATGCTTCAACAGATACAGGAAGTTCAAAATAATCCCATGCATCGTATCTTATCACCACGAACTAAGGCTCATATTTAATTGCCACAAAAATAACAAAAAGCCCACACACACGTGGAGGCTGGAAAATGTTCTACTGAATGATAGCTTGGACAAGGAAGAAATAAAGAAAGAAATCAAAAACTTTTTAGAATTTAACTAAAATTAATTGCACAACATACTCAAACTTATGGGATACAAAGAAAGCAGTTCTAAGAGGAAAGCTCATAGCTCTGAGTGCCTCCAAAAAAAAAAAAAAAAAAAAAAAAACTGGAGAGAGTATACACTAACAGCTTGATAGCACAGTTGAAAGCTCTAGAACAGAAAGAATCAGATACACCCAAAAGGAGTAGATGGAAGAAAATAATCAAACTCAGGGCAGAAATCCACCAAGTAGAAATAAAAAGAACTATAAAAAGAATCAACAAAACCAGGACTTGGTTCTTTGAGAAAATTAAAAATATAGATAAACCCTTCGCCAGACTAACCAGAGTGCAGAAAGAAATTATCCAAATTAACAAAATCAGAAATAAAAGGGGAGACATAACAACAGAAACTGAAGAAATTTTAAAAAAATTGACAGATATTTCTACAAATGTATATATTAAAAAAAAAACTGGAAAATCTGGAGAAAAATCGACAATTATCTGTGGATCAGATAAAACATCTAAACAGCTCTATTAGCTCTTAAAAATATGAAGCAGTAATCAAAGGCCTTCTAACCAAAAAATTTCCAGGACCAGATGGGTTTAGTGCAGAATTATCAGACCTCCATCAAAGACCTAATAACAATTCCTCGAATCTACTCCACATGTCCACCTGGAAGGCCCTTGCTTGTGGACCAAACACTCAAGCCATTTGCCACCTGGAACAGTGAAGATCCAGGGACAAAGGCCTGGTGAGACTGCACCTTCAGTGGCCAGGGCACAGTGAGGTATGGGCCTAGCATATGAAAAGTGCAGCTTTCCAGTTGTTTCAGGGAAGCAGGAACCATGGAATGGGGATTTGTTATCCACCCAGAAAGCAATCCTGTGGAGACAAAACACTCAGGCCATTTGCCACCAGGAACAAGGGAGACAGGCCCGGCAAGACTGGGCTGTGAGAGGCCAGGGCACAGAGAGGGCTAAGACTAGCATAGGTGCAATGCTCCAGTTGGTCCAGGGGAGCAGGAACTCTGCTGTAGAGACTCGGTGTCCACCCATAAGGCATGCGGAACCAACGCTTAGCCATTTGCCACCTAAAACAGCAGAGATCCAGGGACATAGTCCAGGTACACGGGAGAGAGAGAACAAATCACTGACAATAAGACCACGTATAATCACAGACAACAAGCTGACAAGAGGAAAGCAAAAAAAACTTATGCAATGGAAACCAAGAAAATCTGGCAACATCAGAACTCAGCACTCTCATCACAGCAAGCAGCAGAATTCCAATCACTCCAGAAAAAGAAGAATCAGACATAAAATCATACCTTAAGCTGATGATGAAGATCTTTGAGAAGAGCATGAATAACTCACTTAAAGAAGAACAGGAGGAAGGCCATAAACAAATAGAACCTTTTAAAGTGAAAACACTAAAAACACTCAAGAAATCAAAGAACTAGAGAAAAACAGAACCAAAGAGATGAAGGAATTGAAGAAGGAATTCAAAATGGAATTGAAACAATAAAGAAAACACTAAAAGAGAAAATTCTGAAAGTAGAAAACCTAAAAAAGAAATAAAAAGTCACAAATGCAAGCATCTCCAACAGACTACAAGAGAAGAAAGAGAGAATCTCAGGGGCCGAAGACAACATAGAAAACATAGACAAAACAGTCAAAGAAGATGCAAAAGCAAAAAAGCTCCTAACCCAAAATGTACAGGAGATCCAGGACACCAAAACTAAGGATAATAGGAATAGAAGAGGGCAAGATATATCAACCAAGAGGCACAGTAAATGTCTTCAAAACAATTGTAGAAGAAAACTTCCCAACCCTTAAGAATGAGATGACCATGAGCATAAGAGAAGCCTACAGAACTCCAAATAGAGTCTACCAGAAAAGAAATTCCTCCCAACACATAATAGTCAAAAGGTCAAGTGTCCAAAGTAAAGAAAGAATACTAATAGCAGTAAGGGGAAAAGGTCATGTAACATATAAATACAGAACAATCAGAATCAGACCCGATTTCTCAATAGGTACTATGAACAGTAGAAGAACCTGGACAGATATCTTGCAGACCTAAAGAGAAAACAAGTGTCAACACAGGTTACTATACCCAGTGAAACCCTCAAATACCATAGATGGGGAGACCAAAATATTCCAGGACAAAACTAAATTTACATAATATCTGACCACAAATCCAGCACTACAATGAATTATAGGTGGAAAACCCAATATAAGGAGGGAAACTACATCCTACTAAAAACAAGAAAATACCTAAGCAAGAAAACCAAAAGAAGAAATACACACAGGCACAATTCTACCTCTAAAAGAAAAATAGCAGGAAATAGCAACCACTATTTCTTTGTAACTGTTAACATAAATGGACACAATTCCCCAATAAAAAGATATAGGCTGTCAGACAGGATACATAAACAGAATCCACCATTTTGCTGCATACAGGAAACTCATCTCAGAGACAAAGACAGACACTACCTCAGAGTAAAAGATTGGGAAAAAATCTTCCAATCAAACAGCCCCAAGAAACAAGCTGGAGTAGCCATTGTAATATTGAATAAAATAGATTTTCAACCAAAAGTTTTCAGAAAGATAAGGTAGGACACTTTTAACTCAGTACAGGGAGAAATTATAAGAAGGAACTCTCAATCCTTAACATATATGCTCCAGATACAAGAGCACTCATATTCATAAAAGAAACTCAACTAAAGTTCAAAAATATGTTGCACCCCACACACTAATAGTGGGAGAACTCAACACTCCACTCTAATCAATAGCCAGATTATGGAAGAAGAAAGTAAAGAAGGAAGCAGTAAAACTAGCAGAGGTTATGAAACAATTGGAATTAAGAGACCTCTACAGAACATTTCATCCTAAAACAAAAGAATATACCTTCTTCTCAGCACCTCACTGCACCTTTTCCAAAACTGACCATATAATTGGTCACAAAACAAATCTCAATAGATATAAAAATATTGAAATACTTACATGCATTATATTACATTACCATGCACTAAGGCTTGTCATTAAAAACAACAAAGACAACAAAAAGTCCACCTACACATGGAAATTAAACAATGTACTATTAAACAATAGCATGGTTGAAGAAGAAATAAATTAAGAAATTAAGGATTTTCTAGAATGTAAAGAAAACAAAGATACAACATATCCAAACATATGAGATTCAATGATTCAATGAAAACAGTACTGAATTGAAAACTAATAGCTCTGAATGCTTTCAAGAAGAAACTAGAGAGAGCATACACTAGCAACTTGTCAGCACAGTTGAAAGCTCTAGCAAAAAAGGAAGCAGATTCACTCAAGAAGAGTAGACGGCAAGAAATAATGAAACTCAGAGCAGAAATTAACCACATAGAAAAAAAAAGGAACCATTCAAAGAATCAATAAAAACAAGAGCTGGTTCTTTGAGAAAATTAACAAGATTGATAAAACCTAACCAGACTAACTCAAAGGCAAAGAGAGAGTATCCAAATTAACAAAATCAGAAATGAAAGTGGAGACATAACAACTGAAACTGAGGAAATTCAAGAAATCATCAAATCGGACTACAAAAGCCTATGCTCAACAAAGCTGGAAATTCTGGAGGAAATGGATGAATTCCAAGACAGATAAATCATTTAATAACGCCATAACACCTAAAGAGATAGAAGCAGTCATCAAAAGCCTCCCGACCAAAGAAAGCTCAGGCCCAGATGGGTTCAGTGCAGAATTCTATCAGACATTTATTGACGACATAATAGCAATACTTTCCAAACTATTCCACAACAGAGAGTCAGATAGAACACTACCTAGCTAATTTTTTGAGGCCACAATAACCCTTGTTCCTAAACCACACAAAGACCCTACAAGGAAAGAGAACTTCAGACCAATCCCCGTAGGAATATTGATGCAAAAATACTCAAGAAAATCCTTGCAAACCAAATCTATGAACACTTCAAAACGATCATTCACCGTGATCAATTAGACTTCATTTCTGGGATTCAGAGATGGTTTAATATATGAAAATCCATCAACCAAATCTACTATATTAACAAACTCAAAGGAAAAAAAAAACACATGGTTATCTCACTAGATGCTGAGAAAGAATTTGACAAAATTCAATACCTCTTCATGTTTAAAGTCTTGGAAAGACCAGAAATCCAAGGCCCATATATAAACATAATAAAAGCAATATACAGCAAATCAATAGCTTGAAGCAATCCCACTAAAATCAGGGACTAGAAAAGCTGCCCATTCTCCCCATACATAGTCAACATAGTACTGAAGTCCTGGCCAATTAAACAGCAAAAGAAAGGCAATGGGATATAATTTGGAAAGGAAGAATTAACAATATCACTGCTTGCAGATGACATAACGGTGTATGTAAGTGACCCCAAAAATTCTACCGGAAAACTTCTACAGTTGATAAACAAGTCCAGTAAAGTGGCTAAATATTAAATTAACTCAAACAAATCAGTAACCTTGCTCTATTAAAAGGACAAACATACAGAGAAAAAAAATAGGGAAAAGATACCCTTCACAATACTCACAAAAACTATGAAATACCTTGGTGTGACGCTAACTAAGCAAATAAAGAACCTATATGACAAGAACTTCAAAACTCTGAAGAAGGAAATCAAGGAAGATTTTAAAAAATAGAAAGATCTTCCATGCTCATGGATTAAAAGGATCAACATTTTAAAAATGGCGATCTTATCAAAAGCAATGTACAGATTCAATGCAATCCCCATTAAAATTCCAACCCAATTCCTCATAGAGTTGGAAAGAGTAGGGTGCAACTTCATCTGGAATAACAAAAAAATCTAGAATAGCTAAATCCATTCTCAACAACAAGAAAATATCTGCGGGAATCACCACCCCGACCTCAAGCTATATTACAAGGCAATTGTGTTAAAATCTGTAAGGTACTTTTAGAGAGATAGGCATGTGGATCAATGGAATAGAATAAAAGTCCCAGAAATGAATACTCATATATATGGTCACTTGACTTTTGACAAAGGAGCTGTAAACATTCAATGGAAAAAGGACAGCATCTTTAACAAATGTTGTTGGTTCTACTGGCACTCAGCATGCAGAAGAATGAAAATAGATCTTTTTTATCTCCTTGTACAAAGCTCAAGTGGAAGTGGATCAAAGATGTCCATATTAAACCAGGTACACTGAAACTATTAGAAGAGAATGTAGAGAAAACCTTAGAACACATAGGCACAGAGGAAAATTTCCTGAACAGAACAACAATGTCCTGTGCTCTAAGGTGAAAGATTGACAAATGAGACTTAATAAGATTGCAAAGATTCTGTAAGGCTAAAAACACTGTCAAGGAAACAAAACCACAGGCAACAGATTGGGAAAAGAACTTTACCATCCCCACATCTGATAGAGGCCTAATATCCAAGGTATACAAAGCACTCAAGATGTTAGACACCAGAGAATCAAACAACCCTATGAACAAATGGGGTACAGAGCTAAATAAAATGTTCTCAATTGAGGAATATCGAATGAATAAGAAGCATCTAGGGAAGTGCTTGACTTACTTAGTCATCAGGGAATTGCAAATCAAAACAACCTTGAGATTCTCCTTACACCAGTCAGAATGGCTAAGTTTAAAAATTCAGATGACAGCAGATGCTGGTGAGGATGCAGAGAAAGAGGAACACTCCTCCACTCTTGCTGGGGTTGTAAGCCGGAACAACCACTCTTGAAATCAGTCTGGCTATTCCTCAGAAAACTGGACATAGTACTACCTGAAGACCCAGTTATTCCGCTTCTGGGCACATACCATATAACATATAACAAAGACATATTCACCACAATGATCATAGCAGCCCTATTTTTAATAGCCAGAAGCTGGAAAGAACCCAAATGTCCTTCAGTAGATGAATGGGCGCAAAAATTGTGGTATATCTACACAATGAAGTACTACTCACCTATCAGAAACAATGACTTTATAAAATTCCTAAGAAAATGGATGCATCTCTAGAATATCCTGAGTGCGCTAACCCAGTCACAAAAGAAGGAAAGACATAATATGCAGTCACTAATAATTGGATACCAACCCCAGATAGCTCTGAGCACCCCAGAAAGACCTCACAGACTATATGAAACTTAAGGAAATCAAAGGCCAAAAAAAAAAAAAAAAAAAGAAAAGAAAGAAAGCTTTAGTCTTTCTTAGGGGGGAAAATGTATAGCACACTCTCAGAATGTGCTATAGCTTGATCTCAAATCATTAAAAATCCAAGAACTAATATAACAGCCTTATGGGAATTTTTGGCACTCACAGATCATTATGGTTAATTTATACCTAACAAGAAATCTGGATCCGCGACTCGAACCAGCA
The DNA here is from genome assembly GCF_963924665.1 of Micromys minutus. Taxonomy (NCBI): domain Eukaryota; kingdom Metazoa; phylum Chordata; class Mammalia; order Rodentia; family Muridae; genus Micromys; species Micromys minutus. The sequence continues at coordinate 9,325,900 of NC_137971.1, forward strand.
GCTACTAAAGGTTGAAAGACTGGTGAGTAGGAGATCTAGGCAGCCAGGGAGCAGAGAGATCTCTGCGGAGTGCGCACGGAAAGCTTACACTCCTACCTGCCTGATCCAGGGACCAGGAACAGAACTTTGGAACTTCTGTTCCCACCCAGCGGCGACTACAGGGCACTGAACAGAGCACGACCCATCTGCCACTCGGACCGGCAGCTCCTAAAGGTTGAAAAACTGGTGAGTAGGAGATCTCGGCAGCCAGGGAGCAGAGAAAACTCTACGGAGTGCACACTGAAAGCACACACTCTGACCTGCCTGATCCAGGGACCAGGAACAGAACTTTTGAACTTCTGTTCCCACCCAGCGACTCTGAGGCATAGAACAGGGCTCAGCCCATCTGACACCTGGAGCAGTGGAGATCCAGAGACACAGACCGATACAAGGGAAAGGCAAGAACATATCACTGACAACAAAATGGCAAGAGGATAGCGAAAGAGTATATCCCAAGGAAACCAAGACAAACTGGCAACACCAGAACCCAGCTCGCCCATAACAGCAAACATCAGAATGCCAAACACTCCAGAAAAAGAAGACACAGACCTGAAATCATACCTCAAGATGCTGATAGAGATACTTAAACAAGAACGAGAGGAAAAGCAAAAAGATTCAGAAGCTTTTAAAGAGGAAACAAGAAAAACACTCAAAGAACTGAAAGAACTAGAGGAAAACAGAACCAAAGAGATGAAGGAATGGAAGAGGGAATTTAAAACGGAAATTGACACAATAAAGAAAACACTAAAAGAGATAACCCTAGAGGTAGAGCACCTAAAAAAGAAATCAAGAGTCACAGAAGCAAACATTTCTAATAGATTACAAGAGATGGAAGAGAGAATCTCGGGGACAGAAGACAACATTTAAGCATAGACAAAACAGCCAGAGAAGATGCAAAAAACAAAAAGCTTCTAACCCAAAATATCCAGGAAATGCAGAACACAATGAGAAGACCGAACCTAAGGATAATATGAAAAGAAGAGGGAGAACAATATAACCTAAGAGGCACAGTAAATATCTTCAACAAAATCGTAGAAGAAAACTTCTCTACCGTCAAGAATGAGATGACCATGAGCATAAAAGAAGCAATCAGAACTCCAAATAGGTTGGACCAGAAAAGAAATACGTCCCGACACATAATAGTCAAAACACCAAGTGCCCAAAGCAAAGAAAGAACACTAAAAGCATTAAGAGAAAAAGGTCAGGTAACATAAAGGCAGGCCAATCAGAATCACACCCGATTTCTCAAAAGAGACTATGAAAGCTAGAAGAGCCTGGACAGACATCATGCACACCCTAAGAGAGCACAAGTGCCAGCCCAAGCTGCTATACCCAGAAAAACTATCAATCACTATAGATGGAGAGATGAAGATATTTCAAGACAAATCTAAATTTACACAATATCTGACCACAAACCCAGCACTTCAATGAATTATTAATGGGAAAACCAATACAATGAGGGAATATATACCCTAGTAAAAACAACAAAACTCCTAAACAAGAAAACCAAAAGAAGTAAAAGACACAGACACAACTCAATCCACAAAAGCAATAATAGCAGGAAACAGAAACAACTATTCCTTGATATCTATTAACATAAATGGACTCAACTCCCCAATAAAGAGATATAGACGATCAGACTGTATACATAAACAAAATCCAGCCTTTTGCTGCATACAGGAAACATCTCAGAGACAAAGACAGACACTATCTCAGAGTAAAAGGGTGGGAAAAAAAACTTCCAAACAAACAGCCTCAAGAAGCAAGCTGGAGTGGCTATTCTAATATCTTATAAAGTAAATTTCCAACCAAAAGTTATCAAAAAAGATAAGGAAGGACACTTTTTACACATTACCGGGGAAATCGGTCAGGAGGAACTCTCAATCCTGAACATATGTGCTCCAAATAAAAAAGCATCCACATTCATAAAAGAAACCCTACTCAAGCACAAAAAATAAATTTCACCCCACACAATAATAGTGGGAGACTTTAATACCCCACTCTCTCCAATGAACAGATCAAGCAATCAGAAACTGAACAAGGACACTGTAAAACTAGCAGAGACTTTGGACAAACTGGTATTAGTAGACATCTACAGAACATATCATCCAAAAGTAAGAGAATACACCTTCTTCTCAGAACCACATGGCACCTTCTCAAAAATTGACCACATAATTGGACACAGAACGAGCCTCAATCGATATAAGAAGATTGAAATACTCCCATGCATCCTCTCAGGTCACCATGGTCTATGGCTGGTCTTTAACAACAATAAAGACAACAAAAAGCCCACATACACATGGAAACTAAACAATGTACTATTAAACAATAGCGTGGTTGAAGAAAAAATGAAGAAAGAAATGAAGAATTTTCTAGAATTCAACGAAAAAGGAAAACACAACATACCCAAACCTATGGGACACAATGAAAGCAGTACTAAGAGGAAAACTCATAGCCCTAAGTGCTTCCAAAAAGAAACAAGAGAGAGCTTACATCAGCAACCTGACAGCACAGCTAAAAGCCCTAGAACAAAAGGAAGCAGATATACAAAGAAGAGTAGATGGAAAGAAATAATCAAAATTAGGGCAGAAATAGACCAAATAGAAACAAAAGGAACCCTTGAAAAAAATCAACAAAACCAAGAGTTGGTTCTTTGAGAAAATCAACAAGATTGATAAACCCCTAGCCAGACATACTAGAGGGCAAAGAGGGAGTATACAAATTAACAAAATCAGCAAGGAAAGTTGAGACATAACAACTGAAACTTAGGAAATTCAAAAAATAATCAGATCTTAATACAAAAACTTATACTCCACAAAATTGGAAAATCTGGAGGAAATGGACGAATTCCTAGACAGATACAAAATCCTAAAGTTAAACCAGAACCAAGTAAACAATATAAATAACCCTATAACACCTAAAGAAATAGAAGAAGTCATCAAAAGCCTCCCAACCAAAAAAAGCCCACGTCCAGAAGGGTTCAGGCCAGAATTTTATCAGACATTTATTGCAGATATAACACCAATATTCTCCAAACTATTCCAAAAGATAGAATCAGATGGAACACTACCCAACTCGTTTTTTGAGGGTACAATAACCCTCGTACCTAAACCACACAAAGACCCTACAAGGAAAGAGAACTTCAGAACAATCTCACTTATGAACATTGATGCAAAAATACTCAACAAAATCCTTGCAAACCGAATCCAAGAACACATCAAAACTATCATTCATCATGACCAAGTAGGCTTCATCCCTGGGATGCAGGGATGGTTTAATATAAGGAAATCCATCAATGTAATCCACCATATAAACAAACTCAAAGAACAAAATCACACAGTCATCTCACTAGATGCTGAGAAAGCATTTACAAAATTCAACACACCTTCATGTTAAAAGTCCTGGTAAGAACAGGAATCCAAGGTCCATACCTAAACATAATAAAAGCAATATACAGCAAACCAACAGCCAACATCAAACTTAACAGTGGGAAACTTGAAGCAATCCCACTAAAATCAGGGACTCGACAAGGCTGACCACTCTCTCCCTACCTATTCAACATAGTACTGGAAGTCCTGGCTGGAGCAATTTGACGGCAAAAGGAGATCAAGGGGATATAAACCAGAAAGGAAGAGGTAAAAACATCACTCTTTGCTGATGACATGATAGTGTCCTTAAGTGAACCCAAAACTTCCACCAGAGAACTCTTATAGCTGATAAACAATTTCAACACAGTGGCTGAATACAAAATTAACTGAAACAAATCACTATCCTTCCTATACTCAAAGGAAAAACATGTGGAGAAAGAAATTAGAGAAAAGGTACTTTTCACAATTGTCACAAAAACTATGAAATACCTTGGTGTGACTCTAACAAAGCAAGTGAAAGACCTGTATGACAAGAACTTCAAACCTCTAAAGAAGGAAATTGAGGAGGACTTCAGAAAATGGAAAGATCTCCCATGTTTATGGATTGGAAAGATCAACATTTTAAAAATGGCCATCCTACACAAAGCAATCTAAAGATTCAACACAATCCCCATCAAAATTTCAACACAGTTCTTCATGGGATTGGAAAGATCAATGTACAATTTCATATGGAACAACAAAAAACTGCATGGTACTGGTACAGAAATAGGCATGTGGATCAATGGAATAGAATAGACGATCCAGAAATGAACCCTCATGTATATGGTCACCTGATTTTCAACAAAGAAACCATAAACATTCAATGGAAAAAGAACAGCCTATTCAATAAATGGTGCTGGTCCAACTGGAACTCAGCATGCAAAAGAATGAAAATAGACCCATTCTTATCTCCTTGTATGAAGCTCAAGTGTAAGTGGATCAAAGATCTCCACATTAAACCAATACACTGAAACTATTAGATGAGAAAATAGAGAAAACCTTAGAACACATAGGCACAGGAGAAAATTTCCTGAAGTAAACACCAATGGCTCAAGCTCTAAGGTCAAAGATTAACAAATGGGACTTAATGAGATTGCAAAGTTTCTGTAGGGCCAAGGACATTGTCAAGAAAACAAAAGGCAGCCAACAGAATGGGAAAAGATGTTTACCAACTCCATATCAGATAGAGGCCTAATATCTAATTTATACAAAGAACTCAAAAAGCTAGACACCAGAGAATCAAATAACCCTGTTAAAAATGGGGTACAGAGCTAAACAAAACATTCTCAGTTGAGGAATATCAAATGGCTGTGAAATATCTGAGGAAGTGCTCAACATCCTTAGCCACCAGGGAAATGCAAATGAAAACAACCCTGAGATTCCCCCTCACACCAGTCTGATTGGCCAAGATCCAAAACTCATGTGAAAACAGATGCTGGCGAGGTTGCAGAGAAAGAGGAATATTTCTCTACTGTTGGTGGGGTTGTTAACTTATACAACCACTCTGGAAATCAGTCTGGTGATACCTCAGAAAATTGGATATAGTACTACCTGAAGACCCAGCTATTCCACTTCTGGGCATATACCCCAGAGACACCTTAGTATACAACAAAGATACATGCATCACAATGTTCATAGCAGCTCTATTTATAATAGCCAGAAGCTGGAAAGAACCCAGTTGTCCTTCAGAAGATGAATGGATACAAAAATTGTGGTACATTTACACAATGGAATACTACTCAGCCACCAGAAACAATGACTTAACCAAATTCTCAAGAAAATGGATGCATCTAGAGAATATCATCCTGAGTGAGATAACCCAGTCACAAAAGAACAGACATAATATGCTGTCACTGATAGTGGGATGCTAACCCCAGAGGCTTGCACTCCCCCAGAAACAACTCACAGACTGTATGAAGTCCAAGAAATAAAGAAAACAAAACAAAACAAAAAAATCTTTACACAACAAGAAAACTTTTACTATTTCCATGTTACATTTTGTTTTACTTGTACTTTATGCTCATTGTAACTATTAAGTATTCAATGCATACTATCAAACCTTTAAAAAAATCAAGTACTGGCTACAAAATATATTCATATAGTTTTATGTAAAACTTATTTTAAAATCTGAAAAAAAGTACTGACAAATTTTATTGTATAATTTTATGCAAAAAGTTCTTAAAATATGTATATTTATGTTTGTTTTGTAAAATAAAGTTGTTAAAAAATAATAGAAAAAAAATAAAAAATAAGAAATAAAAGAAAAAGAAATGTTTCCATGTTACATTCTGTCCTACATACACTTCATGCTTTTGTTAACTAGTGGAAATCCTATGCATGCTATCAATCCTCTAAAAGAATTAAGAACTGACAAAATTATTCATATAATATTATGTCATAATTCCTTTAAAATCTATAAATGTATACCTCTTTTATAAAAATAAAGTGGTAAGGAATAATAATAGTAATAAATCTACTCCACAAAATATAAATAGAGGGAACACTACCCAAATCACTCTTTGAAGCCACAGAAAGACCCTACATATAAAGAGGATTTGAGACTAATTTTCCTTGTGAATACTGATGCAAAAATACTCAATAAAGCCCTTTCAAACATAATGAAGAACACATCAATACGGTCATTCTCCCTGATTAAGTAGGGTTCTTTGCAGGCATACAAAGATGGTTCAATATATGAACATATATCAGTGTAATTCACTATATAAAAACAAATATAAACAAAACAAAACAACAAAACCCCCACATTATCTCATTAGATGCTGATAAAGCATTTGACAAAATTTAACACCCCTTTATGATAAAAATCTTGGAACAATCAGGAATTTAATGCCCATACTTATTTATAGTAAATGTAATATAATGTAAATGAGTAGCCAACATCCAACTAAATGCTGAGAAACTTGAAGCAATCCATTAAAATCAGGTACTAGGCAAAGCTTCTTACATTCTCCCTACCTAATCAATATAGTATTGGAAATACTAGACAAAGTAATCAGAGAGCAAAAGAGGTCAAAAGGATACATATTGGAAAGGAAGATGTCAAAATAACTTTATTTGCACATGATATGATAGTATACTTAAGTGACCCCCAAAATTTTACCAGAGGACTTTTATACCTTCAATACTCTTAATTTGCAGAAAATTGCAAAATGAAAATACTTTAAGACTCTCCTCATATCAATATGAATAACCAAAATCTGATATAAAATTACAACCCATCCTGGCTTGCATGTGGAGAAAGAGGATGTCAGACATAAAGTTGATGAAGGTAAAAACTGGAAATTATCTAGATCTTTCTCTGAAATCTGGAAATATAATTGTCATAAGGGGCAATTTTATCATCCCTGGTAAAACACCAAACAAACTTTATGTACTGCTTCAGAGACAGTTTCAGATCTGTGTGTTCATGGAGGCTGTGGAAAAGAGGCATCGGTCACGGATGAATAAGTAAGACAAATGTTGCACTTTATAAGTAAGAGAGTTTTATCTAACTGTAAAGAAATATAAATCATAAAAATTTTCAGGCAAAGGAATGCTATGACATATGAGTTTTTAAAAGAATTCGTAGGATCAGTTACCACAGTTTGAAACTTGAAAGTGCTGGAAAAGTATCTGCAGTATCCTTGTAGTCACACGTATGAGAAAAAAAATTCTAAATAGGATCCTGGTCAAGAAATATTTAAGTTCAAGCAGTTCCCATAGTTTAAGGCCTGATGAGAAGGACATCTGAGCAGCCAGGGAGCAGAGATTTCTCTTCCAAGTGCGCAAAGAAAGCGTGCCTCTGCCCTGCCTGATCCAGGGACCAGGAATCCAGCTTTGGGACCTCTGTTCCCACCCGGCGGGTTTGGGGTACAAAACAGGGCTCGGACCATCTGCCACCTGGACCAGTGGAGATTCAGGGACACAGACCAGGTACAAGGGAAAGGCAAGAATATATCACTAACAACAAGATGGCAAGAGAAAAGCAAAAGAGCATATCCTAAGGAAACCAAGACAACCTGGCAACACCAGTACCCAGCTCTCCCATCACAGCAAACATTGGAATGCCAAACACTCCAGAAAAATAAGACACAGACCTAAAATCATACCTCAAGATGATGATAGAGATCCTTAAACAAGAACAGGAGAAAAAGCTAAAAGAATCGGAAGCTTTTAAAGAAGAAACAAGAAAAAGAATCAAGGAACTCAAAGAACAAGAGGAAAACAGAACCAAAGAGATGAAGTAATGGAAGAAGGAATTTAAAACAGAAATTGATACAATAAAGAAAACACTAAAAGAGATAACCCTAGAGGAAGAACACCTAAAAAAGAAATAATGAGTCACAGAAGCAAGCATTTCCAATAGACTACAAGAGATGGAAGAGAGAATCTCGGGGGCAGAAGACAACATTGTAAACATAGAAAAAACAGCCAGAGAAGATGCAAAAACCAAAACATTCCTAACCCAAAATGTCCAGGAGATCCAGGACACAATGAGAAGACCAAACCTAAGGATAATAGGAATAGAAGAGGGAGAAGAATATCAACTAAGAGGCACAGTAAATATCTTCAACAAAATCTAAAGATTCAAAGCAATCACCATCAAAATTCCAACACAGTTCTTCATTGAGTTGGAAAGATCAATGTGCTATTTCATATGGAATAACAAAAGACCTAGAATAGCAAAATCCATCCTAAAAAACAAGAAAACATCTGCAGAAATCAGTATCCCTGACCTCAAGCTATATTACAAGGCAATTGTGCTGAAAACTGCATGGTACTGGTACAGAAATAGGCATGTAGATCAATGGAATAGAATAGAAGACCCAGAAATGAGGCCTCATGTATATGGTCATCTGATTTTTGACAAAGGAGCTGTAAACATTAGATGGAAAAAGGACAGCCTACTCAACAAATGGTGTTGGTCCAACTGGCACTCAACATGCTGAAGAATGAAAATAGACCCTTTCTTATCTCCCTGTATGAAGCTCAAGTGTAAGTGGATCAAAGATCTCCACATTAAACCAGATACACTGAAACTATTAGATGAGAAAGTAGGGAAAGTCTTAGAACACATAGGCATAGGAGAAAATTTTCTGAGCAAAACACTAATGGCTCAAGCTCTAAGGTCAAGAAATAACAAATGGGACTCATAATGATTGCAAAGTTTCTGTGAGACTAAGGACATTGTCTAGAAAACACAAGGCAGCCAACAGAGTGGGAAAAAATATTTACCAACTCCACATCAGATAGAGGCCTAATATCCAAGTTATACAAAGAACTGAAAACGCTAGACACCAGAGAATCAAACAACCCTATTAAAAATGGGGTACAGAGCTAAACAAAATATTCTCAGTTGAGGAATATCGAATGGCTGAGAAATATCTGAGGAAGTGCTTGACATCCTTAGCCACCAGGGAAATGCAAATGAAAACAACCCTGAGATTTCTCCTCACAACAGTCAGATTGGCCAAGATCCAAAACTCAGATGACAGCAGATGTTGGCGAGACTGTGGAGAACGAGGAACACTTCTCCACTGTTGGTGGGGTTGTAAACTCATACAACCACTCAGGAAATCCGTCTGGCGATTCCTCAGAAAATTGGACATAGTATTACCTGAAGATCCAGCTATTCCACTTCTGGCCATATACCGCAGAGACACTCCAATATACAACAAAGATACATGCACCACAATGTTCATAGCAGCTCTATTTATAATAGCCAGAAGCTGGAAAGAACCCAGATGTCCTTCAGTAGATGAATGGATACAAAAATTGTGGTACATTTACACAATGCAGTACTACTCAGCCATCAGAAACAATGACTTATCCAAATTCTAAATAAAATGGCTGTATCTAGAGAATATCGTCCTGAGTGAGATAACCCATTCACAAAAGAACAGACATAATATGCAGTCACTGATTGTGGGATGCTAACCCTAGAGGCTTGGACTGCCCCAGAACCAACTCACAGACTGTGAGAAGTTCAAGAAAAAAAAAAAAAAAAAAAAGAAAAAAAAAAGAAAAGAAAAGAAAACAAAAAGTCATGCAAAATCTTTACACACCAAGAAAATATTGACTAATTCTGGATTACATCCTTTTTTCATGTACTTTTTGCTCATTGTAACTAGTAAGACCTTAATGCAGAGTATCAACCTTTAAAAAAAAAAAAAATATCCAATCACTGACACAACTGTATTTGTATACATTTATGCAAAAATATTTAAAATTTTTCCTTTTATCTTTGTTTTTTAAAATAATGTTAAGAAAAAGAAAGAAAGAAAGCATGCTGATAATCCAGAGCAATCTAGCTACCAAAGTAGTATGGAAATATTCTCTACTATATTTCTTTATCTGTAAGTGCTCTAGTTAGATGTAACTCTGTATGAAATATCAGCTATCCTTTCCTTCAAGTTTCTGCTCATGCTCCTATCTGGACTTATTTCAACTACGGACTTTAACCTATAAGAGCAATAAACCACTTCTTCACCTAAGTTGCTTGAGGAAGTGTCTTATCAAAGCAGTGAAAGAAAAATTAGAACAATGTTTGTCATAGCCAACTAGTGAATTCATCTCACAGATACATTTTATTTTCTTCTCTCCAAAATACATCACAAGAATAGCTGAAGTTTAGAAGGTAAGAAAAATCTAATTAGAGAAACAGATATAGGCTGTAACTTTCAGGTATAGGGAAAAATCTTGATTTTTTTTACGCTATAAATGGTTTGTTGAACCTTAAGCCCTTAAAATAAGGCTATGTATTATTTTCTGTTTATGCAAATATTAAACAAATATTTCTTTAAAAACAGAAATATTTAAGTTCAATTAGTGAATAACACATCACAAAAGACAAGGTTAAGGCAGTCAACCATCCAGGCACAAGGATAAATAGATGATCGTCATGCCTCATCCCATGCTGATAAGCTATTGGTCATAGATAATTCCTGAAGAGAGAGATTTATTAATATTTGAGCTTTTATTCTGTTAAATTTTTATCGCATATCATGTCTGACTTTGTAGGTTTGGGTTACCTTATTCTGTGTAACTTTTCTATTTCCATTCATTTATCTCCAATACAATTTCATGATTTTATTTTTCTTGATAGCTGAGTAATATTCTCCTATACACACATACACACACACACACACACACACACACACACACACAGACACAAACACACACACACACATACACACACACACACATGAAATTGTTATTGGCTGAAATTGTTTTTGGCCATTGGGCAAATATGTGGTATGATGAGGAATAAAGAATTGAGGATAGGTTTGATCATATTACCTGTATACATGTATGAAATTACAGAAAACAATGATAAACTAAAATTTTTTTCATCTTTCTCCCCTATCTTCACAATTGTTTTATACTGTCTTGCTTTATATCTGAATGAACAGTATGATTTTCAAATCTTTAATTTCCAATTTCACCTTGAAATCTGAGACTCATTGCCAGAGTATACTATGTCCGAACTTAGTTTGCAATTTAGAGAATATAATTTTTAAATTAGTTCATCAAAATACATTGAATGGTCCAAATCATTACAGATATTAGAAAGCTGAATCTGAATTAGCAAGTTGCTGTATTTCAGGGTTACTGTGGCAATATTATTTTTAAAGACACAGGCAATGGTCTCCACCAAACCAACAAATTTATTGGGATGTAGGATGAAAATATGCTGTTATCATAGGCTCTGTCTACACTTCTTTGATTGTTCAGAAATATGTTCTGAAAGTTTGTGTTATTGTTAGCTTTGTGGTTTTCTCAGAATTCTTCCTGAAATAGATTTCTTTGGCTGGTTAATGACATCCTGTGTGGGTATGGATGACAGATAGGAGGAGTGTGTACTTTTTGTTTAAATCTTAACTCTTTCTTTTTTGTTTACATTTTCTGCCTTGTTATCCTTAAATTTTCACTTTTTACACATCACAGTACAGCTAGAATACACCATTCCCCAAATACTTTGTAGAAATAAGTTATCAGTCTTCCTGTTCTTAAAGCAGGGATAGTCTACAGCCCATTAGTGAGCTCCCATTTCTTCATAGTGAAAATGTTTTTATTGCCACAATCATTTAAAAAAATCTCCAGTGACTGTACCTCATATCTTTATGAAACTCTCATTTATTAGTGTATTATAAATGTCTCTCACTTGTCTCTTTAATGATACTAATTACAGTGTGTCCTGAACATGTTTAGTAGATAAATGAGAACCAACAATCTTTAGGAAGAAGTAACTCCGAATCTTTAAACTTGTCATAAGTACTTCCTTCAAACATACATTATTATTGCTTAGACAATAAGAGGGTTCTACACTGCAAATGGCATAAAGAATTATAGGATAGTTTCCAAGGAGTTCTGCCTTATTTGAATGATAAAAGCCAATTTTATATTAAATTCACAATTGCTTTTGTCTGTTGTCACATTCCTCCACCATTACACTGTTCTATTTATTAGTGTATCCAGAAACTGACAGTGTCTTAATCCATATGTATATATTAGCAGAGGACTCCCACATACATTCATTCACTCTGTGTAATTTTGACAGCTCATAAAGAGCCCAACTCTAACTCTAGCAAAGCAGAAAGTAGCCTCTCCTTTTCTGGAACAGGAACAATGCATGATCTGAGTAGGAATCAAAATTGCTCTCTGCTTTATGATGTGTGGATTAATGGAGGCATTAAACCATTCTAGTGATAGATAAGGAAATTACAGCCAGTGTTGCTGAAAGAAATAAAACCATTTCATCATAAATTAAGGAGGTCTAAAACATTGCAAGCTCATCAGTAGTTCATAGGCAACAAAGAGGTACAATCTCATAAGCCTTTGCGGAGCACCTTAATTTATTAATATCTGTCATATTTTCAGTTTCATTTCTGTCACTGTTATTCTTAGAAACTCAGGGAAAATACCTCTTTTTCAGAAAATAAGAAAAATATGGGTCAGGCTATCATCACATTTAAAAGTCATCCTGTAATTTTCCCATTTTACTAACATGATGCTCTGTTAATTTTTATCCCATTGACATTCTCATCTAGAGAGCCACAGTACCCCAAGCATGGATGGCAGGATTTACTGCCCAAAGATTCTGGATCTGTAATAAACGGTTAGACTGTGGATCCAGAGAGTGTAATTCTTAAAATGTCAGGCGCAAGCATTGCTCTCTCGTATTGATAAAACACAAAGGAACTTGTCAGCACCAGTGTCATCAAATGGAGGTGGGAAGATATTATTCCTGAAAATTCCTGTTCTAACCCTTTAGGCCATGTCACCTAAAACAGGGATCCCTTTTGCCACTTGTCTCAGGGATACAAGCTGAGAGTTCCTTGCCACAAGCCTTGTGCCTTGTAATATTTATTTATTGTACAGAAATTTCTTCAACAAAAAAAATAATTTGCATGAATAATATTGATACTTAGACACAATTCTTACACAATTAATCCTACACAATTCTTCATAGTTTCCGTGACCATTAGATATATGGAATGAGTAAGGGTTATATGAAGAAATTAGACTGCATAAGTTACTGTCAAAAGAAGATGCCAAGATCATGCAGTTAATTATTGACTTTTTTGAACCATGTTAGAAAAATAATATGAGAAATTATAGTGCTTTTCAAATTAATCAGTTTTATTTTTTTACATTTCAAATAGTATCCTTCCTCCCAGTCTCACATCCAGAACCCCTACTGCATACCCATCCCCTTTGTCTCTAAGAGGGTCCTTTCCCCCTCATGCAATCATGCCTCACCCTTCTAGTATTCCCCTTCTCTAAGGCATCAATTCTCAAGAGGAAAAATAAGGCAGTCCTCTGATTCATATGTAGCAGAAGTTATGGATAGAGACATGTACATCATTACTAGGAAAATCTATTCTAACATATTAGGCCATGTCTCCTAAAACAATCATCACTTTTATCATGGTCATAATGTGACAACCTGAGACTACCTTGTCAAAAACCTGTGACTTGTACTATTCATTTATTATACTGAGATGTTTTTAATAAAAAAAGAGTTTGCATGAGAAAAATAAATCAAAAGTCAGATATATACAATGTAGACATTTGTTGGTGGTTTAGTCCTTGGGAGTTCTGAGTTAGAGTTAATTGATATTGTTCATCCTATGGGTTACAATACCCTTTGGCTCCTTCACTCCCTCCCCTAGATATTTTACTGGGGTCTGCAAATTAGTCCCATGCTAGGCTGTAAGTGAGTATGTCTTAGTCAGTTACTGGCAGAGCCTCTCAGAGGACAGACATACTAGGTTCTTGGCTGCAAGCACATCTTGGCGTCAGTGTCAGCCTATGGTATCTGCATATGCAGTGAATTACATTATAGGGTGATCCCTGGATGTTCTTCCCTTCAGCAGCTACTCCAATTTTGTCCATGAATTTCATATAGACAGTTAAAATTCTTGGTTAAAAATTTTGAGATGTGTGGGTGGCCACATCCTTACAATGTGGGCCATGTTTATTTAAGAAGCTAGTTTATTCATTTTCCCTCTTCCCACATTTTGTTATTGGGACCTATGAGCCTCCTGCATCCCTGGACAACACTCTAGTTGCCCTGCAAATTCCACACTTCTGTTTTTATTTGTATTAATTATTCTGGTCCTTGCTATTTCTCTCCTGTCTCTTCCTATACCTTGTTCTGCCCACCCTTTTCTTCCTATCCCCTCTCCCTTCCAGGTCCCTTCCTCCCTCTGCCTCAAATAGTTACTTTGTTCCCAATTCTCAGAAGGTCTGAATCATCTATATTTGGTCTTCCTTCTTTTAAAATTCATATGATTGCTGAGTCTTATGATAGATAGATGATAGATAGATAGATAGATAGATAGATAGATAGATAGATAGATGATAGTGTCCAAGTCAGCCCTCCATGCTTATTCCAATCTTTGTACTTCATCTATGTTTACCTCAGGATAACAGATACCAGTTATGATTCTTGGCCCTGAGTTTCGGTGTGCTTGACATGTCTCACTGAGGCATGATCCCATTTTTAGCAGCCTACTGTGGGATTTGTTCATTTTTAATTTTAATTTTGAAATATTTTTATTTGTTTACTTATTTACTTTTATGGTTTGAGACTTTGTACATATATACGCATACTATTTTTTAAATCAAACACACTTTCATTCCCATAGTCTATTTCTCCCATTTATCTCCCCTTATATATAACCATACAGTTAAAATATTTTATTACATTCCAGGTTTTCATGGTGCCATTCCTATTAACATAAGTAATTGAGGCAGAGAACATGGAGATATCAAGTTGGTACTTACCTGAGAGTTTCTTTTTTATTTTCACTTTTTTCTTTTTTTAAAAAATAGGATATTCTTTGGATTTACATTTCAGATGTTATCCCCTTTCTGCCAATCTCATCCCCAGCCCCTCTCATTGCCTTCATTAAGGTATTTTACTGGATAGATTTTATGTTGTTGCATAAAATGTATATAACTAAATGAAAAATATAAACATTAATCTCACATATATGTGAATCTTGAAAATTAAAGATGTTTTGCCTGATATGATATTTGTACTGGGGCAATAATTGCAAATATGTCATTGAAATAACCAACATTTTATTATGATTATTCATAATGCCATTTTCATGAAAAGGAACTCATACCAGGCACCATTGAAGAGGTCAAGAACCTGTGGTTAGATATCTCATATACCTTAAGAGATAAATATCATCATTTGACTAAATATACATAGTATTGAACGACTCCTAAGGAATTATCTGCTACAACCACAGATTAGAGCATAACTAAACCTCATAATGGAATGCTCTACATGATGACACAGAGACTCCCAAGTGCTCAATACAAAAATGTTCCGCGCTACTGTCTTGCTGGCAAGAACGCACACAGAACACCAGGATCCTTCTGCTGCAAAGCATTTATTACATCTTGAAGAGGAAGACCCAGGGCAGGAAAAGGTACCCTAATTTATACCCCCAAGGGTGGCGTGTCATTGTGTGATTGGCTGCCCACCAGTGGTCTGATGGTGATGCCCCAGGATGGGCAGTGACTTGGCTCACACCACTTGGCTCACATCACATGCGCCCAGTTTGTTTACAGGTAGGAGCCAGGCTGCCTCAATAGAAGTCAGCGCCATCTAGTGGTGGCAAATGTTATCGCAGCTCTCCACACAAAAATAGGAGTCTATTTAATTTTCAGGCATAAATGAGACATGCATATTAAATCTGTCTGCCAACAGTTCAAGGATCTTCAGGAAAGACAGAATAGAACACTGTAATACTTAGATAAGGTAGATAATACCAGGGAAAATTCCCAGACACATACATAATACACACACACACACACACACACACATACACACACACACACACACACACACACACACACACACACACACATATATATATATATATATATATATATATATATATATATATATATATATATATATATATATATATATATTAATTTATAGTTACAGAGTCCTCATGCAGAAAACATAAGCAAGCTTAGAGCACACAAAATCCTGGCCTGGTTAGGAGGATATGGGAATTAAATCTCATCAGTGGCTGGGAAATTATCACCTATAAAAGCAGCTGAAAGAAGAAGAGTCAGTTTTGTTTAATAATAAAAGCACCTGCCAGGGGAGGCCTCACTTTAGACTTTTGTTGGACAACACAAATTGGATAAAATGAGGAAAGAAAATGCTATTTAGTACTTACAGTAAAATAATTTCAAGATTTATTGAAAAGATAGGAGAATGTAGAGTGTTTGTATAGTGAAGTAGAGGAGTTAAATGCATTTAAAACAATTAGAGAAAATCCTTAAAAATTAATAAAAGTATTATTAAAAACACATGTGTATCATAAACTTTTCTGTATTCACCTGTATTAAGAATAATTAGAGAAGAATACCGAGGCCATCAGAATTCCAACAATGTGCTTCTTTTACTAGGAGAACTCATGGACAAAATGAAAAAACTAAGTAATTGGCAGTATCTCAGTTAATAGGTGATATGGTAGTATATGAATGACACCTTACAGTGAGTGGAACAAAATACCTTATGAATATGCACAATTGAATAATCATCTTTTTATTAAGACAACATCAATACTAGTACAGAACCCGTGCAGGACCTGTGCAATTAGGGAGAATGCTTTGATGATAAACAAATAAATAAAACAAAAAGGCCCACTGGGTAATACTGCAACCATGTAATATATGATTATACATTCATATATCTTTGATGGGTTTAGACAATTCTCCATTGACACATGTCAAAGGAACTACAAAATTACATGTCAAGATGCTATTAAATTCTATTAAAATTAGGTTGTCCATTTATACTTGATAGTATGGGATCTACTGGGATGAATTTATATTGCATAAAACCTAATTAACTTTAGTGTGTTCTCTAGCTTCATAGTTTATTTTAAATCATTGCTATTTAAATTCCTTGTCTATAGTATTCTCAACACCAACGTAGATGTCCTAAAACTGCCATTTTTTTTTTTTTTCAGGGAAGGATTTTTACCTTGTTGAAAAGTCCACAAATAGAGTGTACTTGTTTGAAGCTGAATTATGAGAATATATATATATATATATATATATATATATATATATATATATATATGTGTGTGTGTGTGTGTGTGTGTGTGTGTGTGTGTGTGTGTGTGTGTGTTCACGTGCGCGCGTGTCTGTATCACAAAATTCTCTGAAGGCATTGGAGAACTAAAAAAATTTTGGAGAAAAAGCCAAATGTAGTTCTTGTCGTACAGGTCCTTCACTTGCTTAGTTAGAGTCACACAAAGGTATTTCATAGATTTTGTGACAATTGTGAAGGGTACCTTTTCCCTAATTTCTTCCTCCACATGTTTGTCCTTTGAGTATAGGAAGGATACTGATTTTTTCGAGTTAATTTTGTATCCAGTCTTTGCTGAACTTGTTTATCAGCTGTAGAAGTTCTCTGGTGGAATTTTTGGGGTCACTCAAGTACACTATCATGTCATCGGCAAAGAGTGATGTTTTTATCTCTTCCTTTTCGATTTGTATCCCCTTGATCTCCTTTTGCTGTCTAATTGCTCCAGCCAGGACTTCCAGTACTATGTTGAATAGGTAGGGGGAGAGTGGGCAGCCTTGTCGAGTCCCTGATTTTAGTGGGATTGCTTCAAGTTTCTTGCCATTAAGTTTGATGTTGGCTGTTGGTTTGCTGTATATTGCTTTTATTATGTTTAGGTATGGGCCTTGGATTCCTGTTCTTTCCAGAACTTTTAACATGAAGGGGTGTTGGATTTTTTTAAAATGCTTTCTCAGCATCTAGTGAGATGACCATGTGATTTTGATCTTTGAGTTTGTTTATATGGTGGATTACATTGATGGATTTTCTTTATATTAAACCATCCCTGCATCCCAGGGATGAAGCCTACTTGGTCATGATGAATGATCCTTTTCATGTGTTCATGGATTTGGTTTGCAAGGATTTTGTTAAGTATTTTTGCATCAATGTTCATAAGTGAGATTGGTCTGAAGAGCTAAACAAAACGTTCTCAGTTGAGGAACACCGTATGGCCATGAAACATCTGAGGAAGTGCTGGACATCCTTAGCCAGCAGGGAAATGCAAATCAAAACAACCCTGAGATTCCAGCTTACACCAGTCAGATTGGCCAAGATCCAAAAATCAGATGACAGCAGATGCTGGAGAGGCTGCGGAGAAAGAGGAACACTTCTCTGCTGTTGGTGGGGTTGCAAACTAATACAACCACTCTGGAAATCAGTCTGGCGATACCTCAGAAAATTGGATATAGTACTACCTGAAGACCCAGCTATTCCACTTCTGGGCATATACCCCAGAGACACTTTAATACACAACAAAGATATATGCACCACAATGTTCATAGCGGCGCTATTTATAATAGCCAGAAGCTGGAAGGAACCCAGATGTCCTTCAGAAGATGAATGGATACAAAAATTGTGGTACATATACACAATGGAATACTACTCAGCCACCAGAAACAATGACTTAACCAAATTCTTAAGAAAATGGCTGCATCTAGAGAATATCATCCTGAGTGAGATAACCCAGTCACAAAAGAACAGAAATAATATGCAGTCACTGATAATGGGATGCTAACCCCAGAGGCTTGCTCTCCCCCATAAACAACTCACAGACTGTATGAAGTCCAAGAAATAAAGAAAACAAAAGAAATATATTTACAAAACAAGAAGACTTTGACTATTTCCATGTTGTGTTTTGTTTTTCATGTACTTTATGCTCATGGTAACTATTAGGTTTTTAATGCATACTTTCAAGCCCTTGAAAAAATCAAGTACTGACTAAAAAATATATTCACATAGTTTTATGTAAAAATTATTTTAATATCTGAAAAAACAGTACTGACAAAAATGTATAATTTTAAGCAAAAAATGTTTAAAATCTGTACCTTTATCTTTGTTTTGTAAAATGAAGTCGTTAAAAAAAAAACGAAAAAGCCAAATGTAAAGAATTATTTTTAATCCAAAAGCCATTAATCTCTAAATACGAGCCATTGTCATTGCTCTTGGCTGTCAACTAGAACTTTATTATAAGATTTCATTGATAAGTACACAACACAAAATTGATTGGATATCTCTTAGTGATCCCATCTGTCTTATGCATTTGTTTGAAAGTCAGAAAATTATGTACATTTTCTATGAAGTCAAAAGAGTTTCTGAAAGGAATAATGGAGATGAGGAGGTTGGCAACTCCATAACAACAATTACACCAACCAGAGCTCCTAAGGACTAAATCACTATTCAAGAGTAGAAATGGACAGACCCATGGGTCCAGCTGCATATGTAACAGAGAATTGTTGGGCATCAATGAAAAGAGAAGACCTTGGTCCTGCCTGTCTCTTTGCCCCAGTGCAGGGGAATGTCAGGATGGGGACGTAGAAGGGGTTTGGAGGGCAAGGAAGCACCCTTATGGCAGCAGGAGAAGGGGAAATGGTACAAGGCATTTATGGAGGGGAAACTGGAAAAGGGAATAGCATTTGAAAAGTAAATAAAATATACCCAATTGAAAAACGAGTTTCAATGTATTAAGCAATTGAGGACATGTATTTGGAGTCACTATGCAAAGCTAGATATGGTAGCATGCTTCTGTCACCCTAATGAACCTATAGCAGGATGAGAGGCAGAGACAAGACCTGTAAAGAAGAGAGAACATGAAATCCTGTGTGAAACAAAATACAAGTCTAAGGATACTGCTTTAAGTTCTTTTCTGACTGTTATACATACCCTGTGTCCTATGTACCTATGCACACATCACACATAAATATGCTCATACACATTCACAAAAGTTTCTTTAAAAATATACTTTTTCCCCAAAATTTTGACTTTTATCATTAAGTCAGTTACTTGTATTCTTTTTATTTTTCCAAGCAAGAGAAAATTTTAATTATTTTATTTTCAAACTCTGTGGTTGCAACTTAACCTTGTGTGTCAGCCTTGAAGTAATGATTTTTCTCTGTTAATTTACTGATTTACCTCATATGACAATCACAGTGCTACTACTACTCTAACTTTTACATTCCCCCTACTCCCATACCCTCTTTGCTTTTCTTCTTGGACACATTTATAATTTAGTAATGAGTTGCATAATCTCCATGAGTTTGTGTATTTAACAATGATTTGTTTAGTATCATTTTCAAGTTGTATTGCAATGTAGTCACATAAGACAAATGGAGTTATTTAAATATCTTCTTACTTTTAAAGCAAATTGTTTTGTGTCCCTGAATGTGGTTTGCTTTAGAGAAGATTCTTGGAATTGCTGAGTAAGATGGTTTTGGTGTTTGGATTAAATGTTCTGCAGATATGTTTTAATTCTGTTCCGTGTACAATTTCAATTAACACTGATGTTTCTTTTACTTTTTTAGAAGAAATTGGGGCATTTTAATCACTCATAAATAAGGGTTTTATGTTACTCTGTCCTTAAATCCAGAAATACGTATCTTATCCATATGACTGTATAAGCATGAGGTAAACAACGACAAATACAATAGAAATGTTAAAAGTGAAGTCCTGTTCACCAAAGAAGTCACCACATAAAACTAGATAGACCAAACCTGAAATAAGAGAAATTGGGAATCTTCTTGGACATATTTGCCCAGGATACAATTTCCTGAATAGAAAACCAGCAGCTCAGCACCTAAGATCAACAATTAATGAATTAGCGCTCATTGATTTAATAAGCATCTACAAAGCAAAAAAGCCTAAAAAATGAGAAAAGATTTTCATCATATCTACCCGTTACAAGTAATCTCCAATATATAAAAAGATCTCAAAAATCTAGGTGTCAACAAACCCCAACCCCAACCAAATAATGAGATACAAATCTACAAAGAGAATTCTCAAATGATTGAGAAGCTCTTACAGAAATGTTCAGAATCTTTAGCCATCAGGAAAATGCAAATCATAGTGACTCTGTGATTGCATTTTACACTTCTCAGAATGTCTAAGATCAAAGCACAAGTGACTGCTTATACTAGGAATGTTGTGGAGCAAGAAGTATTCTGCTCCATTTCTGGTGAAAGTGCAACTTTGTGCAAACACTTTGGAAATCAATATAAATTCTCTTCAAAAAAGTAGGAATTTAGAGGATGCTTCCCCTCTGAAAAGTACTCAGCACCATCCTATACAGTGGCGCATACCAGAGAAAGATCTAGGCAGGCGTGGCGGATGTTGGAGTACAGAATAGTCCTCGGTGGAAGGCCCTTGAGCACCTGCTGGGCTCTTCAGGTACATCACTGTGCCCTTGTAAATGCTGTAATGGGCAGAGCTGTGCACAGCCCCACATTCTGTTCTGGGGAATATGCTCCAGAATCCCAAGGGACATGAACAGCCACAAATGCCATGTTTTCTGAGATACCAGACAGTCAAGTATGAGTTACTATCATGGAGGGTAAGCTATAGCACTCACACATGCTGCATGTGAGTAGTCCACATCCTAAGTGGGACACACAGAGATGATCCTGGATCTCCCCATGTTTTCAAAAGTGGATCATTTTAAAACTTATGAATTGCTTATTTCTAGAACTCCCCACTTAATGTTTTTGAACTACACTAGACACAGTTAACTCGAGCCTATGAATGAGGTTCTACTATTGCATACAAAGCTACTTCTGTGAAGACTGGTTAGACTGGGCCTCTGTGTGGAAGCTGACATTGGAGGTACAAGCACAGAGCTAAGGGTTACCTCGGACCCTGTGGGTGGCATAGGGGAAACTTGCAGCTCACTGAGCTTGCAGTTTGCCAACCTTGAAATAAAATAGGAACCAATCGTCAAAATAAATAAATAAATAAATAAATAAATAAAAGTAGGAATTGAGATACTTCAAGATCAAGCTGCACCACTTCTCTGCATCTACCCAAAGGATACTCCATCCTTCAACAAAAACACTTGTTCAACTATGGTTATTATTATTTATAATAACCAGAAACTGGAAATAACCTAGATGTTCCTCACCAAAAATAAAAAAAAAAATATTAGGAAAAATGTCGGACATTTACACATTGGAGTATACTTAGCTTTTACAAAGAATGACATCAGAAAATTTACAGGCAAATGGATGGAACTAAAACAAACATCATTTTCGTTGAGGTAGCACAGACCCAGGGAAGCAAATATGATATATAATCACAAAGTGGATATGAATTGCAAAGTAAATGATAACAGTGCTGCAACAGACAGATCTAGAGAGGCTAAGTGTCAAGGAGGGCTCCAGGGTAATGCATGGATGTCCCTAGGGAGAGGAAATATAGAACTGATATTACAGGAGGAGACAGGAATAGAGAGAACAAAATGGATGGAGGGAGAGAGTACTAGGACAGAGAACTGTAACAGCTGGGACAATCCAGTGACAAGGCAAAAAAAAAAAACTGTTTCAATGAAAACTCCCTACAATTCATTAGAGAACGTAGCTACAACTTGTTGTAAAGGCAAATGCAGAGTCTGAAAAACACATGTCCTATAACAGGGCACAACTTCAAGTCGAGGATTTGGTACATCAACCCAGAAAGAAAACCTTAAACCAATTGTTGTTCCCAAGAACACCCCGTGCGAAAGGAAAATTGGCACAGAAAATGTGGATGGTGGTAAAAAATGACTGGTCCAGGTTGACACTCATGCCTCAAGCTGGAATCTACCCTTGATACTTCTTGAAGAATAGAGACCAAAAGTGTGATTGCGCAGAGACTTAGGATAGAACCAGTTATGACTAACAAGAAACAAACAAATAAATAAACAAAAAAGAAAAAAAGTCAATAAAATGATGCTTAATGATCCATTATTTGTGGACTATTGCTTTAAACAATTCTCATAAGAATTGATTAACCAACTGATGGAAAAAAATACAGAGACAACAAGACAGTAGGTAATTTGCAGGAGATCCTGATAAATATGGGAAGGAAGAATTTTAGGAGATAGAGGTTTCTAGGACATCACAAAAATTCTAGAGAATCAACAAGACTGAACTGATAGGGGCTCACTGAGGCTGAATCAACAGTTAGGGAGCATGTTTGATTGTAACGTAGACTTTTTGTGTGATAGTTTGTGTAGATTTGTGGTTTTGTAGAAATCCTAAAAGAGGGATCAGGTGCTGTTCCTATTTTTTTCTTTTTGCCTGCTTTAAGGACCTCTGTCTTCTGGCTTGCTTCATCCAGCTTTAATTTAAGGGGAAGTGTCTAATCTTATTTCAAGTTGATATGCCATGCTTGGATGATATCCCTGGAAGGCCTCCACTTTTTCTGAAAGGATACTGAAGAGCAAAGGTTGAGGAGGGAGGAGGGGAAGATGAATATAGAAAGTAGTGTAGTTAGATCACAATATATGAGAGAATAAATCAATAAAATATCAATTTTCCTTAACTTTGCATTGCATGTATCTCTGCAATTTTAGAATTTTAAGTTTATAAATATAGTTCTATAATTTAGGAATTATGTATTTAAGATAAGAAACACAAACATTTCATGCCTGTTTATGGTAGATAAGAAATCAATGTATGCTTGCCTTTCTAATAGGTGCAGCCAGGGTTGTCAATGAAATACTGTAAATTATACTATCTGAATATGACCTTTTTATGAATAAGTCTGCTGCTTTTAACAGCACTACTATTGCTTTAAGCTACCCACTAGAACTTGATGGTGAGATGATGTTTTTGAGATAACTATGCATTTTGATTACAAGTGATGAAGAATGGAGTTGGTATTGACCATGAAGCGTCCTCCACAATTGCTGGTATAAGAGTATGGAGGGTGAAGTGCAGGATACTTGCAGTAAAGAATGATCAGCTGTCTTTCCCAGCTATGAATCACGTGAGCTGCAGTAATGACAGTCATGACAAGGTACGTCTAAAGTTTTATATAATACAAATGTTATAAGGAAAACCAATCAATTTATGCTAGGCTGAAAGGTTCATTTCTCAGGAGGAAACAAAGGTCTGGTACTGTAAATTGGCTATAAACTTATGATTAGGGCACAGAAGTCTCAGAGATGAACCTACTCCTATTATTGTGCTAAATCAGCATAGTGTCAACTGCAATTTAAATGTGTGTTTATCAATAGTTTGGAGTCACTCTGAAAAGTCATCGGAGAATATACTTTTTGCAATGAATGAGAGTTAACAAAAATAAACTTGACAAACACAAAAAATAAGTGATTTTGTAGTGATTAGTCACAAATTAGATGTCAATATCATAAATTATATCCCCCACCAAACTTAGGGACATGATGAGACATAAAGATTGTAAGTGCTAGAGGTTAGATAAGGCCAGTGTGAAACAGTAACCCCTAGAGATGATAACAGCTAGCTTCACGAACATACATCAACTAAGATCAAATGGAAATAATATGTACATGATCAAATTATTCAAAGATCCAACACAGTTTTTAGAAGAAGCTTATAATCTGCCCTTCGTTTAAACGGACATTTAATATTGACAGTTTTTGAGGAAAAGGGAATTTTCTTTCAGGATGTGGCTTCTTGTAAATTAATAATGCTTCACTGGATGACCTCATACCAATGAGTATATAAAGATCACAATCATCACACCATAAGTTAACTTTGGTCATATAAGATAAAAACAACATGGTGTGTACATGTTTGGAAAGAAGGAAGTAGAGAGTAGATTTGGAGAAATTAAAAGGAGTGTGAGATGATTAAGTTCAAAATGCATTTCATGACTCTCTCAATAAAGGAATAAAACATTATGTTTAATAATATCTTCTTTTAATGAAACACAACCCAGGTTATTGTGTCAAATTTCAGGTAGAAATGATATGTTATCTACTATCTCACTTCTGTTCATTCACAAAGAGTTTCTGCTGTCTCTAATATATGGTCACAGTTGAAACAATGAATGCAATATAAGTAAGCTGGAGTTAAGGACCATTATGAATTGTTGTATTTCTCAATACATTTCCAATTATGCAGAACCCATACTGAAAATGTTTTCAGTAAATAAGCTTCCTACCAACATATCCACAGGGAATCAACACTGTAACTGAACTCAGATTGTTCAAGTAGGATTTCTTGTTTAGCAACTCTTCTAGAAAAAAGCAGTTGGTGATTGGGTAAAAAATGGATGATACTTTCAGTTATTACTACCTGTAATTTCAACCTCATTAGGAATATAAAAAAAAGGTGAAGGAATACATACTCTTATTAAATAACCAAAGTGATTCTATATAGAAGAAACTCTAGCATAGTTGTTCAGAAAAGTTACAGAATCTAGAAGAACATAGAATGTTTAAAAACATTTAACTGTGGCCTGGCTTCATTGAAGACAAACTGTTAACAAGTATCCAGTGACTCCTGAGCAGGCTACATGATTGGACTTAGGCTTGGCCATACCATACATTGCATAGTGAATATAGTAATAATTTAATGAAGATGAATTTCTGAAGGTTCTTTCCAAAATGGTTATCATTTTGAGTAATGATTCTATAATATCCTCACAAAATATCCTATCATAATGGAAACCATAATTTCATATGTGCTTGCCATATGGTAAAGCAAAACTTACTTGATTTTATTGGCTATACTACACAGTTTAGTAAAGTGGAGAAACAATATAAAAGAATAGAAATGTAAACTGGACATCTAGAGGAGAGCCAGGGAAAGGGGCAGAAGAGTAGGTCGAAAAGACAGGGAGAGGATGGGCACAGAAGGCAGGAGAGGAGTGAAATGAAATGGATATCTGTTATCTCTTAATATTTTACACATTAATGTTGACCTTTCTCCATCCTGTACTAATACATTCAGATGCTAGCTGGATTCAATCACCAGCAAATGTAATTCTTAGTTTTCTTAAAGCTACAGGCCATTCATGGTATATTCATTTGTCTTTAATAGAGTATGATATATTAGTAACAATAATTAGTAACTGGCTATGAAACTGGTGTTGAAGCACCAAGTGATGGACTGATGGGTGTACTTTTTGTAACAAGTAACGCAGTTGTTCCAACTTATTCTGAAACTATCTCCATACTAAAGTGGACAGATCACGTAGTGTAGAGCTTGCACCATGGAAACAGTCTTAAGTTTTGGCTAGCTATTCTATAGTACTATACAGCTTTCTACAAAATTTTAATATACACTTCTATTTAAGTTGTAAAGCAAATACACCTCATAAGTGTGTGGCTGATTTCTCTCTAAATATTTGCTTCCTAGGATGTTCAGAAGATCTTAAAAACTCTCTAAGTCACAATGAACTGCTGCATCATAATCTGATTTATATCTGTATGCTTGTCAACAATTAGTTATGAACAACATAGAGGTAGAGTTAAACTTGTAAGGTCCATATGATTTTCAGAAACAATATGTACAGGCATGTCCTAGTGGAAAGCACCCCACAAAAACAAAGCTCCACCCTACTGCAAATAATAAATGTCTGCAGTAGAGTTTGACTTTAATTTAATTTCTGCTTAATAAGTTATTTATTATATAAATCAAAGGGTTATGTAATCAAACCATAAGACCAAGAAATTTTGAGAAAGCTGTGGAAATGTTTAATCCTCAACTTTAGAGCTATGGCAGTGCCCACTAATGGATTCATGAAACACAGCAACAGGCGGCTGTAGGTCACTTTCAGTGTAGATAAATACTGATATATTTTCTGAATACCTAATTGGTTTTGCTGACTCTAATGTGAGATGATTTTGATGCTAAAGAAGAAGGGTAGAAAATTGCTTTAGGAAAATTAATAATTAATTTTCAGACCTGAATTATCTCTGCCTTAATAGAGTTGTCTGATTCATAATTTAAATATTGAACTCAGTCATCTTTGAATGTATAATTTGGTGGGATGAGTGTAATTTCATTGCTACATTTTTAAAGACTTAACCATTGACATTAATCGGTTTAGATTTTCTTACTTTTTCATCATATATATTTGTGTGTGTGTGTGTGTGTGTGTGTGTGTGTGTGTGTGTGTGTATAATCTTTTTGACTGGGTAAAGTATAATAATAAACTAAAAATAAGAATGATGGTTCTCTCTGTGTGTCTTTCTCTGTCTCCCTGTCTCTCTCTGTCTCTTTCACACACACACACACACACACACACACACACACACACAAAACAAAGATACGTAGTCAAAAGTTTTACTTGCTAATGTGAGGGAGAGATTTTTCTATATGTATATGTATGTGTACCTGTGTATGAAATTAAAAAAAGCAGAGAGAGAGAGAGAGAGAGAGAGAGAGAGAGAGAGAGAGAGAGAGAGAGAGAGTGTGTACATGTTTATAAACCTCTTTGCCTGCAATATGTATAAACAAACCACGTACATTTATATGGATGCTGTATAGAAGTATGTGAATTTGATATTGTAAGATTTTATTAGATGAAGTAGTAACCTCTTTATTTTATGGTCTTTATATGCAAGCACAGTCCACTACTTTATCTTTTTTGTGTGTTTACAATTGTTTGGCTCTTAAAGTAGCTCAGAATGTTTTATCTTACATTCTCAGTATGCACATCATTAAATAGGTGTTTGATAAATGCTACACTAACTGAGCTTTACTGATACAGATTAAAATGCTTGTAGCTAGCCATCAGAATAAGCACAAGGACCCCAATGAAGGAGTTAGAGAAAGAGCTGAAGGAGGTGAAGGGGTTTAAACCCTCAAAAGGAAAACAACAATATCAATTAACCAAACACCCACGAGTTCTATGGAACTAAAGCACCAACAAAATAGTATGCATTGAGGATTCCTTGGCTCCAGATGCATATATAGCAGACATTGAGCATTGGCTGCCATCAATAGGAAGAGAAGTCCTTGGTCCTATAATGGTTCATTTCCCAAGTGTAGGGAAATGCCAGAGTGGTGTTGAGGTGGGAGTGGTTGTGTGGGTGGAAGGAAGAGCATCCTCATAGAAGCAGGGAGAATGGCAAGGGGATTAGGGGCACAACAAAGATAACATTAGAAACATAAATACATAAACTATTAAATCAAAAAGAAAAAGGATAAAGGCTATGAAGCATGCAAATATGCTAGTACATATTTATTCATTTTTTCACTCAGGAATCTTCTACATTATAGAAAATCCATATATTTTTATATATGTATGTACACCTGTGAAAGTAACATAACACCAAGTATGAAACACATATCCTGGTAATCTTAAATTGATAATTTAACATGGTTTAGAGCTGGTACCTCTCATCAAAAACATTTGTTTTCATTTCTGAATTTCTGTTGCCCTATTAAAATATATTCTTCTAATTTACTTTTAGGCTGTAATAGAATTATAACATTTTCTTTTCCCTTTCCTATACCTAATCATTTACACATGACACCTTACCTTGTATTCATTCAAATTGTGGGTATGTATCCTGCTTAGTTTTTATAATGTTATTTGTATGGTTCTGTCTTCAGAGCTGATCATCTTTTTCTATGGTCTCAGCTTTTTTTAGTTGTCTCTAATATTTTTTTTTGTCTCAGGTTGAGACTCTAGAACTTTCTCTCTTCCATGCTGGCAGGTACATTGTTTCCTCCTCGTTCTATTATGTTCTTTAAGTGACTGTTAGTAATAAGGGGGTTGCGGTTTTGATTAAACTAAATGTTTGAGATAAATACCAGATGGACCAAAGGCAATACCAGGATTCCTTAATTAGGGCAGAAGGAATATTTCAGTCAAAAAAGGCTTTGTGACCATGATGTTGCTTCTCAGAGTAAAGGGGTGGGTGAGCATTAACTGGGTAATGAAGCAGAAGAACAAATTCTGCCACAGAGATCATTGTCAGAGTATGTCTTACATGCTACAATGCCCCAGTAATAGTGACAGAACCTAAGTTGAAAAATAAAATACACATGCCTAATTAAATTTGAAAGCCATCTGTAACTATCAAAAGTCATAAATAATCTTGAAAAACTCTTTGGTTACATACCTTGAATTTATCAAAATTTCATAAAGGTGATTCACCAATTATTAAGTAGGAGGTACTGGCATCATGTAGTCCTGTACAGAGTTTGCCCATCTACCTGTCCCTTCGCCTTATTTTTTTGACATTCTTTTATCATATTGCCTCTCACCCTTAGTGAAAACTTTCTATTTCAAGAGCAATACCTATGTTGATTCTATTCTACCCAAAAACATAATCCCATAATAGGAGTGACCAATCATAACTGAGAGATTATAGATAAGGTACATCATCCAATTTCAAGCCAAGTGAAACTTATCTGCTGCAAAAGTTTTCACAGACACAAGATAACAGAACGTAGACAGAAATCATTAGTCTTCTAGTTATTCCTAGAATCAAGAGACAGACATGTAGTCTGCTTCTATTCACTTGAATGTTTCTCTATCACTATATGGAACATATCACTAACACCTTCATCCTGCAGTTCATGTTGTCCTGTTCTACATGCAACATCCTTTTTCTGATTTCTCCTTTTTCAAAACATCTGTTCAAATGGTTAATTTCTAATCACCACTCACAAGATTCTCCATTGGGGCTATTATAGCCACCATAACCCTCATCATTAACAGTTATCATATGTATTATTCAATAATTTTTCTCATGTGTTAATTACAAGGAAAAATTAGGTAAGGTACTCAGTCTGAAAGGCTTTATTCTGGAATGTGAAAATCATCTTGATGTCTTCTATTTGTTAATATGGGTTACTAAAATGATTTCAAATTTCTGTTAGGTCCAAATCTGTTTGGGGCTGTTATATAAGCCTTATTCATTACTTTTCAATGTCATGTGAAGGAATTCTCATATTTCTTTGTTCTTTGTTGTTGCTGCTGCTACTACTGTTGGTTTTAATGATTATAATGTTGATGATTTTAGATAATCCAGAGCAGTGAGACACGGAGAATTACTGTCTTGTATTAACTCAGTAACAATTAATTACAATACAATACAATACAATACCAACATTTAAAACATGTGTAAGCATCTCTTTTCCATAGGACTATACTATGGATGTCATATCTCCCATACACTGACAAGGCTTGAATCGTGATGCAGTGTAATGAGTCTTTATTGGGGAAAGAATAATACTGAGAATGAGAAATCTGACTTGTGCTGTCTGGTTTGGGGGCCCAGCCAGTTTCTGTACATTATTGATTTGACAAAGACCTAGTCATCCACTTAGAAGAGCAATGAGTTGTATAAGACTCTCAGAGGCATTTGAAACAGAGATCAGTTGCACGTTCACGGTCATTGATTTACCTAGTGAAGCATGAAATTTGATTATCCTTCTTTTTATTCTTTTTACAGTCATGGCTAATTGGACTTAAGCCATCTAGTCTATCCAGGGTAGTGCTAAATACATGACTCAGTGAGTAGCTGCCCACACAGAAAAATCTTTGAATTCCCATATAAAAATCTTAGAGGGTGGATTTGGTTAGCACACAATGCTGAAAATGTATACTTGTTCATTAAGGTCATGGATACGAACACTATCAGAACCTCTACACTGCATGAAAAATTTCCATTTGAAAGCAGCAGAGACTATAGACAGGGAGGGTGACACATAAGAGCTGTTGAGTGTGAATGAGTTGTACAGTATGGAATGTGCATACTAGCATTCAGGAGCACTTGGAATCAGCTCCCAGCCTGCAAAAAGTCTCAGGAAGGAGCCTTTATAAGATAGTTTGTTGCAAGTCCTTCAGTTGTCTGAACATGCTATCATATTTTTTCTTTAAAGTGAAAAAGTCAAACCTTGGTAGTATGAGAGATTTCAGGAAGGCTGCTCAGCTACCATATACATCCATTTATTTCTCTACTCCTTGAATCACATGAACTAAAATAAGTGAGAGTGGATAGGAATAGCAATGTAATGCCAGCTTCATTGTGCATCTTTAAAATAGTTTGTATTGTCTCAATTGTCCTACACACCCAACTGTTAATTAAATTGTATGACACTCTAACCAGGTGTCCTGAAAATATGCGTGCCTATAGGAGCTTCACAAGCTACAGGGAGAGGTCTTCCACACCAAAGCCAAAAGTCCAACAGAGATGTAAACAGAAGCGAGAGTGACAGGTTTTCATTGTACATAAAGACAAGAAATTAGGGAGAATTCTTACTTTTTCTCAGATAGTTTTACGAGAACCCTTTTTATTTTAATACTTATTAAATGAAAAAGAAGGGAAATAAAATGTTGCTGAAAGGGAAATCTACATCCTGCTGGCATGATTTGTTTGCATGAAAAGAATACAGGAATATTTTTACAAAGAGCCCTAGTATTCATGGGCAAGAACAAATTATTTCCATGAACTTGGATTATTTCATGTCACCCAAATTTCTCTCGTAAAATATGAGTCTGACAAATTGTATTAAACGTTTTTAGCTCATTCCTAATGCAAAATTTGTATTTACATCACAAAAGATGTGATCATGAACTTGATTAAATATGACTGAGAGGGTAGGAAATTTATACATTTTTTAAAAAGTAGATCTGAGGAATAGGTTATGATAATAAATAAACATGAATACATTTGTTCCCAAGGTAACAGCTGGACAGAAAAATCAATGCAAAACCTCAAAAGGTGAGTCAAAAATTAAAGAATAATATGTATAAATAATTGGCATTCTAGCATTAGATAAATTATTACACTGAATGTGTAAACTAAATTATTCCAGAAAAAGAAATGGCTACAATCATTTGTGCTCTCTATTTGTCTACATGCTATAGTTGGCTTTCCATATACTTAAAGGATTACATTCAATATTTGTTTCATAGACTGTCTATTAGCTGTAGATTAGACCACTTTACAGTAAATTTTTTATCTATCTATCTATCTATCTATCTATCTATCTATCTATCCATTACTTTTTACAGTCCAGATATTATTTCCCTCCTAGTCCACCCTGCAACTGTTCCACATCCCATACCTCCTCTCCGACCCTCCCTTTGTCTCCAAGAGGATGCACTCATCCCAACCGACCCCTCCCCATCAGACCTCTAAACTCCCTGGGGTGTAAAGTCTTTTGAGGGTTAGGTCCATCTTCTCTGACTGAACCTAGACCCAAGAGTCCTCTGCTGAATATGTGTTGGAGGCCTCCTATCATCTGGTGTATGCTTCCTGGTTTTGATCCAGTGTCTAAGAGATCTCAGGAGGCCAGGCTAAATTGAGACAACTAGTCCTCCTAAAGGTCTGTCACCTCCCCAGCTTCTTCCAAGTTTTTCTGGATTCAATCACAAGCTGAGCAGCTTCTGTTAACTGGTTGAATGCAAATATCTACATCTGACTCTTTTAGCTGCTTGATGGGTCTTTCAGGGAGCAGTCATCATGGCTACTTTCCCTGTGAACATGCCATAGATTCAATAATAGTGTCAGGCCTTGGGGCCTTACCTTGTGCTGGATCCTACTTTGGGCTGGTCACTGGAGCCTTTCCCCAAGTCTCTTCTCCATTTCCAACCCTGCAGTTCTTAGCAACCTCATCCCACACTTGATGCCCTGTCTTTCTGCTGGAGATGGGCTCTAAACCTTTCCTCTCCCAACTGTAGGGCATTTCAGCTAGGGTTCCTTCCCCTGTGTTCTGAAACTCTCTCACCTTCCAGGTCTCTGGTATATTCTGGAGGGTTTTCCCAACATCCTATCTCCTGAGGATTCCTGTTTCCATTCCTTCTGCTGGCCCTCTGGGCTTCAGTCCCCACCCCCGATTATGTTCTCCTCTCTCCTATTTCCTGTTCACTTTCCATCTCAGGTCCCTCCTTGCCTCCCTCCTTCTGGTTGCTTTCTTATCTAGTCCAAGTGGGACTGAGGCACCTCGGGATCCATCCCATATGCAACCAATAAACCTCGTCACTATTCCTGATGCCAAGTAGTGCTTATTGTCAGGAATCAGATATGGATGCTTCCTCAGAAGCTCTGCCAGAGCCATACTGATACACATGAGGATGCTTGCAGCTAACCATTGGACTGAACATGGGGACCACAGTGAAAGAGGTAGAGAAAGGACTGAAGGAGCTGTAAGGGTCTGTAATCCCACATGAAGAACAAAATGATGACCTAACAAACCCACCACAGTTCCCAGGGACTAAAACATCAACCAATGAGTTCACATGGAGAAACCCATGGTTCCAGATGCATATGCAGCAGAGGATAACATTTTGTAGCATCAAAGAGAGAAAATAACTTTGGTCCAGCAAAGGCTCTTTTTCAATTTAGGGGGAATGCTAATGTGCTGAGGTAGGAGAGAGAGGTTGGG
Source organism: Micromys minutus (assembly GCF_963924665.1). Classification (NCBI taxonomy): domain Eukaryota; kingdom Metazoa; phylum Chordata; class Mammalia; order Rodentia; family Muridae; genus Micromys; species Micromys minutus. Next base: position 9,359,040 of record NC_137971.1, read on the forward strand.
AGAGGGAGAACCTTCATGTAGGCAATGGGATAGGGAGGGTGGATGAGATTTGTGGGGTTGTAAACTGGTACAACTACTCTATAAATCAGTCTGGCGGTTCCTCAGAAAATTGGACATAGTACTACCTGAAGACCCAGTTATTCCACTTTTGGGCATATACCCCAGAGAAGTACCAACATACAACAAAGACATATGAACCACATTAATCATAGCAGCCCTATTTATAATCTGGAATGTACCCAGATGCCCTTCAGTAGATAAATGGATACAAAAATTATGGTATATTTACACAATGGAGTAGTACTCAGCTATCAGAAACAATGATATTATGAAATTCCTAAGAAAATGGATGCATCTAGAGAATATCATCCTGAATGAGATTACCCAGTCACAAAAGAACAGACATAATATGCAGTCACTGATAATTGGATACTAACCCTAGAAAGCTTTGAACACCCCAGAAACAACTCACAGACTATATGAAGCTCACGGAAATACAAAGGAAAATAAAAACAAAACTAATGAAAGCCTCAGTCCTTCTTAGAGAAAAATATAAATGTATAGCATCCCCTCAGAGTGTGGTACACCTGGACCTCAAATCATTAATATTCCAAGAGCTAAGATATAATAATAAGCCTTGTGGCAATTTTTGATAATCACAGATCATTATGCTTTATCTATACCCAACAAGAAATCTGTTTCCATGTTATGTTCTGTCCTACATGTACTTCATGCTTATGGTAATTAGTGAGATTTCTATGCATGCTATCAAACCTCTAAAAGAATTAAGTACTGACAAAATTATTTATATAATATTATGCCAAAATGCCTTTAAACCTCTGAAAATGTATCCCCCCTTTTAAAAAGTAAAGCAGTAAGGGTAAAATAAACTTTATATATTTGTCATAAAAAAGAATTAATACTGACAAAAATATTCATATAATGCTTTGCTAAAATGCCTTTAAAAATCTGTATATGTATCCCTCTATTTAAAATAAAGCTGTAAGAAATAAAAAAAAAATATTAAATGAATTAAGGAAAAAAGAAAGATACTATTGCAGCTATTTGCAAAAAGTAAATATAAAATTGTCAAAAATACTGATTAATTTTACTTGCCTTGTTCTACTAACCATTTATTCTTGGGAAACTACTGCTGATGGGGCTACTCAGACAATTTTTTTTAAAGAAAATGTATTCTTTAAGATTATAATTACAACATTTCATATCTCCTCTCTTCTCAAATTCTCTCATCGACCCCTTCCTACTCTCCTTCCAATTCACTGTTCTCCTCTTTACCAGTTGTTATTGTACGCACATTCATGCATATGAATACATATTTCTAAATATAACCTGTTCAGTCCCTATAAAAATGTATTTTGTTAAGCTACAGGAAGGTTTTTAATTAATGAGAGTTTGTTGTTAGTTATTAACATTGATACATGATCATTCTCACTGAATGAAACTGTTAACTTCATCAACATTAACTCAGTATTGTGACTTCAATACAGACTAGCTGCTTGATTCTCTCTCTCTCTCTCTCTCTCTCTCTCTCTCTCTCTCTCTCTCTCTCTCTCTCTGTCTCTATCTCTCTGCCTCTGGCTCTCCTTCTCTAATATATAAATGCTTTTCTATGCTAATATGTAAAGTTGAACTATTACATGATTGACCTTCTCCAATTTCTCCTAATATTTATATCTGAATACACAAAAAATTCACTAGTGTGAAAAATATTGAAATGTTGGGCAGGTGACGTTGGTGCATTCACAGATTGATTTCAGGAAGAGGAAAAATGAGATTCAGGAATGGGAGTCAGGATGAAGGGTAAAACACGTATGAATATGAAACAAAATGCAAGCAAAGGTAGGGACTTAAAATGTCTGAAAGAAGCCCTGGCTGTTCTTCTTTCTTGGTTCCTCTTGCGGCAGCATTAATGGGAGAGCATCAGTGTTGGCAAGACTTGCTTCTCTGAGATATTTTGGGTTCTGTTTCACAGTAAAACATTTAACTATCTTAATTCTAAGTCACATTGCTACTGTAGCTCACCTGCCTGAGTTCCTTTAAGGACAGAAACTGCAGACTCTGGAGTTTAGTACCTCATCTTAAAACAGCAGAGGGTTATGTAAGGGATTAAAAGCTAGCACCATTTCCATCTTGTCCAAAAGGAAGCCTCTTATTTATCACACTAGGTAGAAATTTGGAGCAATAATCTTCTAGTGAACCAGAAGAGTGTCATGCTTGCAAAATGAAAAATTTTTACCCAAACAACTATCCATGAATTCATATACAGATTCATAGTTACATATTTATATATCTTCAATCAAACCAGTTGGGATCAGCTTATATACTTATCTCCTAATTACACACTTACACACACACATACACAGACACACACACACACAAACACATATCCATTCTTCCATTCTGGAAGAAAAATGAGCTCCATTCTTTATTATATAGAGAAAAAAAAAGCTTCTACCCTTTTATTGTTAAATGAATTGAACCAAGCCTGTTAGGAAAAAGCTTTATTCTCTTTAGTAAGACTAAGTCTGCCTTGATATTAAGAAAGTCCTGTTCTGTCCCCTGGTAAGGAGAAGCCTGCCTGCAACTTCTGCTCCCTCTGCAGCTTCTCTCTTCTATCCCTCTGCATTCTGAATACTACTCTCTTTAGTTTTTGATGCCTTATACTTTCTAAGTTATTTCACTCTGCTTTCTTGTTCTAATTTTGCCCTGTCCTGCTGCTCTGATGTAACAGTGCTCTTGCTCTCAATGCCTTTTCCTCCCAATGCCTTACTCTAGAACCTGTTCCATGTTATGCTTTTCCTTCTCCTGATGTGGTTATGATCCACACATATTTCTGTTGTTTCACCCATGGAAGAATGGATTTTAGGAATATGTTTTTACAGCCCTGTTTTTTGGTGCTATGAAAATAGAGAGGTACGGGAGACAAGAACCGAATGTTCTCTGGTCTCTGTGGCTTGGGCTATGTATCTAACTAGAGAAGTTAGACTGGCATGAAGGTAAAAATCAGACAAGATCTAGTGGGATTTCAATGCATTCTATCAAATCTCTAAAAGAATTAAGTACTGACAAAAATATTCATATAGTGTTATGCCAAAATGCCTTTAAAAATTTGTATATGTAATCCTCTTTTTAAAAATAAAGTTGTAAGAAAGAAAAAAAAAGAAAAAAAATGATTACTCTATAATGAAAAAAAATCAGACAAGATCAGTTTCCTGTTCTCATGCTACATTATTCCCATGTCTTGTTCAGGTAGAAGAAGCTGGACAGAAGCAGTGAAGGCTAATGAGATTTGTAATTCATTTTCTCCAGCGTGTGCCTGCCTGCATGGAGACCATGCCATTCTCCACATAATCAGTTATGGCAGAAAGGCTAAAAGAAAGATGGGGTGAAGCATAGAAATATGTGTGCATTGTACCCACATCAGGAAGAGCAATAATCAAAGCATTCTTAAGTATGCATACTTATATAAACATATTTATGGACAAATATGCATGCTTTGGACTTTGTCCCCAGTGCCTCTCAGAGCCATCCCTCACCACCACCTAGACAGTCTCTCAGCTCTGTACACTTTTTCCACATTTAATCAACTTATAACCATGGTTTTAAAATGAGAGTAGTTTGGGATCATAGACAGTCCCTGATTTTACTGAATATAGCATAGCACTACTTAGGTTTTTTTTTTAAATGTCTATATCAGATTTATGTTTGAGGTACAATGTGATTGTTCATTTACTATTGTATTTTCTAAGCCATTAAATATATTTCAACAAACTTTACATTTTCTGTCTCTACACTGCAAATTTTGGCTTTATTTATTCTTGTTTTTTACATGTTATGCATATGTTTTTCACATATTACTTAATCATTTGTGAAGTGTACTAAATATAAAAAATGTATACAGAGAACTTTGAATTTCACTATTCTTCATTAATGTATTCACATGCAGACAAGAAACATGCTTATTTTGGTAAAATAAATAAAAGAAAGTTAAAGAATATTCAATTCAAATTATAGTCAATAAAAGATCCATTTATTCATTGAATGTATGCTCAATATTTTAAAAATACTACCAAAGTTCTCTTTCTGAAACTTTCATAGGAATAAGTCAAACATATGCAGTTTTAGCAATTTTCTTTCTATTTCAGTAGATTATTAGGAACAATATACAAACATGCAGAGTTTGGTTTGGTGTTCATGTCTAGAAAAATGCATGGTACAATTTGACCATTCCTAAGAAAGTAGAATTGTGTATGCAGCCAAATGACCTGTTGCTCATTTTCGTTTCATTTATCAATTTAATAAAAAATAAAATTATATTCTCTTTCCTCAGATTGAAATCATCAGGTCACAGGTGGGCTTAAAATCTGTATCTCTTCTTATCAGGAAATTTCTACCCTGTGTGGTAATCAGTCTAGAAGCAACTGATGACTTCCACCACTGTAAAGTATAATGTCCACTCTCCACTCTTTCTATTTTAATGTCACTTACATGTCTTTCTTTTTTTTTTCATGCAAAGTGTTTTTATTGTGCCTGGTACATAGCATACATGTGGTAACATTAGTCTTGGGGGTAATGATTATGAAGAAAACTATTGTGTTTCCTAATGTCATAGTTCTTTGTGACTGGCAACAAAGAGCCTGAAGACATGGGATGTGAATGTCTTCTTTGGCAGAATACAAAGTTATGTTTTGTAAGTAGATTGCACATTTATAACCTATTTGTAGCAAATGTTCAAAATGTCCTTTGATCTATTATTGGAGAGTTAAGGAGGTACCATTTAAAGGAAACAAGTTGGTCAGGAGTAGTGGCCCAAGCCTTTAATCCCAGCACGTGGGAAGTGAAGCAGGCAGATCTCTGGGAGTTTGAGGCTAGCCTGGTCTACTTAGTGAGTTCCTGAACAGCCAGCACTACATAAAGCCACCCTGTCTCAATATAAAGAAAAACTGTACAATATTAAGTTATAGAGTGCTGAGGTGTTAAATGGCCTAAGGGGGGAAATTAGTGTAGCGAGAAAGAAAACATGTTATAAGTTAATTGGACCTGCTATAGCATTAAGAGAGACATTGTGGGCTTATATCTAGAGAAGAGACCCTGGGTGAATAGAGTAATTACCAAAGTTTGCTTTTTGAAGGAGTTTAGAAATGTATGACTGTGAAGTTTGTAAGTCATTGTGATTAATTGAGAATGATTTCTCAAGGTGAAGGAAAAATAACATATTCAAGGTGTATTATTTATTGAAACAAGAATTTTGAAGACATTGTAGTTGCATATAGATCTCTGAACAGAGATTAAACATATAAGACAGATGCTAACATCATCTAAAATTAGAAAATCAGAAACACTAATAATAGTAGAAGCACTGTGTACAGACCTTCTGGTTGTAATAGAGATTTTAGAATCCTCCATTTCTGTGTATTTTTTTAAACGACTTTATTTTACAAAACAAAGATAAATGTACAGATTTTAAACATTTTTTGCTTAAAATTATACATTTTTGTCAGTAATGTTTTTTCAGACATTAAAATAATTTTTACATAAAACCATGTGAATATAATTTTTAGTCAGTACTTGATTTTTTTCAAGGGCTTGACAGTATGCATTGAAAACATAATAGGTACAATAAGCGTAAAGTACATGCAAAACAAAACGCAACATAGAAATAGTCAAAGTCTTCTTGTTTTGTAAATATATGTATATTTTTTTGTTTTCTTTATTTCTTGGACTTCATACAGTCTGGGAGTTGTTTCTGGGGGAGTGCAAGCCTCTGGGGTTAGAATCCCACTATGAGTGACTGCATATTATGTCTGTTCTTTTGTGACTGGGTTATCTCACTCAGGATGATATTCTCTAGATGCAGTCATTTTCTTAAGAATTTGGTTAAGTCATTGTTTCTGGTGGCTGAGTAGTATTCCATTGTGTATATGTACCACAATTTTTGTATCCATTCATCTTCTGAAGGACATCTGTGTTCCTTCCAGCTTCTGGCTATTATAAATAGAGCCGCTATGAACATTGTGGTGCATATATCTTTGTTGTGTATTAGAGTGTCTCTGGGGTATATGCCAAGAAGGGGAATAGCTGGGTCTTCAGGTAGTACTATATCCAATTTTCTGAGGTATCGCCAGACAGATTTCCAGAGTGGTTGTATTAGCTTGCAACCCCACCAACAGTGGAGAAGTGTTCCTCTTTCTCCGCAGCCTCTCCAGCATCTGCTGTCATCTGAGATTTGGATCTTGGCCAATCTGACTGGTGTGAGGTGGTATCTCAGGGTTGTTTTGATTTGCATTTCACTGATGGCTAAGGATGTCAAGCACTACCTCAGGTGTTTCTCGGCCATTCTGTGTTCCTCAACTGAAAACCTTTTGTTTAGCTCTGTACCCCATTTTTCATAGGGTTGTTTGATTCTTTGGTGTCTAGCTTTTTGAGTTCCTTGTACACATTGGATATTAGGCCTCTATCTGATGTGGTGTTGGTAAAGATCTTTTCCCATTCTGGTGGTTGCCGTTTTGTGTTCTTGACGATGTCTTTAGCCTTACAGAAACTTTGCAATCTCATTGAGTCCCATTTGTTAATCTTTGACCTTAGAGCTTGAGCCATTGGTGTTTTGTTCAGGAAATTTTCTTCTATACCTATGTGTTCTAAGGTTTTCCCTACTTTCTCATCTAATAGTTTCAGTGTATCTGGTTTAATGTGGAGATCTTTGATCCACTTACACTTGAGCTTTGTACAAGGAGATAAGAAAGGGTCTATTTTCATTCTTTTGCATGCTGAGTGCCAGTTGGACCAGCACCATTTGTTGAATAGGCTGTCCTTTTTCCATTGAATGTTTACTGCTCCTTTGTCAAAAATCAGGTGACCATATACATGAGGGCTCATTTCTGGATCTTCTATTCTATTCCATTGATCCACAAGCCTATTTCTGTACCAGTACCATGCAGTTTTCAGCACAATTGCCTTGTAATATAGCTTGAGGTCAGGGATAGTGATTCCCGCAGATTTTTTTTTTTTTTTTTTTTGTGGTTGAGGATGGATTTTGCTATTCTAGGTCTTTTGTTATTCCATATGAAATTGCACATTGATCTTTCCAAATCCATGAAGAACTGGGTGGGAATTTTGATGGGGATTGCATTGAATCTGTAGATTGCTTTTGGTAGGATGGCCATTTTTAAGATGTTGATTTTTCCAATCCATGAGCATGGGAGATCTTTCCATTTTCTGAGATCCTCCTCAATTTCTTTCTTTAGAGGTTTGAAGTTCTTGTCATACAGGTCCTTGACTTGCTTAGTTAGAGTCACACCAAGGTATTTCATAGTTTTTGTAACAATTGTGAAGGGTACGTTTTCCCTAATATCTTTCTCCACATGTCTCTCCTTTGAGTACAGGAAGGCTACTGATTTGTTTGAGTTAATTTTGTATCCAGCCACTTTGCTGAACTTGTTTATCAGCTGTAGGAGTTCTCAGGTGGAATTTTTGGGGTCACTCAAGTACACTATCATGTCATCGGCAAAGAGTGATGTTTTTATCTCTTCCTTTTCGATTTGTATCCTCTTGATCTCCTTTTGCTGTCTAATTGCTCCAGCCAGGACTTCTAGTATTATGTTGAATAGGTAGGGGGAGAGTGGGCAGCCTTGTCGTGTCCCTGATTTTAGTGGGATTGCTTCAAGTTTCTTGCCATTAAGTTTGATGTTGGCTGTTGGTTTGCCGTATATTGCTTTTATGTTTAAGTATGGGCCTTGGATTCCTGTTCTTTCCAGGACTTTTAACATGAAGGGGTGTTGGATTTTGTCGAATGCTTTCTCAGCGTCTAGTGAGATGACCATGTGATTTTGGTCTTTGAGTTTGTTTATATGGTGGATTACGTTGATGGATTTCCTTTAGTTAAACCATCCCTGTATCCCAGGGATGAAGCCTACTTGGTCATGATGAATGATCGTTTTGATGTGTTCTTGGATTCGGTTTGCGAGGGTTTTGTTGAGTATTTTTGCATCAATGTTCATAAGTGAGATTGGTCTGAAGTTCTCTTTCCTTGTAGGGTCTTTGTGTGGTTTAGGTACGAGGGTTATGGTAGCCTCAAAAAATGAGTTGGGTAATATTTCATCTGATTCTATTTTTTGGAATAGTTTGGCGAGTATTGGTGTTATATCCTCAATAAAAGTCTGAAAAAAATTCCGCACTGAAGCCGTCTGGACCTGAGCTTTTTATGGTTGGGAGGCTTTTGATGACTTCTTCTATTTCTTTAGGTGTTATAGTGTTATTTAGATGGTTTACTTGGTCCTGGTTTAATTTTGGGACCTTGTATCTGTCTAGGAATTTATCCAATTCTTCCAGATTTTCCAATTTTGTGGAGTATAAGTTTTTGTATGAGGATCTGATGATTTCTTGAATTTCCTTCAGTTTTAGTTGTTATGTCGCCACTTTCCTTTCTGATTTTGTTAATTTATATACTCTCTCTTTACCCTCCAGTTAGTCTGGCTAGGGGTTTATCAATCTTGTTGATTTTCTCAAAAAACCAACTCTTGGTTTTGTTGATTTTTTCAATGGTTCTTTTTGTTTCTATTTGGTCTATTTCTGCCCTAATTTTGATTATTTCTTGCCATCTACTTATTTTGGGTATATCTGCTTCCTTTTGTTCTAGAGCTTTTAGCTGTGCTGTCAGGTTGCCGATGTGAGCTCTCTCCAGTTTCTTTTTGGAAGCACTTAGGGCTATGAGTTTTCCTCTCAATACTGCTTTCATTGCATCCCATAGGTTTGGGTATATTGTGTTTTCATTTTCGTTGAATTCTAGAAAATCCTTATTTTCTTTCTTTATTTCTTCTTTGACCCTGTTATCCTTTAACAGAGCATTGTTTACTTTCCATATGTATGTGCGCTTTTTGTTGTCTTTGTTGTTGTTAAAGACCAGCCATAGACCATGGTGTTCTGAGAAGATGCATGGGAGTATTTCAATCTTCTTATATCGATGGAGGCTCGTTCTGTGTCCAATTGTGTGGTCAATTTTCGAGAAGGTGCCATGGGGTGTTGAGAAGAAGGTGTAATCTTTTACTTTGGGATAGTATGTTCTGTATATATCAATTAATTCTAGTTGGTTCAAAGTCTCTGCTAGTATTGCAGTGTCCTTGATCAGTTTTTGTTTCCCTGATCGGTCCATTGGTGAGAGTGGGGTATTAAAGTCTCCCACTATTATTGTGTGGGCTGAAATATATTTTTTGAGCTTTAGTAGGGTTTCTTTTATGAATGTGGGTGATTTTTTATTTGGAGCATATATGTTCATGATTGAGAGTTCCTCCTGACAGATTTCCCCGGTAATGAGTAAAAAGTGTCCTTCCTTATCTTTTTTCATAACTTTTGCTTGGAAATTTACTTTATTCGATATTAGAATAGCCACTCCAGCTTGCTTCTTGGAGCTGTTTGTTTGGAAGGTTTTTTCCCACCCTTTTACTCTGAGATAGTGTCTGTCTCTGTCTCTGAGATGAGTGTCCTGTATGCAGCAAAAGGCTGGATTTTGTTTAAGTATCCAGTCTGATAGTCTATGTCTCTTTATTGGGGAGTTGAGACCATTTATGTTAATAGATATCAAGGAATAGTTGTTTCTGTTTCCTGCCATTATTGCTTTTTTGGGTTGAGATGTGTCTGTGTTTTTTTCTTCTTTTCATTTTCGTCTTTAGGAGTTTTCTTGTTTTTACTAGGCTGTATTTTCCCTCATTGTATTGGGTTTTGCACTTATAATTCGTTGTAGTTCTGGGTGTGTGGTCAGATATTGTGTGAATTTTGATTTGTCTTGAAATATTTTCGTCTCTCCATCGATGGTGATTGATAGTTTTGCTGGGTATAGCAGCTTGGGCTGGCACTTTTGCTCTCTTAAGGAGTACATGATATCTGTTTAGGCTCTTCTAGCTTTCATAGTCTGTGTTGAGAAATCGTGTGTGAGTCAGATTGGTCTGCCTTTATATGTTACCTGACCTTTTTCCCTTACTGCTTTTAGTATTCTTGCTTTACTTTGGCCACTTGATGTTTTTACTATTATGTGTCGGGAGGTATTTCTTTTCTGGTCCAACTTATTTGGAGTTCTAAATGCTTCTTTTATGCTCGTGGTCATCTCATTCTTGAGGGTAGGGAAGTTTTCTTCTATGATTTTGTTGAAGATATTTACTGTGCCCCTTAGTTGATACTCTTCTCCCTCTTCTATTCCTATTATCCTTAGGTTCGGTCTCATTGTGTCTTGGATTTCCTGGACATTTTGGGTTAGGAGCTTTTTGTTTTTTGCATCTTCTCTGGCTGTTTTGTCTACGTTTGCAATGTTGTCTTCTGTCCCGGAGATTCTCTCTTCGATCTCTTGTAATCTATTGGAAATGCTTGCTTCTGTGACTCCTGATTTCTTTTTTCGGTGTTCTGACTGTAGGGTTATCTCTTTTAGCGTTTTCTTTATTGTGTCAATTTCTGTTTTAATTTCCCTCTTCTATTCCTTTATTTCTTTGGTTCTGTTTTCCTCTAGTTCTTTGAGTTCTTTGAGCATTTTTCTTGTTTCTTCTTTAAAAGCTTCTGAATCTTTTTGCTTTTCCTCTCTTTCTTGTTTAAGCATCTCTATCTGCGTCTTGAGGTATGATTTCAGATCTGTGTCTTCTTTTTCTGTAGTGTTTAGAATTCCGATGTTTGCTGTTATGGGAGAGCTGGGCTCTGGTGTTGTTAGATTGTCTTTGGTCCCTTGGGATATACTCTTTCTCTTTTCTCTTGCCATTTTGTTGTCAGTGATATGTTCTTGCCTTTCCCTTGTATCTGGTCTGTGTCCCTGGTTCTCCACTGGTTCAGATGTCAAATGGGTCGAGCCCTGTTTTATGCCTCAGAGTCGTTGGGTGTGAGCAGAAGTTCCAACGTTCTGTTTCTGGTTGCTGAATCAGGCACAGCAGGGCAGGGCAAGGCAGGGGGTGCACTTTCCGTGTGTACTCCACAGAGATCTCTCTCCTACCCGGCAGCCCAGGTCTCCCACCCAGCAGTTGCTCAGCCTCTACGAGCCACCATTTCGGGTCGCAGATGGGCCAGGCTCTGCTCTGTGTCCTGAAGTCGCCTCCGGGTGGAAACAGAAGTTCTAATTTTCTGTTACCAATCGCAGTTGCTCAGCCTCTATGAGCCACTGTTCCGGGTGGCAGATGGGCCAGGCTCAGCTCTGCGCCCGGAAGTCGCCTCCAGGTGGAAACAGAAGTTCTAATTTTCTGTTCCCAATCACTGGATCGGGCATGGCAGGGCAGGGCAAGTTAGGGTGTGCACTCTCCGTGTGCACTCCGCAGAGATCTCTCTGCTCCCCTGCAGTCTAGGTCTCCCACTCATCAGTTGCTCAGCCTCTATCGTAAGATTTTAAGGCATACTATCAAACCTTAAAAAAAAATCAAGTACTGACAAAATGTATTCATATACTCTTATGCAAAAATGCTTTTAAAATCTGTACATTTATCGTTGTTTTTTAAAATAAAATTTTTCAATTGAAAAACAAAAGAAAATATATCCATTCGTATTTGAAAAAAAAATTCTCATCTAATTTTTTTTTTGGGGGGTGGGGTAAGGAAAGCCAGATCTTGCTTTCTCTTTTCCATCATTGTGTGTTTGTGTTCATATATATATATATGTTTGTGTATGCATATACATACACATATGTATATATAGTGTGTGTATATGTCTGTGTGTCTGTGTGTATATGCAAAATTAACATGAGCAATGCATATCAGAGAAGTTTCCTAAGAATTTTGCAAGGAGCTAGAAATATCGTTTGTCCTTGAAACTCCAGGTACTTCACTAGGTTTGAACTTCCATTTTACTCCATTTGCAACAAGATTGTTATTTCTTGTCTCTATATTAGAAGAAATGTATATTCAGTAACAGATAATGTTCAATTTAGACCATCAAGGAGAGTTTCTATTTTCAAGACCTGTAGCTAAGAACTGTGGTGAATGCAGAAGAATGCTCTCTACACAGGTATGTGGATAGCAGGAGTTAAAATACTGTATTAGAGAAACAACATAAATGAAGACCCTTGAATGATGCTCAGTTTCCTGTTTTCGGGTCATAAAGAAAATTTATAGAATGTAGGATAAAAGGGCAATGGAAAACAAAAAACAAAACAAACAAACAAACAAACAAAAAACAGTCTGACAATGCCTTGACCACAAGCCTAGGACATAGAAGGAGAATCCCACTAATGCCTGAGCTATTCTTAGAGGTCTACCAGTCTCTGAGCTTGCTTCAGAAACCCATCAATCCCTCAACAGTTAACCCCACTATCCTTAAGCTCACACAAACTCAGAAAATGAAACCCCATCAATCCTCACCCTAGAGAGCTCTACTTTGGAAACATTCACCCAGTGAGAAACCACATATAAACCCACATTTTGCTTAGTTTCCCACTGTCTCTTGCCTGAGAAGAGGCAACTGCCCTCCTGGGATTTTCTCTATCAGTCTTGTTTGAGGTTTGTGGTGCAGCATGATTTTGTGGTATTACTTGTCTCCAGATTGCCAGAATGCCTCTCAGAGCAGATAGATATGTAACACTTTTGATGAAAAAAAACCACCCCTTGGCAGAGCAGAACTGTTCCATATGCACAGGGGAACCCATCCCTGCAACAACCTGAGCAGAGCTCTATGACTTTTGCAGAGGCAGTCCTTCCCTTCAGAGCTGCAACACTTACATGTAATGCATGGCAAAGTAAATAGAGTTCATATTAACCAAAAGAAAGGACTAATGTAAGGTGATATTAATATTCCAGGCTTCCTGTCCCATGTGTGGCACAGCTAGGTGAAACTCCTATGAAGACTGGTGTGGGAAGTTAAATTGAATTTATGAATATTAGCAATTGAAGTTAAATTGAATTTCTGTATTAATAATAAACATATTAAATATGTCAAAATTACTTTGTAACAATCAATTTTTAATTTCTATTTTATTTTTATTCTGACTGGGTAATTATATTGTTATGGTTTAAAAATATAAATGAACACATTTTTGAGAACTTAAGAATATTCTTGAATGAACAGATATTCAAGAAAAACAGTAATACTAATCACTCGGGTGTATCTCTTCTTTTTCTCTTAATTTTATTTAATCATTTTTTACAGTCCAGATTTTATCCCTCTCCTTGTCCACCCTCTGACTGTTCCACATCACATAACTCCTCCCCCTCTCCCACACCCCCCACATTTCCTACTCCATGAAACCTCCTTACTCCCAGGAACCTCCAGTCTCTTGAAAGTTAGATACATCTTCTCTGACTGAGTCCAGATCCGACAGTCCTTGACTATATATGTGTTGAGGGCCACATATCAGCTGCTGTATGCTGCCTGGTTGAATGCCCAGTATCTGAGAGATCTCAGGGGTCCAGGGTAGTTGAGACTCCTGATCCTTCTATAGGTCACATTCCTCCTCTGCTTTTTTCAACTTTCCCCTAATTCCACAGGAGTCAGCACCTTCTGTCCACTGGCTAGGTTTAGAAATCTACATCTGACTCTTTCTTCTGCTTGTTGGGTCTTTTGGAGGGCAGTCATGACACCACCTTTTTGTGAGCAAACTATATCCTCAGTAATAGTGCCAGGCCTTGGAGCATCCATTTGGGCTATATCCCAATTTGGGCCTGTCACTGGACCTTCTTTTCCTCAAGCTTTTATTCATTTTTGTTCCTGCAGTTTTTTCAGACAGGAACAATTACAGATGAGAGTTTTTTACTGTAGTATGGCAAACCTGTTCCTCACTTGATATCTTGTCTTTCTGCAGGGGGTGAGCTTTACAACTTCCCTCTCCCTCCTGTAGGTCATTTCATCTAGCATCCCTACCTTTGAGTTCTTAAAGTGTATCATGCCCAATGACTCTTGTACATTCTGGAAGGTCTATCTATTTTCCTACCTCCAAAGGTGTCCTGTTTTTATTTTTTCTCCTAGCCGTCAATGCTTTGGTCCTGTTCCCCTCACACAATACCTAATGATGTTACCCTTTTCTCCTCACTGTCCACTTTCCCACCAAATTCTCTTCCCTCCCTTCCTCTTCCTTTGTAATTGCTTTTCTCTCCCTCCTAAGTAGGATTGAGGTGTCCTTACTCTGGCCCTTGGGCTTGCTAACCTTCTTGAGTTCTGTGGATTTTTATCCTGGGTATAAAATTCTGTACGTATTGGCTAATATCTAATTGCTAGTGAGTACATACCATGCATGTCCTTTTGTGTCTGAGTTACCTCACACAGGATGGTATTTTCTTGTTCCATACATATGTCTATAAAACTCACTATGTCATCATTAATAGCTAAGTAGCATTCCATGTGTAAATGCACCACATGTTTATAGCCTTTCTTTTTGTGGAACATTCAGGTTGTTTGCAGCTTCTGGTTATAACAAACAAGGTCTCTATACACATAGTGGAACACACACCAAAAATGGATCCATGTTTGTGACCTGAAAAAAACTCAAATCCAAGTGGATCAAAGACATCAACATAAAGCCAGATACACTCAATCTAATATAAGTGAAATTTGGAAAGATCCTTGAAATCATTGGCACAGGGGAAATTTCCTAAACAGAACTCCAATGCCTCATGCTCTAATGTCAAGAATTCATAAAGGGCACCTCATGAAACTGGAAATCTTCTGTAAAGCAAAGGACATAGTCAATAAGACAAATCAGCAATCTACAGATTGGAAAAAAATCTTCACTAACCGTACATCTGATAAAGGGCTAATATTCAAAATATATAGGACCCAAGAAGCTAACCATTAAAAAACCAAATTACAGAATCAAAAACTGGGGTTTAAAACTAAACCAAGAATTTACAACAGAGGAATCTTGAATGGCTGAGAAGCTCCTAGTGAAATTTTCGAAGTCCTTAGAGATTAGAGAAATACAAAACAAAACAACCCAGTAATATGGCCTTACACCCATCAGAATGGGTAGGATCATAACCTCAGGTGACAGCAGATGTTAGTGTGAATGTGGAGAAAGAGGAATACTCCTTCATTGTTAGTGACAGTGTAAACTGTTGCAACCAATTTGGAAACCAATATGCAGGTTCCTCAGAAAATTGGAAATAGATGTAGAAGATACAGCTCTACCACACTTGGTAATACACCCAAAAGATGCTCTACCATGCCACAGGTGTGTCTCTTCAAAGGAGTAGTAAATACCTGTTCTTACATCAAGAAGACTAGGTATTAGAGGTAAATTGATAGCCCCATGATCTGTTTATATATTGGTAGATTTCTAAGCTTCCACAACCAGGATTGGTGGTTTTTCATATTCTATATGAAATGTGCACTATCTGTTTAGTCAAGGGTTCTTTCAAGTTCCTAGAACTAGTACCAGAGTTAACCAACAGACCAACTGACTATGTGCTATCTGTAGTACCAAAACCAGGCGAGATCCTTTGATCCTGGTGCTAATACAGGCAACTTATATGTAGAATCACCTTCATGGTCACATGTATTTTGCAATGGAATTACTAAGAAGTCACATCTTGAGTTTTATTGTACACCTTGAATGGAGTGACAGTTACCTGGAAACCTAGAATGGAAAAAGATCATTTCCTGGACACTTTCCCTAAAATTCTATTGTGTTCAAATATACTGGCAATCAACCTTCTGGCTTCAGATTATGTAAGTTTGATCAAGTTGGGTGAGTCAAACTGAATTGAGTTTTGAGTTTTGTTTTTTACCTCTCAGTGAATAATTTTCCTGCCTCACATGACACCTGCAGGGATGTCTTTACAAAATGTTAGAGAAACAGACAAAAAATAATATAATTTTTAAGGCTTTAGACAATTTTATTTATATGTCTGTTTCAGTTCTAACTTTTACCTAGTTGAAAGAGGTTTTGCAGTGTGCTAGTAGTTACTGTTCTAAGAATAAAAAGTCAGAGCATCAGCACAGGGATCAGCCTGTATCATCCACTAACATCAAGCTGGTAAAAAAGAAGGAAGGTCTAGTTCACAGGAATTGCCACAGTCTTCTCAGAAAAGAGCCTTGCTCTAGATCTGGTAAGTTGGTGATCTCCTTTGTCTTTATCTTTTTGTGGAAGCATTTCTTCTGCTTAATGTTTTGTCTGAGTGTTCTTGCATTGTATTTGATTTCTTCTTATGACTATGAAGATGAGGTCTTGGACTAAAGGAGTTGTGTTTCAGTGTGCCTACCATTCTGTCATCGTTAAAGTCTACTCAGATATACAATCCTCAGCCTCTATTTACCCTCCAAGTCCCAGATGAACTACACTTAGACCAATACATCAGTGTGTATTTGCACTGAGAATTGTACCTGCCACTAGCTAGAACTCATATACAATATCTAGTACTGATGGTAGCTTATATGATATTTAAGAAATGGTTTAAAAACAAAAAAAAAATAAGAAATGGTTGGTCATCCAGTAATTGTATACTGCTTTGTTAGGATTTTTAATACAGCAAAAGATCTAAACAAAACAGGTTAAAAGAAGGTATTTTGGCTCCTACTTTCAGGGGCCATAATCCACAGTGTATTAGCTTCATTGTCTCTGGTTTTCTGGGAAGATACATCACAGCAGAAAAAATAATGTAAAAGAAAAGTAGAGAGGTAAGAATGACTTGGAAATGAGGCTTAATTTTCCAGAGTATGCTCCTAATACTGAAGTAGATGCAGCCTTCTACTCCCTACCACCTTTCAGTAAGACTATCATAGTATCAATCTATTTAGAGACTACTCTCTTGCTGAAGTCAAATGACCATTCAGAAATCATCTCTGAAATGCTTTCTTGTGGACACTGATGCATCAGAAACTAAGTTTTAAATCTTGAGTCCATACTGAGGAAAATTTATATCTACATCACAATGGAGTTGTTCAGCAGAGAAGAAGAAAAATATTTAATATGAGCACAATGGTGAGGTTCTCTTTTCTGAAAGCTTTTCCCCCTTGTTGTATTTGTTTAATTATTCATTTTCCTTTTGTTCACTCTTTCTGGGCTCTCCATTGGTGTTCTTCCTACCATCTGTCTTCCCTATGCCTTTTCTCTTCCCACCTCAGCCTTTAAACACTTGGTACTCTTGTAGAAAGTTTGGATTTTGTTTGCCTTCTTCTCTTTCTGAGTTCCATGTTTCTTCCCTTAAAACTCTCTTGCCAGGTTTTATAGGAAAGTTGTGTATAAATAAAATGGCTACAGAGCTCTGATAATGTGGCCAAACTTTCCCTGTAGAGAAATTTTATAGCTGAATGATAAATTGGAATTATTATGGAGGTTTTGACAGCCTGTTAACTAACGCATCACTGGGGATGTTTTTACAAAAAATTGCTGAACATGAAGCAGTAAACACTTAATGGCTTCTGCAGTGAAAATAAGTCATCAAACAAAACAGTGAAGATGAGATATTGTGGTCACTTGGAGAGGACTGATGTAAAGTTTAACAGTGTAAACGAGCTCTCAGCTGATCTAGAATTACATGGACTGAATTCAGAAGAAAGGAAGCTAACCACTGGTTATTGAACTAAGTTTGTTATTTGTTATGTGTTCCATGTTATGAGACATTTGTTACTAAGACTAGCAAATACACTCTCAGTACATGAATAAGGAGAAATGTCAGTAACAGGGGTTTAGAGTTAATGTCAGCATTTTAACAAAATCATGTACTTCTGATGAACAAAACGTGCATTACACTTTTTGGCCTCTTTACACATCTGCACAGTATTTGAAGATGCACTACTACTATGCCAGGATCTGCTCAAAATGCTGTCTTATAACAGCATTCATTACCACTTTCCCTATCCTGTCTGGACAGTTCTATAAAGACAAAAATTAATTACTGCAAGATGGAAGAAGTTTGATCCCCCAACATTATGGATTGTAGCTTTTGAGAGTATTTCAACAAAAACAAGATGGAGATAATAATAAACCCTCATTGGATGAAGACAGCACTATTTTTTTATTGCTTCAGTAGTCACCATGGCAGCCATGGTTTCCAACATATTATCAGAGATCAATGGTATTGCCAATAACAAATGCAAATTTTAAAAGTCTAGTGTGAATTTACTTTATCATCTGCAAAATATACTTCTTTAACCCTAAGAGACCGTTGTTCCCTTGGGAGGCAAGCCAACATCATAATTTTGCACAACCAATAATAAATATCCTCATTGAGGTTCTGCACAATTCTAGGAAAGAAATTACTGAATATACACTTTCTACAAATGGCTGTCATAGTTCAATTAAAGGAGAAATAAATCTGACCATCTTGATGACAGCTTGTGAAACAGAAACCATGCAATATATATTTCCAAGAGAAAATGGAAACTTGTATTCTTTGACAGGGTAATTATTATGCTCTGTCAATTTACTTGGCTTTTCTTCATAAAAATCACTTAATACTTCATGCACATATTACTTTTGCCATCAAATATCACTTTAAGGGGAGTTAATAATTTAGGAACTTTTTATATTTAAAACGAACAAATCTAATATATGCATGAGATGACTTAAGCAGATAGTTCTCCCATGCTGAATTTAGTGTGCAATGCCTTCAGATTCAGAGAAAACAAAGAAGACTGCATAATGAGAAGATAGTGTGGGATTCTGGAGTCAGAATATCAATAACACTATCCAAAATATTTTAAGAGAGTGCAGTGGTTTACTTCAAAGAGACATCTCCTTTTACTGTATTTATTAGTATAAAAACCTAATTAGTTACATTGTTATTAGTAAAATAATCATTATGTGTATAAATATAATGCACATTTAAACTGAATAATTAATATACTATTTTTACCTTATAAACTGCCTTGTTTCATATAATTTAATTAAATGAGGGATTTTCTGATTGTCTCTTGTCATTGATAGGAAAACAGAAGTTCAGTGACATTATATAACTTTCTACACTCTACTATTGAAACCATAAATACAGTTGTTATAAAAGTGTTGTTTTATCTTGAGGCCAAATATGCTTCCCATAGCCCAGGATTTGAGCATGGATTTGAGTTCTGTAAAATTTCAAAGTGTCATGGTATTCCTTAATTTCAACATAGCAGCAGTTTCACAGACTTTGTATAACAGAACAACAAAAGAAAAATAAGAAAAATGTATTTTTGCCAATACATTGATAGAAAGACTATGTAAGCAGGTTATATCAGATAGGCACATCTCTATTATAGACCTCAGAGGCTTTCATGAAGCTTGGGTCTACTAATTTATTCCAGAAAATTTATCGAACATATTTATAAAACATATAGAGAGGGACAATTAATAACTAAGAAGAGAATCAAATATTGCTGTGAATATTCAGTGTTTATCTTCTGACTTTACTGAAGTTCTATTAGTCAGTTAGTTATTTAAATCATATCTATTTTCTGAGAAATTTTCTTCACAGTATTAATGCAAGTCCAATTTATTGTAAGGTTAAACATTGTACGATTAACCATTACAAACACTATGCTTTACAGTTCTAAGAACAGCTGTATATTATTGTTTATTTACTATGGAGCACATGGCAAACTTTTATTATTTTTGTTAGTCTAACTATCAGGAGGTTTAACTCATTTATACTAAAGATAGCTCTACTTTCTCTTTTCATCTAATTTATTTACATTAAACTGTTTGACAAATTTTTTAAATGACTTTATTTTACACAACAAAGATAAATGTACAGATTTTAAACATTTTTTGCTTAAAATTATACATTTTTGTCAGTAATGTTTTTTCAGACATTGAAATAATTTTTACATAAAACCATGTAAATATATTTTTTTAGTCAGTACTTGATTTTTTTCAAGGGCTTGACAGTGTGCATTGAAAACCTAATAGTTACAATAAGCATAAAGTACATACAAAACAAAACGTAACATGGAAATAGTCAAAGTCTTCTTGTTTTGTAAATATATGTATATTTTTTTTGTTTTCTTTATTTCTTGGACTTCATACAGTCTGGGAGTTGTTTCTGGGGGAGTGCAAGCCTCTGGGGTTAGCATCCCACTATGAGTGACTGCATATTATGTCTGTTCTTTTGTGACTGGGTTATCTCACTCAGGATGATATTCTCTAGATGCAGTCATTTTCTTAAGAATTTGGTTAAGTAATTGTTTCTGGTGGCTGAGTAGTATTCCATTGTGTATATGTACCACAATTTTTGTATCCATTCATCTTCTGAAGGACATCTGTGTTCCTTCCAGCTTCTGGCTATTATAAATAGAGCCTCTATGAACATTGTGGTGCATATATCTTTGTTGTGTATTAGAGTGTCTCTGGGGTATATGCCAAGAAGGGGAATAGCTGGGTCTTCAGGTAGTACTATATCCAATTTTCTGAGGTATCGCCAGACAGATTTCCAGAGTGGTTGTATTAGCTTGCAACCCCACCAACAGTGGAGAAGTGTTCCTCTTTCTCCGCAGCCTCTCCAGCATCTGCTGTCATCTGAGATTTGGATCTTGGCCAATCTGACTGGTGTGAGGTGGTGTCTCAGGGTTGTTTTGATTTGCATTTCCCTGATGGCTAAGGATGTCGAGCACTACCTCAGGTGTTTCTCGGCCATTCTGTGTTCCTCAACTGAAAACGTTTTGTTTAGCTCTGTACCCCATTTTTCATAGGGTTCTTTGATTCTTTGGTGTCTAGCTTTTTGAGTTCCTTGTACACCTTGGATATTAGGCCGCTATCTGATGTGGTGTTGGTAAAGATCTTTTCCCATTCTGTTGGTTGCCGTTTTGTTTTCTTGACGATGTCCTTAGCCTTACAGAAACTTTGCAATCTCATTGAGTCCCATTTGTTAATCTTTGACCTTAGAGGTTGAGCCATTGGTGTTTTGTTCAGGAAATTTTCTCCTATACCTATGTGTTCTAAGGTTTTCCCTACTTTCTCATCTAATAGTTTCAGTGTATCTGGTTTAATGTGGAGATCTTTGATACACTTACACTTGAGCTTTGTACAAGGAGATAAGAAAGGGTCTATTTTCATTCTTTTGCATGCTGAGTGCCAGTTGGACCAGCACCATTTGTTGAATAGGCTGTCCTTTTTCCATTGAATGTTTACTGCTCCTTTGTCAAAAATCAGGTGACCATATACATGAGGGCTCATTTCTGGATCTTCTATTCTATTCCATTGTTCCACAAGCCTATTTCTCTACCAGTACCATGCAGTTTTCAGCACAATTGCCTTGTAATATAGCTTGAGGTCAGGGATAGTGATTCCCGCAGATTTTTTTTTTTTTTTTTTTTTTTTGTTGTTGAGGATGGATTTTGCTATTCTAGGTCTTTTGTTATTCCATATGAAATTGCACATTGATCTTTCAAATTCCATGAAGAACTGGGTTGGAATTTTGATGGGGATTGCATTGAATCTGTAGATTGCTTTTGGTAGGATGGCCATTTTTAAGATGTTGATTTTTCCAATCCATGAGCATGGGAGATCTTTCCATTTTCTGAGATCCTCCTCAATTTCTTTCTTTAAAGGTTTGAAGTTCTTGTCATACAGGTCCTTGACTTACTTAGTTAGAGTCACACCATGGTATTTCATAGTTTTTGTAACGATTGTGAAGGGTACGTTTTCCGTAATATCTTTCTCCACATGTTTGTCCTTTGAGGACAGGAAGGCTACTGATTTGTTTGAGTTAATTTTGTATCCAGCCACTTTGCTGAACTTGTTTATCAGCTGTAGGAGTTCTCTGGTGGAAATTTTGGGGTCACTCAAGTACACTATCAAGTCATCGGCAAAGAGTGATGGTTTTATCTTTTCCTTTTCGATTAGTATCCCCTTGATCTCCTTTTGCTGTCTAATTGCTCCAGCCAGGACTTCTAGTACTATGTTGAATAGGTAGGGGGAGAGTGGGCAGCCCTGTCGAGTCCCTGATTTTAGTGGGATTGCTTCAAGTTTCTCGCCATTAATTTTGATGTTTGCTGTTGGTTTGCCGTATATTGCTTTTTTTATGTTTACGTATGGGCCTTGGATTCCTGTTCTACCCAGGACTTTTAACATGAAGGGGTGTTGGACTTTGTAGAATACTTTTTCAGCATCTAGTGAGATGACCATGTGATTTTGGTCTTAGAGTTTGTTTATATGGTGGATTACGTTGATGGATTTCCTTATGTTAAACCATTTCTGTATCCCAGGGATGAAGCCTACTTCGTCATGATGAATGATCGTTTTGATGTGTTCTTGAATTCGGTTTGCAAGGGTTTTGTTGAGTATTTTTGCATCAATGTTCATAAGTGAGATTGGTCTGAAGTTCTCTTTCCTTGTAGGGTCTTTGTGTGGTTTAGGTACGAGGGTTATTGTAGCCAAAAAATGAGTTGGGTAATATTTCATCTGATTCTATTTTTTGGAATAGTTTGGCGAGTATTGGTGTTATATCCTCAATAAAAGTCTGATAAAATTCTGCACTGAACCCGTCTGGACCTGAGCTTTTTATGGTTGGGAGGCTTTTGATGACTTCTTCTATTTCTTTAGGTGTTATAGTGTTATTTAGATGGTTTACTTGGTCCTGGTTTAATTTTGGGACGTTGTATCTGTCTAGGAATTCATCCATTTCTTCCATATTTTCCAATTTTGTGGAGTATAAGTTTTTGTAGTAGGATCTGATGATTTCTTGAATTTCTTCAGTTTCCGTTGTTATGTCCCCACTTTCCTTTCTGATTTTGATAATTTGGATACTCTCTCTTTGCCCTCTAGTTAGTCTGGCTAGGGGTTTTTCAATCTAGTTGATTTTCTCAAAGAACCAACTCTTGGTTTTGTTGATTTTTTCAATGGTTCTTTTTTTTTTATATATTTGGTCTATTTCTGCCCTAATTTTGATTATTTCTTGCCGTCTACTCTTTTTGGGTATATCTGCTTCCTTTTGTTCTAGGGATTTTAGCTGTGCTGTCAGGTTGCTGCTGTGAGCTCTCTCCAGTTTCTTTTTGGAAGCACTTAGGGCTATGAGTTTTCCTCTCAATACTGCTTTCATTGTACCCCATAGGTTTGGGTATGTTGTGTTTTTGTTTTCGTTGAATTCTAGAAAATCCTTAATTTATTTCTTTATTTCTTTTTTGACCCTGCTATCCTTTAACAGAGCATTGTTTAGTTTCCATGTGTATTTGGGCATTTTATTGTCTTTGTTGTTGTTACAAACCTGCCGTAGACCATGGTGATCTGAGAAGATGCATGGGAGTATTTCAATCTTCTTATATCGATGGAGGCTCATTCTGTGTCCAATTATGTGGTCAATTTTCGAGAAGGTGCCTTGGGGTGGTGAGAAGAAGGTGTATTCTTTTTCTTTGGGATAGTATGTTCTGTATATATCTATTAGTTCTAGTTGGTTCAAAGTCTCAGCTAGTTTTTCAGTGTCCTTGTTCAGTTTCTGTTTCCCCGATCTGTCCATTGGTGAGAGTGGGGTATTAAAGTCTCCCACTATTATTGTGTGAGGTGAAATGTATTTCTTGAGCTTTAGTAGGGTTTCTTTTATGAATGTGGGTGATTTTTTATTTGGAGCATATATGTTAAGGATTGAGAGTTCCTCCTGACAGATTTCCCCGGTAATGAGTAAAAAGTGTCCTTCCTTATCTTTTTTCATAACTTTTGCTTGGAAATTTACTTTATTCGATATTAGAATAGCCAATCCAGCTTGCTTCTTGGAGCTGTTTCCTTGGAAGTTTTTTTCCCACCCTTTTACTCTGAGATAGTGTCTGTCTTTGTTTCTGAGATGAGTTTCCTGTATGCAGCAAAAGGCTGGATTTTGTTTATGTATCCAGTCTGATAGTCTATGTTTCTTTATTGAGGAGTTGAGACCATTTATATTAATAGATATCAAGGAATAGTTGTTTCTGTTTCCTGCCATTATTGCTTTTTTGGGTTGAGATGTGTCTGTGTTTTTTTTTTTTTCTTTTACATTTCTTGTTTAGGAGTTTTCTTGTTTTTACTAGGCTGTATTTTCCCTTATTGTATTGGGTTTTCCACCTATAATTCTTTGTAGTGCTGGGTTTGTGGTCAGATATTGTGTGAATTTTGATTTGTCTTGAAATATCTTCGTCTCTACATCGATGGTGATTGATAGTTTTGCTGGGTATAGCAGCTTGGGCTGGCACTTGTGCTCTCTTAAGGAGTGCATGATGTCTGTCCAGACTCTTCTAGCTTTAATAGTCTCTGTTGAGAAATCGGGTGTGAGTCTGATTGGTCTGCCTTTATATGTTACCTGACCTTTTTCCCTTACTGCTTTTAGTATTCTTTCTTTACTTTGGGCGCTTGATGTTTTTACTATTATGTGTCGGGAGGTATTTCTTTTTTGCTCCAACCTATTTGGAGTTCTGAAGGCTTCTTTTATGCTCGTGGTCATCTCATTCTTGAGGGTAGGGAAGTTTTCTTCTATGATTTTGTTGAAGATATTTACTGTGCCCGTTAGTTGATACTCTTCTCCCTCTTCTATTCCTATTATCCTTAGGTTCGGTCTTCTCATTGTGACTTGGATTTCCTGGACATTTTGGGTTAGGAGCTTTTTGTTTTTTGCATCTTCTCTGGCTGTTTTGTCTACGTTTGCAATGTTGTCTTCTGTCCCCGAGATTCTCTCTTCGATCTCTTGTAATCTATTGGAAATGCTTGCTTCTGTGACTCCTGATTTCTTTTTTTGGTGTTCTGATTCTAGGGTTATCTCTATTAGTGTTTTCTTTATTGTTTCAATCTCAGTTTTAATTTCCCTCTTCCATTTTTTATTTTTTTGGTTCTGTTTTCCTCTAGTTCTTTGAGTTCTTTGAATGTTTTTCTTGTTTCTTCTTTAAAAGCTTCTGAATCTTTTTGCTTTTCCTTTCTTTCTTGTTTAAGTAACTCTATCAGTGTCTTGAGGCATGATTTCAAGTCTGTGTCTTCTTTTTCTGAAGTGTTTGGAGTTCCGATGTTTGCTGTTATGGGAGAGCTGGGCTCTGGTGTTGCTAGATTGTCTTGGTTCCCTTGGGATATACTCTTTCTCTTTCCTCTTGCCATTTTGTTGTCAGTGATATGTTATTTCCTTTCCCTTGTATCTGGTCTCTGTCCCTGGTTCTCCTCTGGTTGAGGTGTTAGATGGGTCGAGCCCTGTTTTTGCCTCAGAGTCATCGGGTGTGAGCAGAAGTTCCAAAGTTCTGTTTCTGTTTGCTGGATCAGGAATGGCAGGGCAGGGCAAGGCAGGGCGTGCACTTTCCTTGTGTACTCCACAGAGATCTTTCTACTCCCCTGCAGCCCAGGTATCCCACCCACAAGTTGCTCAGCCTCTATGAGCCGCCGATCCGGGTGGCAGGTAAGCCAGGCTCTGCTCTGGGTCCAGAAGTCACCTCCGGGTGGAAACAGAAGTTCTAATTTTCTGTTCCCAATCGCTGGATTGGGCAAGGCGGGGCAGGGCAAGTTAAGGTGTTCACTTTCCGTGTGCACTTCGAAGAGATCTCTCTGCTCCCCTGCAGTCTTGGTCTCCCACTCACCAGTTGCTCAGCCTCTATGAGCCACCGTTCCACCTGGCAGGTAGGCCAGGCTCCACTCTGCATCCGGAAGTAGCCTCCGGGTGGAAACAGAAGTTCTAATTTTCTGTTCCCAATCGCAGTTGCTCAGCCTCTATGAGCTGCCGATCCGCCTGGCAGGTCTTGACAATTTTATACATGATGCAGTAAGTACTTTCTTAAAAAAAAGAAAAGCAATGTGACTAATTCCCGCATTAGATCTCTGTGTGCCCCTGATTCTCTCTGACCCTGGTGGTCATGCTCATGCTAGTTTAGGCTCTTTTGGGCCTTAGGATCCTACTTTAATTTATTTCAACAGTTCCATGTTGGCCTCAGGGTACTCTCTGACCCATGCACTCTGCCACACAGCTTTAACTACAAATTCCCATGCACACACATTCCAAATCCATCGCAGGCTTGGTGCATCCAGCCACTGTAATTTCTCTTGAACTCAACTTGCCACATGAAAAAACACACTACACAATAGCCTCTGATCCAGTTGATAAGATATAAATTTCCTATCTAGACAGGCAGCACAAAATCCTATATGCACCCATACCTTACAAATATTCATAACATCTTGTAAGTATATGCAGAGAAGAATTTCTACATGTATTGCCATGTTGATCCCAGCTCATCCTACTGGCTCTGACTCCTTCTCCTCTTTCTAAAACTTTATTTCCACCCATTCTTTCTTCTCATTCAGTGGCAAGCCTAGTTTTATCTAGTAACTGCCTTCCTGCATAAAGTCATTATCTACATATACATGTATGTAATGAGGTTCTCTCATGTGAAAAATGTTGGGCAACAAGAGGTGTCATTATGATTATTTTGTGACTTTGCTTCACTATGGCAGAAGTGCTGGACAGACCAGCATAAGCAAGGAGGGATTGCCTTTGTGTGATAATCACATGTTTACAGGAAGAAGAGATTTATACAAATCAGAGTATCACTTTTTTTTTTCTTACCTAACATGTCTGGTGTTGATGGGTATGTTCTTTATTATCCTACTAATAAAATAAAGACTGTGACTTCTGCTATAGTACTAATATGGCATTCATAGCAACAAACTGGAGTGGTGAGGAGCTTTGAGGGTTGGCTGCTGAGAGCAAATATGTATCTTTAAACTTTCCTGGCTAATGAGTTAACAGGCTGCCAGTAATTTTGGTTTTGGTCTGATGGCATAGGTTCTGTAAATGTCACCATTATCATCCTATAGGCTGCTCAAGAGACTACCTGATGCAAATAAACATCACATAATGAAAGAAGTGGTGAAAGCAAGTCACAGTCTCTCTAAAGTATTCATTTTACTGAGATGAACAGAATCAGTAGCAAATAGGTAACTCAAGAGGCCAAGGAAAACCCTTTGTAAACTTCCTAGAAGGGAAGATAATATTTTTAGATGATTATTGTCAACTGGATGTGAAGCAGGTAAATGCAACTTGAATATGATTTCTCAAACCCTGGTCAAAGGTCAAGGATAGAAGGTACTTTGCACAGCTGTACTCTGAGCTATGCACACACACACACACACACATACACACACACACACACACACACACACACACACATTCACACACCACATAACATTTACATATAATGATCACACAGGTAAACATAAACACACAAGCAAGCATGTGCATGTACATCAATACACACAATAATAATGAATATTTAAGAAGATGGCTTAAAATGAAATGTTGTTGGAGAATATTAAATATTCCTTGCAAAATGAGACTCCTGTGTAGAAAGGGACTCACAGGCATAATTTCTCCACAAAATACGGCTTTTATTTTCATGAATTAAGTTATATAGGATTACAAAGAAAGCCAATTCAAAAAGTACAGTTGTTAAAATAGTAAAAGTAACAAATTTACAATATAATTACACATACATTACTTAACTGAGTCTCAAGAGAGAAATCTCAGGCACTGAATCTAGAGCTTCCAGAATTTCACAGGAATGAGAAAAACATTCTCATACATTGGCTACATGTATACATATACATATACATATATATATATATATATATATATATATATATATATATATATATATATATATATATATATATGTGTGTGTGTGTGTGTGTGTCTGTGTGTGTGATATATGATATATATATGACATCTGAAAGAACATGCTATTTGTTTATTGTACAGATATTGAAAATCCTGTGATTAGGTTCATAAACTTATGATTGAAAGGCATTGAATATCATATCCCAATTACAGGTTCAAACTCCTGAGTCTTGGCCATGTCACAATTTTCAAATTTTTAAGTCTGAGAATTAAACATTTGTATGTAGAGAAGTGGGTACATATAGAGGTCAGAGGTCAAGAGGTCAAACAGGAATTCTTTAAAGAAAAAATGCACCTACTGAGATAGGTCATTTCAGTAGCTCCTGGGGATCATAGATCCTGATAGGCTGGTTTCCTGGCTAGTGATCATGAGATGTTCAACTATCTCTGCCTTCTCAGGACTCATAAAGACTATGATAGCCCTGTAGTTTGCATCCTAAGTACAATGGAAACCATGGAAGAGTTGAAATAGAAGAAAATGTTGCCTACAGTGATTAAGTTTGGCAAATAAAATCTTTGTAACATCAGAGGGGGTAGTTGGAAGTAAATAAAGATCAGGTAACAACATGGTCAAAATACTCTAAATGGAGGCTTTGGCAATAGTGGTAACAGAGTGAAGAGATTGGAGAATTCGATAATGAACCCAGGCAGTGATGTGAGATGTGATGCTCACTTTCCACTGTTCCCATCACAATGAATAAATTCTTCTCCAGAGTGCAGCCAGAGAAGACATTGTTTCACGATTCATCGTGGGTCCTACTGAATGACCATATAGACTCATAGAACTAATGCTAATTAGTTATTTTATTCCTCACTAATAAAATTTAAGACCTTCATTATTTTTTTCTAAATGGAACTCATAAGAACTGTTGAAAAATTCTCTTTAAAATGCCATTTTGTATATTTGAAGTAAAATAATTACCGAATAGTGGAAAATGTAGTTCTAATTCCACAATTATGCTATTAAAAATTACTTCCTTAAGAATGTCTAGAAGACAGACGACTTTACTTAAGTGCATTCAAATTTCTGTAGGGCTTTGTAAAAGTAAGAATTTAGAGTGAGAAAGTCCAGTGTATACTACTTAATTTCCTTCCTTCCTTTGTTCTTCCTTCTTTCTCTTCTTCCTTCCTTCCATCCTTTCTTTCTTTTTTTCTTTCCTTTCTTTCTTTCTTCTTTCTTTCTTTCTTTCTTTCTTTCTTCCTTTCTTTCTTTCTTTCTACTGTTTCTTTCATTCTTCTCTGTAGAAAAAGAGTTGTGCTATGTGAGCATGACTTGCTAGCCTCAAAATCAATGTATAGGACAGAATGACCTTGAATTTACAATGTTCTTTCTACTTCAGTTTTCTGAGTGTTAGGACACAGAACAGAACTTTAAACCAAATTAAATGCATAAGAGAACGTCCACTGCTCTGAATAAAAGAGAATCTATGATCAAGTGCTGCCATTCATACTGATATGACACCCTTTGCTTATTCTATGTCTCCTGATTGACCCATAGGCTACTTAAATTTTGTAATTTTTATGACTAATGTAGGAGTAAACATATTCTTAACATACTACTGTCATTTCTTGTGACATATCTTCTTGTATTATATGTTGGTTTTTATTCTTAATAGCATGCAGAGATTTTATTCCTTTTAAGGCTCAATTGCCAACTCATTAAAAGACAGATTTTAGAAATTACTGCCATTGAGTACGTACTCAATACATTTAACTGATAGTTTTAATACACTGAACTTCAATGCTGCATAAAATAATGAGAATTAAAAAACAATATTATAGTCGCATAACTTTAAAATAAATATTGACCTCAAATCACAAAATCAACACATTTATGATACCATCAAGTTTATGATTTTCCATATATTTAAAATTTTAGGTCCTTATTTTTCCTGTTTTTTTGTGTTATTTCCTAGTTCCCTTACAAGTCAATAAGCAACATTTCCTTTCACATATCTTACAGGGTGGGCCCACTGACAAAAAATCCACCTAGCATTTATTTATTCAAGGCAACCTCCACTTATCCTTAAATTATTGTTAAACTTTGAATGTCAAATCATATTTTATTATTTTTCACTGTAGGTTTCTATTTGTGTGTATGTTTGTGTGAGAAATAGATTTGACATTTGCCTCAATGTAACATCAGATGCCTTTTTCTTTTAACCTTACCTAAGTTTTTAAGGCAGGGTCTCCAGGTAACATCAACCCCAAGCTTTCAGCTAAGCTAACTGATCATCTAAACTTGCTGGCCCAGGAACCACCAGACTCCAATCTCCTAATTCCTGAGTTATAGTAGGTTCTATATGCCTTGTTTGTAAAGGGACACTGAACGTGTGAGACGATGTAGCTTCTTAAGAAAGCATGCTATCCAAAAAGCCTTCTGCCAGCTCTTGTCCTTTGAAGGAATTTCGTTGTTGCTTACCAGATTTGGAATCTTTTCTGACTCTTTTTGCTTATTATTTAAGATTTGGGGAATCCTATCATTTTTCTCCTGTGATAGTAATTTTTGCTTTTGGGGGTTTTTTGTTTGTTTGTTTGTTTATCTTTGAATTTACTAATTTTAATGTAATATATTTCACTGTATGTCCAATTTGAGTTAATTCTATTGGAATTATGTGAGGTCTCAATATCCTTAAGTTTATGTGTTTCAATACATTTAAAAAATTTAGGAATATTTCTTTAAATATTCTTTCTGCTCCAAGGAAGAAGATAAAGAAAAGACTGAAAGGGCTGAAAAGTATTGCAAGCCCATGTGAAGAAAAACATTATTAACCCGCCAAACACTCCAGAGCGCCCAGTCACTATAACACTAAGCACACATGGAGAGACACATGGCTCCAGTTGCATATGCAGCAGAGGGTGACATTGTCTGGCATCAATAGGAAGATAGGCCTTTGGTCCAATGAAGGCTCATTTTCCAGTATAGAGGAACAGCAAGGTACTAAGGCTGGAGTGGGTGGTGGAGAGAGGGAGCACCTTCATGGAAGCAAGGGGGGGGATGCAAGTTAGTAAATACAGAGCATATCCAAGAAAATAAAAAAGAAATAAATATTCTCTCTGCCCCTGCTCTCTTTCTTCCTTCAAATTTGCTTTCTTTCCTATTCCTCTTCTTTTATTCTCCTCAAACTAAACTAAAACTCAGTATATATCTCTATTCCTGTTGGTGAACTACTGTATCAATATCCTCTTATCTAAAAGGAATTTTCTGTTGAATCCAACTAGTTAATTCTGATTTAGTTATCTTATTTCTCAGCTATAGAGTTTCATTTTATTTTGCAGTTTTATATATTTGGTCTTTTACTTGTATTTTGTTCTGTTCATACTTTATGAAAACTTTACCCATGTTTTCCTTTTCAAGATTATGGCTAATATGTGTACTTTTGCTTTATTCTCATATATTTTCTAGAAGTTCTATTTATAGAATCCAGTTCCATTTAATGTAATTGTTTTTCTTTTGAATGGACTGTGTTTTCTTGTTTGTAAAGTTGATATTTTATAAAGAAAAGCCATTTAGGCATTTACATGTGATAATGTATAAGCTCCACAATTAGCTCCTCTGTAAATGTGCTATATATTTTCAAAGCTTTTAAAATATTTTATTTAATATTTATATGTGCATATCGTTTGTTTGCTTTAAACTCATTCCATTCTATATTTCCTGCCCTCATATTTCTTTCTTACTTCCTGGCATCACTTTTTCCTACCAAATTCTGCTCTATCACTATCATATATTTTTCAATAATGTTTGTCTATCATGTATCTATGCATCATCTATCCCTCTATCTCTCTCTCTCTATCTATCTATCTATCTATCTATCTATCTATCTATCTATCTATTATCTATTATCTACCTATCAATCTATATATCACTCTCTCATCTATCTATTATCTATCTGTGTATGTATTTCTATCTATCATCTATATATTTATCCATACAGCTCTACCTCTTTGGCTCTGTATCTCTCTGTCTGTCTGTCTCTTATATAAAACTTATAGATAAACAGAATATGGAAAGAAATATGGTAGAAAAAAGCTAGAACTCTTCCAAAGCTGTAAGTATTGCCATATTTAATAAATAAAATGGTTCTCGCTTGATATAGAGGGAGTCGATTAGTGCTGTCTAGCTGTCTTTATATGTATGTGTGTTGGTTATATTGTCTACAAAAGCATGATCAACCTGTTGGTGCAAACATCCTTGGAGAAAGTTTTCTACCATTTCCTAGCGACAGCCAAGAGTTCTGCAGGTAGAAATGGGCCTTCCGGAACTCTAACTCTATCTAGACTGGGATTTTTGTCAGGTTTCAACTTGATACTCAAACTTAATGTCTTTCAAGTTTTCTCCAAGCCAGTGCCTTCCTCTATACATTTATAGTGACTTTTGAATTTTACTCATATGTGAGGTCTGTCTTTATTCCTTGATTTTCACCTCAGTTCATTGGGGGGGGGGGAGGAGTACAAATGAAGAGGAGAAGGGCAAGATCCCAGTGCTTTAAATCCTTTAAAGGTTATTTCATCCAGGAAGAATGGGTTACAATAAAGGCAGCACATAATGTCATCAGCTTTTCCCTTTTACACTTGATGGCCAGAAGCAGCAGTCAGTGACCAGACCACCAAGTCCATATATTGAAAGGCCATCGTTCTTTATGCCCAAGCTCTGATCTAATCACTAGAGATTTTCTTGGAAATCATATGTGACTCTTTTTATTATGTACACCCTTTTATTAGGGTATAACATAGACAGATGACTCTCATTGGAACTCAGAATGAAATAAATAACGATTTGACAAAAAACGTTACTCTGAAAGTTTCATCCTAAAGGCAGACACTGGAGCATTACATTAATTGTTTTAAAGGGTTTGTGTTAATGTAATTTTTATAGAGGTGAATAAACTCTTTATGCTTTCCTGTTTTTCCTCACTGTAATATAAATTTTCTACTATTTCTTGCTGTTTAAAAAATACACAGCACAAAACACACATGCTGTTAAATTTTCACTTTATCTGTGACTTTGAATACAGAAGTTTGTTAATCCTATATGAAAAACACATTCTTCTCACATTGTATATATTTAAAACTCAGGAACCTTAATTATTACACTGTTAACAGATGATGGCTATAAGTTAGAAAAAGCCTAACAAAGGAAACCAGAACTATTCCAAAGGTGTAAGGAAGTATTCACTTTCTTAAAAAAAAAGTTTATCACTTGATAAAATTTTTTGAACTATACAATTAAATTTTCTACTTTTGTATGTAAATATTTCACATCAATGGAAGTATTTTCTTCAATAAATAAAAGGCAA
This sequence comes from Micromys minutus, assembly GCF_963924665.1. Lineage (NCBI taxonomy): Eukaryota > Metazoa > Chordata > Mammalia > Rodentia > Muridae > Micromys > Micromys minutus. The sequence continues at coordinate 9,391,831 of NC_137971.1, forward strand.
TAGCCATAAAGAGTCATATCTAAAAAAAGCCTCATCTGTTTAAATAAGAAGACAGTATTTATACTGAAAGTAGTAAAAAGTAGAAAAGTAGACAGAGTGCAAAAGAAATCAAATTTTAATAGCTTTCATCTCTTAATTATTATTTTCAAGGGAATGTTTAAGAGATAAAAAAGTTTTGGGAGAGAAGTACATGACAGAAAAAAACACATATGTATGCAATATGAGCTATATTTAGCAGCAAGTGCTTAATTAAGAGACAAGCTAATGGAAAGTTTTCATGAAAATATGTCCTGATTGCTGCAGAGTAACATTTTATATATTTTTTTATTAAACTTCACTCTGTGATATTTTGGAATTTAATAAACTGCATATAGAGGCACCAAATTCAAATGCGCGATGTTGGAAACTTGCCATCCAGATTGTTACTTTATTAGACAACTAACCCAAGGCAGGGTCTGAAAGACACTAATACTCTTCAGACACAGGAAGACCAGTGATTAATGAATAGGAACATGATCTCTGCCTTACAGAAGCTTTGCAGTTTTATGATAAAGTCTATTTGTCGATTCCTGATTTTAGAGCATAAGGCTTTGGTGTTCAGTTCCAGTAAATTTCCCCTGTGTCTATGTGTTCTAATTTCTTACCTGATTTCTGTTCTATTAATAACAGTGTTCCTGGCTTTATGTGGACGTCTTTGATCCATGTGGATTTGAGCTTTGTATAAGGAGATAAGAACGGATTGATTTAAATTCTTCAGCATTCTGACTGCCAGTTGAACCAGCACCATTGTTGAAGATACTGTCATTTTTCCATTGAATGTTTTTAGCTCCTTTGTCAATGACCAAGTGAACATAGCTATGTGAGACAAACTGACTACCAACAGATTGGGAAGAGATCTTTCTCAATCCTACAGGTTATAGAGAGCTAATATCCAATATAAACAAAGAAGTCAAGAAGTTAGACTCAAGAGAATCAAATAATCCTATTAAAAATTGGGGTACGAAGCTAAACAAGGAATTCTCAACTAAGGAATAACAAATAGCTGAGAAGCACCTAATGAAAGTTGGTGTAACCTCTCTAGAAACCAGTCTGGTTGTTCCTCAAAAAATTGGACATAGTACTGAGCACCTAGCTATAGCACTCCTGGGTATATACCCTAAAGGCACTCTATGCTCTAACATCTAACAAGGACACATGCTCTACCATGTTTGCAGCAGCCTTATTTATAATAACCAGAAACTGGAAAGAACCCTGGGGTCCTTCACCAGATGAATGGATTCAGAAATTGTGGTACACAATGGAATACTACTCAGCTATTAAAAATAATAATTCATCAAATTCCTAGGAAAATGGATGGAACTAGAATTCAGCATCCTGAGTGAGGTAACCCAATCACAAAAGAACACACATAGTATACACTCACTGATAAGCAGATAATAGCCCAAAAACTCAGAATACACAAGAAACAATCCACAGACATTATGAAGCTAAAAAAAGAAGGAAAGCCAGAAGGTAGATGCCTCAGTCATTCTTAAACAAGAGAACCAAACACTCACAGGAGAAAATTAAGAAAGAAATAGAGCAACAGAGATTGAAGTATAGATCATCCAGAGACTGCCTCACCTGGGGTTCCATTTCATATGCAGCCACCAAACCCAGTCACTATTGTTGATGTCAAGAAATACTTGTTGGAAAGAACCTCATATGGATGTCCCCTCAGAGGCTCTGCCAGAGCCATAATGATACAGATAAGGATGCTTGCAGCTAACCATCGGACTGAATATAGAGTCCCCAATGAAAGAGCTAGAGTAAGGACTGAAGGAGCTCAAAAGTTTTGCAACCCCATTGGAAGAGCAATATTATCAACCAAGCAAACTCTCCAGAGCTCCCAGGAACTAAAACGCTAACGAATGAGTACACATGAAGAGACCCATGGCTCCAACTGCATCTGTATGAGAGGATAGCATTGTCTGGAACCAATGGAAGGAGAAGCCTTTTATCCAATAAAGGCTTGTTTTCCCAATGTAGGGGAATGCCAAGGTACTGAGATTGGAGAGGGTGGTTGGGAAAGTGAGCACCTTTATACAAGCAAAGGGAGAGATAGCATGGATGGGTGTATAGGGAAAACTAATCTCATTTAAAATGTAAGTAAAGAGAATATACAATAAAAGAGAAACATAATATCTCTTGTATCTCTTTTTTTTAATTGAAGAACTTTATTTTAAAAGAGCAAAGATAAATGTACAAATTTTAAACATTTTTGCATAAAAGTATACGAATACGTTTTTGTCATTGCTTGGCTTTTTTAAAATAATATTTGATAGAGTGTATTAAGATCTTATTAGTTAAAATGAGCATAAAGTACATGCAAAACAGGATGTAACCTGGAATTAGTCAAGGTATTCTTGGTGTGTAAGGAGTAAACATAATTTTTTATTTTATTTTATTTTTCTTGCACTTCACACAGTCTGTGAGTTGTTTCTGGGGTGTTCAGAGCTTTCTGGGGTTAGTATCTCTTGTATCTCAAACCACATGGAGGTATATTTCTCTATCATTTGTCAACACCTTTGTTAGACAGACACATGTATGTAGAGATTAGATTGGTAATTTTAGCATAGAAGAAATGCAATTTTAAGCAACTGAAAAATTACCACAGTAAATTCAAGGTGTGAACTGTGATTGGACTCTGTTGACTTACACATCATGAAGCATTGTTTCCTTAGTGAGACACAATCTTTGGTAGAAATTCCCTTGTGTGTTGCTCAAAAGGCTAAGTTTTAGAAAGCTGAAATTTTATAAAGGCCTGCAGCAATATGAATGAACCTTTTAAAATACTGTGTGAAAAACACTAGTAATAATGAATAAATACATACATGCACATATAATCACACCTATACTCAGGTGCACATATGGATACAGACACATACAGAAACATACAACCACACATATATAATCCATGATCCAATAATGCATAATCTTATCAGCTAAAATAGTTCTAGAGAGGAACATTTTTAGTATATACATAGTACTATTTTTAAAATTACAGTCAACTACAGGAAAAAATATCTAAATATCTATATTAGGAAGTATTCTTCAACACATGTAGATATTGTTGGACATAGTACTACCTGAATATCCAACTATTCAACTTCTAGGCATATACCACAAAGTTCTTCTAAATGTAATAAGGACACATTTTTCACAATGCTTATAACAGCTTCATTTATAATAGCCAGAAGCTGGAAAGAACACAGATGTCCTTCACCTAAGGACTGGATGCAGAATGTGTGGTACATTTACACAACAGGGTATTACTCAGCTATTAGATACAATGACTTCATGAAATTCTTAGGCAAATGGATGGACAAAAGAAGACATATGTTATGCACTCACTGAAAAGCTGATACTAGCTTCAGTAAGCTCTGAATACCAAAGAAACAATTCACAAACATTATAAAGGTCAAAAAGAAGGAAGGCCAAAATAGAGATACCTTAGTCCTCCTTAGAAGGGAAAACAAAATACTCTTGGGAGGAAATGCAAGGTCAAATGGAGAAACAGGGATTGAAGAAAAGATCATTCAGAGGCTGCCTCATCCAGGGATCTACCATATATGCAGACACCAAGTCCAAGCACTATTGCTAATTCCAAGAAGTAATTATTGGCAGGAACCAGATAGAGATGCCTCTTGGAGAACTCTGCCAAAGTCTTATAGATACAGCTGAGCATGCTTGCAGCTTACTGTTGGTCTGAACTCAGAGATCCTAATGAGGGTGCTAAAAAAAGGACTGCAGGAACTGAAAGGGGTTTTAACCTCATTGAAAGAACAACATTCTCAACCAACCAAACCCTCCAGAATTCCCGTGAACTAAATCACCAAGCTTTGTGCACACATTGAGAGACCTAATGATCCAGTTGCACATGTAGCTGAAGATATCAGTGTCTAGCATCAATGTGAGAAGAGGCTTTTGGTGCAGGGAGGGCACATTTTCCCAATGTAGGGGAATGCCAAGGCAATGGGTTGAAGAAGATATTTAGAAGGGAGTGAATCTTTGTTAAGGCAAATGGAGGGGGGGATAAGAACAGGGTCTGGAAGAAGGATAACATCTCAAATGTACATACAGAGTAATTAAAAATGCAAAATAAAAAAGAAAGGATTGTATAACTTTAATAAATTTCATAAACTTTGCCAGAATCAGTATGCTTATGTAATTTCATACTATAACATTAAATCGCATAAGCTAAATGGCAATCACTTGACTAAGGGGCAAGTAGTCTATATTGAACACATAAATTCCGGCAAATGTGATCTCTTGTAGTGGTTTTATTGTAAAATGGCTTCAGCGTATGAGCACTTGGAATGAAAGTGGTGTCACTGACTAGAGGTCTAGGAGTCATTGCACTAGATAATGGGTCATTTGAGATAGGTTTTTTATTTTATTTTATTTTATTTTTGTATTAACACTCTAGATTTTATTCTCCTCCCAGTCCACCCTCTGACTGTTCCACATCCCATATATTCTACCGCTTTTGCTCTATCTACATGAGGATGTTGCCACCCCATCCATTCCAGCAGAAATCTAAACTTCCTGGGGCCTACAGTCTCTGGAAGATTAGGTACATCTACTCTGACTGAACACAGACCCAGCAGTCCTCCACATTATATGTGTTGGAGGCCTAATACCAGTTGATGTCTGGTTGGTGATCCAGTGTCTGAGAGATCTTGGGGTCCAGATTAGTTGATATTACTGGGAATCATCTGCTTCCTCAGCTTCTTCCACTTTTTCGTAATTCAACCACAGGGGTCAGCAGCTTGTATTCATTGGTTGGATTTAAATATCTACATCTAACTCTTTCACGTGTGTGTTGGGTCTTGCAGAGGGTAATCATGATAAGTTATTTTTGTGAGCACTCCATAGACTCAGTAATAGTGTCAGGCCTTGGGGCCTCCCTTTGCTAGATCACACTTTAGGCCTGTTGCTGTACCTTCTTTTCCTCAGGTTCTCCTCTCTTTCTATCTTTGCAACTCTTTTAGACAAGAACAATTATACTTAAGAGTTTTGACTATGAGATAGCAACCCCTCCCTCACTAGATTCACTGTTTTTCTGCTGGAGTTTGTTTCTAAGAGTTTCCTCTCCCCACCGTAGGCGATTTCATCTAGAGTACTTCCCTTTGAGTCCTGAGAATATATCACCTCCCAGATCTCTGGTATATTCTGAACGGTTTTCCCAACCCTATTTTCATGAGGATGCCTGTTTCATTCTTCTCCTGGCCCTCAGAGCTTCAGTCATTTTCCCCACCCAGTACCAGATTATGTTCCCTTCCTTGATTCCCTTTCCCTTCCACCCCCCCCCCATTGTGTTTGCTTTATTTTCCCTCCCAAGTGGGACTGTGGTGTTCTCAATCTACCTTTTCAGCTTGTTGACCTTTTTGCATTGTGTAGACAGTATCTTGAGTATTCTGTATTTTTTTTTTTTTTGCTAATATTCACTTATTAGTGAGTATATACTCTGCATGTACTTTTGGGTCTGAATTACCTCACTCAGGATGATATTTTCTAGTTCCATCCATTTGCCTCAAAAACTCGGGATATCTTCGTTCTTAATAACTGATGCAATAATTTCCCATTGTGGAAAAAAAGCAACCAGAGCCAAAACAAACAAACAAACAAACAAACAACAAAAACCCCACATTTTATTTATCCATTCTTCTACTGTGGGACATGTATGTTGTTTCCATCTTCTGGCTATCACAAATAAGGTTGCTATGAACATAGTGGAACACATGCCTTTGTGGCATGTTGGGGCATCTCTTAGATATATTCTCAAGAGTGGTATTGCTGGGTCTTCAAGTAGATCTATATCCAAATTATTAAGGAACCTCAAGCTTGATTTCGAGAGGGGTTGTACCAGTTTGCAAAGGAGGGGGAGGGGTTCCTCTTTCTTCACATCCTTGACAACATGTGTTGTCACTTCAGGTTTTGATCTTCTGCTTTCTGATTGGTGTAATGTGAAATCACAGGGTCATTTTGATTTGTATTTCTCTGAGTACTGACTACTTTGTACATTTTTCTGGGTGCTTCTCAACCATTTTAGATTCCTTTGTTGTGAATTAATCTCTTTAGTTCTTACCCTATTTTTTGATTGGGATGTTTATTTTGTGGGTTAGCTTCTAGTGTTCTTTGTATATTTTGGTTATTATCTCTAGTGAGGTTTTCTTTCTAGTATGTAGGTTGCTGATTTGTCTTATTGACCATGTCCTTTTACTTACAGAAGCTTTCCAGTTTCAAGAGGTCCCATCATCACTTCTTGTTCTTATATTATGAGCCATTGGAGTTTTTTTTTTAGGATATTATTTCTTTTGCTAACAAGTTCAAGCATCTTTCCCACTTTCTTTTCTATTAGATTCAGATCTATTTTCATATTGAGGTCCTTGATCCAGTTGGACTCAAGCTTTGTCCATGGTAACAAACATAGTTCTATTTTCATTTTTCTACATACAGTTAATTAAACCAGCATCATTTATTGAAGATGCTTTATTGTATAAGTTTGGCTTCTTTGTCAAACATCAATTTGTCATTAAGTGTGTGGTTTTAAATCTGGGTCTTCAATTCTATTATATTGTTCTGTCTCTGTACTTGTACCATGAATTTTTTTATCATTATTGCTCTACAGTAGAGCTTGAAATCAGGGATGGTGATTTTCTTAGTTGTTCTTTGAGTGTTAAGAATCATTTTGATACTCTGTTTGTTTGTTTGTTTGTTTTTTTGCTTTGTTTTGTTTTTACCTTTCCATGTGAACTTAAGGTTTGCTTTTTCCATGTCTTTGATGAATTGTGTTGGGATTTTAATGGGGATTATATTGAATCCATAGATTTCCTTTGGTAGGATAGCCATTTGTTTTTCTTTGTTAATTTTTCCAATCCATGAGCATAGGAGATCTCTCCATTATCTGAGATCTTTGATTTCTTTCTTGAGAGACTTGAAGTTATTCTCATAACTTCAAGATCTTTGACTTGTTTGATTAGAGTTACCGCAAGACATTTTGTAAGAAGCCGTTGGCGCCAATAGATGGCGCCAGCTTCCCGCCCATTATTCAGCCTACAAAAACCTTTCTCCTCGTGTTGCTTGGCAACCACATAAGTCATAGCCCAATCTCGGGGCATGTGAATGAGCTACTGGAGGATGCACCAATCAGGTAGCAACACAAGTCTCTTAGGCATATATAAGCAGTGCATTTCTCCCCCACGTGGGGAGATTGTGGGAGATCCCATGTGGAGAGAGACTCTGTAAGAGAGATGGCAGAGAGATCCCACGTGGAGAGAGACCCGATAGGAGAGATTGCGGAGAGATTGCACATGGGAGAGAGACCCAGTAAGAGAGATCACATGAAGAAGACCCGGTGAGGGGAGATCCCACGAGGGGAGGTCGCACGTGAGAGATCGCCTATACAGAAGACCCCGGTAGAGAGTCCCCTGCTCAGAGAGAAGTTTCCTGCTCAGGAAGTCCCCTGCTCAGAGTGCTGTACAATAAAGGTTGTCTGCAGAAGAATCTTGTTGTTGTTGCACGCCTGTTCCTACCGGCGGGAAGTGGGGCGCGCGACAACATTTTATATTTTTTGTGGATATTGTGAAGAGAGATAATATTTAGTCGTCCAGAAACTCTTATTCTTTAACTCCCTCGCTCTGCATTGTTCTTGAATTGTAGATGTGACTCTTTAGCTTCTTCTGCTTGCTGTCATGCCAGCATCCCTACACAGACATTTGTCTAGACCCAGAAGCACAAGGACACTCATGTATATGTTGCCTTGGTGATCTATCACTTCAAAGGAAAATGAACTCAGTCTAGCATTCTTTTAAACCTTTCTCACATCACTAGGAACACTTTGGTTTTAAAGCATGGGATTCCTTGCACTCATACATCCTTTAATGGTTAAATCTACCATTGATGGCAATTAGCGGAACCTGTGCAGAGAAAATATGGAAAACAAGGTAGCAGTAGTAAAAATTATATTTACAATGCTGTACTGCAAAGCTGTGAAAATATATAAACTCAAATGTTTGAGTGAGCAAGAAAAAATATTTATGACTAAAACAAAAATTAACAGTGGACATTACGTTTGTGTCTTAAACTTGGGTTTCTATTGCTGTGATGAAACCATGACCAAAAAACTAAGGTGCATATGAAAGCATTTTCTGGGTTACACTTCTCCACTGTAGTCATAATTGGAGGAATCCAGTACAGGAATACAAGCAGGACAGGAATCTGGAAGCTGAGACTATGGAGTAGACCTCCTTACTGGTTTGTTTTTTTTTATGATTTACTTAGTTTATGTAACCCAGGAACACCAGACCAGGGATGCTACTATCCACTGAGAGTACCCTTCCTTCCTCATTAATCACTAATTTAAAAAAAAATGCTTTAAAGGTTTGCCTGTATCCCTGACTGATGGAAATATTTTCTCAATTGGGTTGTGTCCTCTAAGATCACTCTATCTTGTGTCATATTGACATAAAATTATCCAGTACCCCAGCACTATATGAAAGTGATCCATATGTGTTAGAAGCATCCATGCATGAATGTGATGTTGTATGATGCATGTGTAAAAATTTTAAATTCTAGATATTATAGCTCATCCCTAGAAACTTGAGAGGTTGAAGCAAGAAGGCTGCTGAAGTTTGAGGGCAGCCTGGGCTAAATGGGAAGTTAAAACATGTTTTAGTCGAGTTTGAAATCCTATATTAGAAAAAAAAAAAAAAAAAAAAAAAAAACTAAGAGAAAGAAGAAAAACGCATACAGTTGTACTTAGTTAACATATGTAACCATAGTCTATTCTGTTCATATGTTTTCTCCTGTACTTAGGAATCTGCTTTAGAGTGCAGAATCTTCTGCTAGGGGATAAGAGACCAGATGTGTGTGTGTGTGTGTGTGTGTGTGTGTGTGTGTGTGTGTGTTCTGAAATGTTTATTAAACTCATGCAGGAGACTTTAGAGAGTAGTTTACAACCTGTGGGTTGTGACCACTTTAGGTGTTAAATGGTACTTTCACAGGGTTTGCATTAAGACCATCTGCATATCAGATATTTACCTTATGATTCACGAGAGTGACAAATCATGAAGTAGTAACAATATAATTTTATGATTGGTGGTCCCCACCACAAATGGAACTGTATTAAAGGCTCACAGCACAAAGAAGGTTGAGAACCAGAACCACTGCTGTAGTTTATAACTGGCTATTTAAATAATAGAGAACTCTGCCTGACCTGAAGATATAAATAGAAACAAATGCATACACACAACATCTAACAAGGCATTGCTGGGAATGGGAAAAGGGCAGAGTGAGTTACACTGTATCTATAGCAACAGAGCAGGATGTAATGAATGGGACTACAAATATGTGAGAAGAAATGCGATTCCTCACACTGCGTAATTCCCAGATGCCAGCAAATGAAACAGCACATGAGAAAATCCTTCCAGAAATTCTAAGAAAAAATTAAGCACAGCAACAATCCACACCATACACCGAGACTCTGCACAGACATTGACTTCTAATCTGTGGATTTTATTTGATTATGTTTATAAATTGCTGTGTAATTGTTGGTTTATGTTAAGGTGATACATGATTGGATGAGAGAGATAGGCAGGAAAGGTCTAGGAGCAGAAGAAGAGGCAGAAGGCAGAGATTGGGAGAGAGTGAATATGGGAGGACTGAAGAGGGAGGCAGATGTGTATGTTTCTCTCAGCGCATCTCTTCATAAATAAGGTTGCCATGAATGTTTTATAAGGAATACAATACAAGATCATTTGCCTTATCTAGGTTTGAAAATTAAATTATACCTATTGTATCAGAGTAGTTTGGTGCATTCTCTGACGTGACTACCTAATTGAGTTCAAAGGGTGCAGTGGAAGAGCCCATAAAACCTGCCACAGAGTTAAAATATATGTGTAAGACTTGGCAACAACATGCTAAGGGGAAGTGACCCGAAAACAACAAGCTGGGGCAGTCCTATCCACCTTGGACAGACACAGTAGAAGCTGTACAGTGAAACATGGATGGGTTTTTAGAGACAGAATAAAGCTCCAAGTCAGAGATTCCTGCAGTGCCTGATGGCCTCAAGGGAGCCCAAAAGAGTGGGTTTTTAATATTTAGCGCAACACGTGATCCCTACTTTCTCCTCCAGAATCCAGATCAGTAAAATGAATCGTGCAATTTAGCATTTCTGTTTGTTTGTTTGTAGATCAGAAAGCTTTTTTTTAAAACCGAGTGTTTATATGCATCACACTGAAGCAGACTTAAATCCTCAAGAGAAAATAAATTTTGCCATGTAAGAGGCATATGATTTCGTTGCTGACAAAATTAATGTGATATATAAAAGTTTTGTTACAGCCTATTCTAGATAACCTCGAAACTTCTTGTTTGTCATGTTGAATCTCTACTCTTTGCCTCCAAACATGAGAACTATCATTAAAATTCTCTCGTATCCAATTTTGGTAGCTGATATTAGGAACCCAGCACCAAGAAGCTGATGAAAGAGGATTGACACAAATACTAAGCTACTGTTGAATACATAGTAGATTATAGAACAGTATTACTGTATATAGGACTTGACAAGGTCTTGCAAATGTGTGTGTGTGTGTGTGTGTGTGTATGTGTGTGTGTGTGTGTGCATGAGAGAGAGAGAGAGAGAGAGACTCTACTGTGCTCTCAGCAATAAGATACTGATGTCTCTAAAGCTTTATTTAGCTTATAGTTTACCCATTAATTTGAGTTTCAGATTGAACAGTCCTAAAAATAATAAGCTCAATTCAATTCATAATTTAGTTTGTACTAAAAATAACATAAAAGTTCCAAAAATATTCTCTAAATTTAATATTTCAAACATTTGTTCAAAAACTATATTTTAAAAGTCCACCAGAGAATTTTACAGTTGATAAACACCTTCAGCAAAGTGGCTGGATATGAAATTAACTTAAACAAATTATTAGTCTTCCTGTTCTTCAAAGAACAAACAGGCTGAGAAAGAAATTAGAGAATTGACATTCTTCCTCATAACCACAAAGTATATAAAATAATTCGGTGTGATCCTAACCAAGCAAATGAAGAATCTGTATGACAAGAACTTCAAGTCCCTGAAGAAGGAAATTGAAGAAGACCTCAGAAGATGGAAAGATCTCCCAACCTCATGGATCAGAAGGATTGACATAGTAAAAATGGCCATCTTGCTTAAAGCAATCTATAAACTCAGTGCAATCCTTACCAAAATTCCAACTAAATTCTTCATAGAGTGAGAAAAAGCAATTGCAAATTAATTTGGAATAATAAAATGCACAGAATAGCAAAAAAATTCACAACAATAAAATAAAAACTTCTAGTGGAATAACTATCTCTGACCTCAAGCTGTATTACAGATCAATTTGAATAAAAACTACCTGTTATTGGTACAGAGACAGGCAAGTAGATCAATGGAATAGAATCAAAGACCCAGAAATGAACCCACACACCTATGGTCATTTGATCTTAGACAAAGGAGCTAAAACCATTCAATGGAAAAAGAACAGCCTTTTCAACAAATGGTGTTGGCTCAACAGACAGTCAGCATGTAGAAGAATGCAAATCAATCCCCTTTTATCTCTTTGTACAATGCTCACGTCCAACTGGATCAAAGACCTCCACACAAAACCAGGTACACTGAAACTAATAGAACAGAAAATGGGGAAGGGCTTAGAACACATAGGCACAGAGGAAAATTTCCTGAACAGAACACCAGTGATGTATGCTCTAAGAGAAACGCCAAATGAGACCTCATGAAACTGCAAAGTTTCTGTAAGGACAAAGAAACTGTCAAAAGGCCAAAATGGCAACCAACAGATTTGAAAAAAAAAAAAATCTTTACCAATCCTACATCTGAGAGAGTGATAGTATCTGATATACACAAAGAACTCAAAAAGTTAGACATAGAGAATCGATTAATCCTATTAAAATTGGGGTACAGAGCTTAAGAAAGAAAGACTTCTCAGCTGAGAAATACTGAATGACTGATAAGCACCTAAAGAAATGCTCAACATCCTTAGTTATTAGAGAAATGCAAATGAAAGTAAACCTAAGATTCTACCTCACACCAGTCAGAATGGCTAAGATCAAAAAATCAGGTGACAAAAGATGCTAGTGAGGATGTGGAGAATGGGGAACACTCCTCCACTGTTGATGCAGTTGTAAACAGTTACAACCACTCTGGAAATTAGTCTGCCAGTTTCTCAGAAAATTGGACATAGTACTTTCTGAGTACCTCACTATACCACTCCTGGGCATATACTCCAAGTAGTTCCAACATTTAACAAGGGCACATACACAACCATGTTTATAGCCACCTCATTTATAAGAGTCATAAGCTGGAAAGAACCCAGATGTTCTTCAATGGAGGCATGAATACAGAAAATGTGGTACATATACACAAAGGAGCACTACTCATCTATTAAAAACAACAAGTTCATAAAACGTTTAGGCAAATGAATGGAACTTGAAGTTATCATCCTGAGTGAGGTAACCTAGTCATAAAAGAACAATCATGGTATGTACTCACTTATAAGCGGATACTATCCCAAGAAGCTTTGAATACCCAAGAAACTATCCGGAGAACTTAAGGAAGCTCAAAAAGAAGGAATATCAGAATGTTGATGCCTTAGTCCTTCTTAGAAAGGAGAACAAAACACTCAGGGGAGGAAATACAAGGTCAATAGAGAGGCAGAGATTGAAGAAAAGATCTATAGAGACTGCCTCACCTGGAGAATTACCCCATATGCAGCCACCAAACCCGAGCACTATTGCTGATGCCAAGAAGTGTTTACTCACAGGAACCAGATATGGATATCTCCTCAAAGCCTTACTGATACAGATAAGAATGTTTGCAGCTAACCATCAGACTGAACATGGGGAGCCCAATGAAAGAGCTAGAAAAAGGACTGAAGGAGCTGAAAGGTTCACAACTTCATGGGAAGAACATCATCAACCAGCAAAGTCACTGAGGTGGAGAGGGTAAATGGGAGAAGGAACAATTTCATGGAAGAAAGTTGAGAGGGAAGAAGGTGGGAAATGAGGGGAAAGGGTATAACATTTTAAATGTAAATACAGAAAACATCTAATAAAATTTAAAAAATTAGGTGAGAGTACATAATTTTATTGCTAAAAATCTGTATTTGTCTCAATTTATCTGTTGCTAAAAACCATTTAGAATTTTTGTGTGTATGCTTGCTGTTATTTTGTGACAAAGTTTTGGGCTATTCTAATTCAGACTAGAACCTAATATGTAGCCAAGGCTAGATTTTTAGTTCACAACAATTCTCTACCCTCAGTCTCCTAAACACTGGGTGAGCCACCATTCCAAGCTTCAGCTACTTAGTGCTGAATTCAGCTTAACATATATGGTTTTTAATATTCTCATAGCTGTCCCAAGACATCTGAATAAATTACTGAATATATCTTCTAGTTGAAGAAGTAGAAGAGGCTGTCACAGTTGGAGTATCTTGTCACAACATAATCCTACAGGAGTTCATGTCCTGCCCTGTGTTTTCTGCTAAAATGAAGCAGAACATAAGAAAACTGCTATAGAATCTCACACAGAGAGAGACACTGATGCATAGATAGACAGACACTGCCCACATTACCCGAGAAGGAATTAAAGGTAACGAGTCCTGGGATTATTATTATTTTGTTTGCTTTTCTAATTCAGGGTAAAACAATTCATAACAAAGACTTACATTCACAGTTACAAAATTAGAAAGTCATAATTTCAGTCACACTGTTTTTTTAGTCAATAGGATGAATTTATATCTTGAAAACTATATACTTTCAAGTTGCCCCACTCATGTCCAGACTTCTTTGTAGTCATAACGTTTGGAAAACCCATGTGATAAAAAGGGAACTCAGGAATTTAACACTAATTAATTTTCTATCATGTTATGCCTCAGAAGATTAAGATATTAGTGCAAAAAATGTGATTTTTAATAGATCACATGTAATGCAGCTGTCATGGGAGAAAAACCAGCTGTGCTACAGCAGCAGAAGTAGGGTAGAGAGTTTTTCAGGGTGGGCAGGGTTAACAGTAAACATGTGAATACACTTGAAGGCAGTGTGTAGAATACAACAGTTACTGAATGTTAGAAGGAGCCTTCAGTGATAGGTTCAGCAGGGTTCTCTCTGTACTGTGGTTAAAGTCAGTGGTAATGGTCTAGGCAGATTGTTCCTTTGTCCATTTGCTTTCTTTTCAGTCTTTTAAAGTCCAAAGGAAACAGGCTGTGCCTTTTCAGTTACTCTTTACATGTCTTTAGGTACTCACTCCTAAATGGAAATAAAAGGTTTCAAGGGTTAGACTAAATAAACAGTGGTATCACTAGCTCAGCCTGATCTGTCTTTATATGACGCAGCATTTCAAGAAGGCAGGCGGTAGCTTCTTTCTTGTACAACACTAGCTGGGCTCAGTTCCCTGTATAGATTAAAGTAAGTCAGCAAAATCTAGAGAGCCCTGACATGAACCTTCAGGCAGAGAGCCGTTGTCATTACCTTCTTTGATTTGGCAAACAGTATAAGTAACACAAAGAAATGTTTCCATAACAAATTATCTGACTTTTGTTAAGCATATAATATTGAAACCCTGTCCAGTGTTTAAGCACAGAATGTGAACTTGGATTGCCTTGCAATCATTGCTATGTTACTAATGGAGAAATGAAAGTCTAAAGAGGTAGAATGATGAACCAAAGACAACCAGATCAATAAAGGGCATCATATCAGAGCAATGATGAGTGATTTTCATTCCCCTAAATGGGTGAGTACCACAGATGCTATTTTAAATCTATATAACAGTGAGATGATATCAAAAAAAATTATTGTAGAACTATTATAATCATATATTTCTGTACAATATGTTTATATTTTATGCACACACATAAATACAAACATATATATACTATATATACATATATATAGTAATTACTAACAAAGATTCACTTACCCAACTACAAAATTAGAGTCATAATTTCAGTCACACAGTGTTTAAATTCATATGAAAAATTGAAGAAATCTTCAAAATTATATACTTTCATGTTCTCTCCAAGTGTGTCCAGAGGTCTGTGTAGGTGTAAGACTTCAAAAACCACAAGTTTAGAGGGAAGTTGCATAGATAAGCCTGAGATAAGCTGAGCATCTAGAATATATGACTGTTGTTACATTTTAAAAGAAATACATCATTATTAAACCATTTTATTTCTCAGAAATACTGCTACTCATACTGAAAGGCCTGACAGATATTTGTAATATGAATAAGACCTTATGATTTCTTACATTTCTTCATAAGTACTTTTATTATAATATGGTACTCTGTGTCAATATACAGTTTTATGGGCCCACAGACTGTCAAAGGCACTAGAATATTCTAGGGGATTTTATATCTGCCTTCTATTTTTAATTAAACTGGGATCTAGACTAAACTTTTCCAGATACATCTGAAGCAGCTCATGGAGCGCTGTTTCAGCCTTCCATAAAACTGTGTCATCATGCCAACCTTTTAAACCCAGTTAACACAGCATCTGATTTTCTGTTTTCTTACAACCACATTTTCCCTCTAGGCTAAAAGATGCCTCTTAAACAAGATAAACTGTTTTATCTGGATAAAAAGCCTCTTGTTCAGCTAAGACAAAATATGAGCCATGTTTTTCCTCTCTAATGAAAGGGGAGGTTAGGAAATGTTTACCCATTTAATGCAGAATTCACTCCTAGTAAATACCTGCCATATGTAAAAAGTGTGTTGGTTTCAGGAAGAATTGTCATTTCTTGTCTGTAAATGTCAGGTGTACTACAGAGCTTATACAAGCAAGTTATACAAACAGCATGCTTATCTCCCATTGAAACAAATTAAAAACATGCCCTGTAATGCTTCGTTCGAAGAATGGCCTTCATTGTTCTTGTTGTCCTATGTGTGCCTTTGTCTCTAGTTAGGTTCAGTGTCAGAACAGCATCTCTGGTTTTCTGCTTCTGAGTTCAGGCAGAGGTTAGATCACTGACTGGTTGCTATGGATTCTCAATTCTTTGTAGTAAAGAAAAGGAGAAAAACCTTCAACCAGTAATAGATATGCCCAATACCTGAAGATCTAATACCAAATTCTTTGTGATGTTCATCTTAAGGCTTGGCAGTTATGTCTTGTCCCAGTGCTCAGGAAAATTCACCCAAGAATCCAGACAGTCAACGTTTAAAAACAATGTCCATTTTAGGATTGTATCAACAGTTTGTACTTACAGACAAAAAGACCAGAAACACTACTGTGGTTGTTGGTATTGTCTCTAGAATCTAGGATATAGAAGCTCCCTCAGGATGAACTACATTGTTCATTCTCATTTAAATTATGTAATATTGTTGCTAGAACCCGGGGAAATCCTGGGAATTTTCTATCTTTGAAAGTTTGCAGTCTGTACTAGATAACTCTAGACTCTGTTTAACTCTCTACGATGCTCCCACAGCTATCTTTATTATATTAAGACTTTAATTTATAATAAAAGGATTCTATTTAGAAGTTTTAAGTCATTTCAGATGATATTAAAAAGTGTTCTACAGCAGAGATATTTGAATGTCAAAGATAACATCTTTACTAAGATTATTCATCTTGGCAACACCAACATTCTACCATGAACAAGCCTGCCAATCAACATGAAATTTCTTTTTAATTGGTAATATTTTTCTACTTCCCCCAAAGTGGAAAGGACATGCCAATGGCTCCTGGAGACATATCGGTGCCAGTTCAGTGTGACAGCTCTGGTGATATCAAAAATAGATTAATTTTTATTCAAATTTTTCACATTATCTTTTTTTTAACAATCATTCTATTTCCAACCAGTGACTGAAGTTATGTATAAGCCACAAGTCAACTCCAACTGGATCATCTCTGATTTTCTATTTTATTATTAGGTATTTTTGTTCATTATAAACTTTAATGTTATATGAGCTTATGAAAAATTAAAGTAACACCCCTCTATGATTTTTTTCAAATTTTCTATTGAGTAGATGAATAAAAGAACCAATGATTATAAATATGGCTTTCATTACAACTGTAATAGAAAGCTGTCTCACAGGGCTCCACAGTCTGTACCCAAGCAGCACAGACTCTTTAGACCAGTGTATTTGCTTGTGATTCATATTGGTCACACTTGCCCCATGGATGTATAGAGGGTATTTTCAACTCTCAATTACCTTGTTAAAGAAGCAAAGTTTTCAACATTAAAACTTGTAGTGTTCATCCTGTGAATGGATCTATTGGGAGAATCTCATCTTCGTTTGGTGCTGACTTGTTGATGAATTGCCCCTATTAGCAGGTGGAGATCCAAGAGAGTTCCATAAAGTGAGAACTTGAGTAATTTTCTGAGCCATCTGCTCAATATAAACTCAGTTTAAAGGAAAATAATGAAGCAAAATTTACTGTAGCAACCCTCTCCCACCAGTCTCCTATGAATCTAAAGTTTTAGGGTTTAACACACAATGTTTTAATTAATAAGTGTCCTCATATAACACAAAGTTAATTGTATCGTGGGAAACAGGTAATGCATATAGTACCTTAGCTGTGTTTCTTGAGACATGCTGTCAAATTTTAAAAACCTCTGCTCCAGACAAAGGCAGCGTGGGAGAGAAAGAATGGAAACAGAATGTAACAACATATATGTATGGAGATATTACAAGGAGCCCCGTTAATACTTATATTAACCTGAAGCCAAGAAAGAAGTAAATTTTTTTCTGCCAAGAATCTAACTAATAGGCCATCCCACATCTCACAAGAGTGACTCATTAATTAGGAATAATAAAATAGAAGCTGGATATATATTTTCTCTTTACAGACTCAAAGTAGATGGAAGTACTCTAATGCTCTGATTTCTAAGTGGCACAGTTCATGAAGTGCTTGAGCTATATATCCAAAAATGAGCTAGTAAAGAGGTGATCAGATATAGAAATTTGAAAAATACTATTGGGGGAAATTCACTTATTTAGGCCTTCAAAACACAGAACAGAAATTGAGCCAGTATTAGAATGTACACTAACTATGATGTGGGTTATTTAGAGAAATGTGAACCAAGAAGAATTTGAACCCAGGCAGTTTAGAACTAGAGTCTCGAAGTTCACTAATTCTTATAATAATGGGTGACACTTGTTTGTTGCAATGTAATGACAACTTCTTTGCAGAAGGTAGGATGGCAAAATGGTAATCCAAAACACACTGTAGGCTCAAATCTGATAAAGAACACATGGCACTTCTCAAAATATTAGAATGTTTGTACATAGTATGTATGCCTATGTGTGTGTTTGTGTGTCTATGCCTAATTCTGCATCTGTCTCTTTTCCTCCCTGCATGTGTGTGTGTGTGTTTGTGTGTGTGTAAAATTTTATGCTTATTATATGATCACCTGGTTACTATCTACATTCCTCACTGGTACATTATAAAATATAAAGCAAGAACATGGGGGCCCACTTAACTGTTTCCCCAAGATTAGCATCATCATTAGCCATTCAGCTTTCAGAGCACAGCGTAGTGAATTCAACTGTCTCTGATTTACACACAACTGGCAGTAGAGGATCAACTCCTGAACTTGTAAGTACAAAGTCACCTGCAAAACAGAAACATAGAGTTGTTTGTAGAGATGGTTCATGGTCCAACAGAATTAAAGATCAACAGTCAGTGTGGCAGACAATGTAGTACAGACAAAAGTACTGTTTCCAATTTTCATACATTCATGGATTTTATTATTTTCTTCATTAACTGATATTTGTATGAGTCTATCATTTATATAAAACTTAAATCTATCCTTTATGAAATGAGAATAATGAAGTCTATTAAGCTCAGCGAGGCTTAACATATACAATGGATTATTTAGCATGGTGCATGGGTATCATAAGCTTTAAATAAATGACCAGTAGCTTTATAAATTATATAATATTAGTAATATGATTTTCTGTGAACACATTAAAATTATGTGGCCTAAATTAGGACCTGGAGTCTTTTTGGCTAGAATATTAGTTTTCAAAGCTTGTGTTGGTATTGTATACTTATAGAAATAGAAATAGCCATAACCTAAATATGTTTTCAATGTTTTTCAGCTTTGTTTCTCTTGTGTTTAAAATCACATAAAAATTGGCATTATTATTCTACCAGTGGTCATGGAAAAAGTTTGTGCCATTAAACAAGCAGGTCTTCTCACTTTTTCCAATCCTGGAATGCCTCAATGACATTGTGAATTGTCTCCTCTATGTGTGTGTGTGTATGTGTGTGTGTGTGTATGTGTGTGTGTGTGTGTGTGTGTGTGTGTATTTGTGTGTGCTTATGCACGTGCTTTATAAAATGACAACTAACAAGAATGCCAATTTTTATTTCTTTCAACTGTCCTTTTAAGTTTCAGCTTCAGGCGGCATAGAAATGTCATTATTTATAAAATGCATTGCTTTTTCTATACACAGTTAAGATGAAATTATACAAGTCTGTGATGTGCCTATGTTGATTATAACAGAAGAGTTGCAAAGGGAGAAGCTGAATACTGACAAACACAAAGGGTATGTTTTGCATGCAGATAGTAAGGATGCTTCTATAAGCAAATCAACAGACCATGTCCTTTGAAAACTAGAGAAGTATGGAGCTGATTATTCCAATGAAAAGTCAGGAAAAACCAGTTTGACCAACATCTTAATATTAGGTTTTCTCAACCTATGGAATCATGAGATAATTTTTGAATTTTAAGTAACTAAGTACATGAAACTTTGTTATGCAATCTTAGAAAGCTAAGTACAAAGGGAGTATATTTTGCTGAGGACCCTGGAAAGCCACTTATTTGCTGGAGTCCCTCACTAAGTAAATGGATTTATACATAAGAAGCTGCTTGGAGACAGACATTCCTCAAAGGTAGAGAGTCCCATGAGCTTTATACCTGTCTCACCTCCAGGGGGAATTTTTGCTCTAAAGAAAGTTAAGTTTTATTCCAGCTTGTGAGGTGTTGAGCATCTAACAGTTAAACCTTAACAGGGAAAACTGAATTCGACAAAGAGTCATGATTCATTCAGTCACAAGTCTGAGCTACTTAAAGAAGATCATCCCTGAAATTATATTTGGTTTCAAAGTTGATTCAGTTGTGTGGGTGAAAGAGAAAGGAGATGGTTTAGAGTATAACTTGCAATGATTACTTGAAAAAAAAAAGAGACACTTGCATACATTGAACAACTCAGTCCATTTAAGAAGTGATTCAAAGGTTATCTACTTTGTCTTCTATGATTGCAATGAGTATGAGCCTGAAAATAAAACCATCCCTTTTCTGTGATTTATAAGGAATGACTCCTGCTGTTCAAAGTCTACATAAAGATACCTTAAAGTGATTTTCAAAATTCTCTCTGAATATGGAACCATTCCTCTATGTTACATAGCACTTAAACATCTTCTTGTTATACTTGGTTAGAGATTTTAGCTAAGTGACTATCCTATAATGAACCAGAGAACTACATGTAACTTTGTCTAAATAATTATTACCATGTTTTCTAAATTCTGCTAGAGTCCTTTTGAAACAGCTATAGAAAAAAACAAACATGAATCTTGAGACATAATTAGTGAGTTACTGACAGAGAGTGATGGACATAGTGACCAATATACAGTTAATATAAAGGATATTTTTTATTTCAGAGAACAATTTTCTCCATTGTGACAACATAAACAAAATAAAAATAAATATCCTTAAGCATTACGTGTAAATGTGAGTTATGTGCATTTATTATATCATATTTGTTCTTTCAGATGAAATTGTCCCCTTGGAGGTTATAAGCTCACCCTTTCTAGTTCTTTCTGAACTCTGTCTCATGCGACTCAGCTCTTCTGGTTCAAAACTCCCCTAAAAGCTCACTGTTTCAAACTGGCACTTATGAAATTCTTTGTTGTTCTGGTTGGCCTCATCTTAAGTTTTCAATGTGTCTAATAGTCTGTCCCCTTCTTATTACCTAGCTTCAGCTCTCTCTTCTCACCAGATCTGTGTGACCTGCACAAACTGAACAGAACTCACGAACAAACTCAACTACACTCAGTTGCACTGATTGATATGCACTGATTCAGCTCAACATTTTTGTTTGCTGCTCCCATAAGCCATTGCTCTTTCCTGCATATTCTCATGAGGGTTGGGCATATCCTGTCTCTGACTGTTACTGTCCAAACTTTCTCTGATTCATCTCTTTGCCCCTCAATTAGACATCACTTCCAAAAATGGATGCTTCCTTCTACAAACTAACTTTATCTTCACTGATTGAAATAGAAGTTGTGTACTAAGAAAGGTACATACAAGAAATCTTCCTGTATTTCAGCCAGAGTGAGTGATATGTCTCCATTGAAGCTGGATCACTCAAATCGAGGTCTTTGGATGTGATCCTTAGCTAGAACTATTGCTGGATCAAAATTTTACTACAATCATGTAATTATAAAATATTAACTTCATAATATTTGGACAATGACACCCCAGCCTCCTTTTTACATTACAACTATAACTAAACATGTTTCTATTATTTGATTTTTCTCAGGATATTTTATAGCAATACAATAAAAGTAAGCAATACAGTTTCTTATCTGTGAATCTGGACATGGAGGTTGGCATATGCATAAATATCTACCACTTAATTGCTTTACTGTATGTTCTGTTCATTTAGTATATCATGAGTAAGATGACTAAAGTAAAAATAAGATTAATTCAAAATTATAGAAAACGCAGGAAGGGGTGGAAAGACAGTTCTGGAAAGAACTATCTTCTCTTCCAGATAATCTGATACACTTCCCAACTCCTAGTTGATGGCTTACAACCACTGTGGCTACAGTTCTGGGAATGGGATACTATTGAACACATAAAAATCTTAGGGCCTATACCAGGTAGGTGCAAAACAAACACCATTATCTAAAGCATCTTGAGAATCATAAAGTTCATTTCACTGTAAAGTTTAGACAGCATCATATTTCAAAGCCCAGGCAAAAATTTAAAGCACACAAAACATGAGGCAGACATAAAGCAAAGAGCAAGAAGGGACACCACTTACTTTTTAGCAGCTCCACCTACACGTTTAGGTTTCTGCCTCATACAGTCCACACTGCCTTGCCTAGAGATGGTATTTCTAGAGATAGGTCAGATCATCTTATGTTAAGTAGCATTAGAAATGTCCCAGACATGTCTACAGTGCAGTCTGTTGGAGGATATTCTTCAGTTTAGGTCTCTTTTTCCACACTACAGCAAGCTGACCACCAGGGCTAACTATTATGGAAAAAAAAAGACATCGATGCTAAAGAGTGTTTGCTGGTGTTGTTGAACTATGTGATCAATTACCAGTAAAACACACACACACACACACACACACAAACAGGAAAAAAAGAAAACAAAACAAATAAATAGAAGAATGTGAAAAGGAGAGAGACAGACAGATAGACACAGAGCGAGACAGAGAGATAGGGAGAGACAAAGACAGAGACAGAGAACTTTAAAGAAAGGAACTGATACTGAGAAGGATTCTTGCAGCTAACCATCAGGCTGAATACGAGGACCCGAATGAAGGAGCTAGAGAAAGGACTGATGGACCTGAAAGAGTCTGCAACCCATGAAAAGAACAAAATTATCAACTAACCAAACCCACCACAGTTCCAAGGGACTAAAACACCAACCAATGGAGAGTCCCATGGTCTGAGGTCTATGTAGCAGAAGATAGCATTCTCTGGCATCAATGGGAATAGAGGGCCTTGGTCCAGTGAAAGGTCTCTTTCCCAGTGTAGGGGAATGCCATCATGCTTAGGTGGAAGAAGGTGTTTGGGAGAGGAAACACTTTCCTAGAGTCAACAGTAGGGGCTTAGGATTGTGGGAAAAGTATAACATCTGAAATGTAAATGCAGAGAATATCCAATGAAAACAATTGGGGATAAAAAAATAAAAGGACACAAATTAAACGTGGGAAAAAAGAAAGGGAAAGTGAGAGAAAGGTAAAGATAGAAAAAGAGAAAGTTAGAGAAAGAGAGAAGAAATGTACCTGAGGGAGGTTGAGGTATTTATGGAGGGACCTGAGAGAGTACCCAGGTACTCTGGTAACTATTGACCGAATTTTAAGCTAAGTAAGGAGGAGTCTGCAGAGACTGAAGAGGCTGCAGGGTGCCTTTACTCTCTGGCCAGAACCTAAAAAGCTTCCTCAAGGATTAAATTAGAGATGTAAGTAGTACATGACGGTATAGTCTTTGGAACATCGTGACATATGCAGCAGGCAGGCTACCTCCTAAAGAACATCCACTCTCCTAGAAGAAAGGCCATATATGCTTGTCAGACATTAACACCTGTAACCACAATTCTGAGAGACTTGATGAGTGCTACTTTTAAAATGATGTAACAGAGCACTAGCATCTCTGAGAGAAGGAGTTTCACTTGCTGTAATTAGTGCAGGTGAGTGACGTGCTTTTTATCCTGCGTATATTATGAAGTTCCTTCTAGGTACAAGACGAAAATTAAAATAGTTGTGGATGTGAAACTCACAGTATCATCATCCCCTAGAGATTGGAAATAACACAGCATCAGTGCAGCATGATCCAGTGTGTTTGGAGGTCACACGCTGTACGATTAATAAATTATTTGTCTGAGGTGAAGTGACCAAACAGAGAAAATTTCAAGTTTGATAGATGTGTATGAGAACTTACACATATAAGAAAACATAGATTCAATTCTTCAGAGGACCCTGACCCAAAATGACATGCAGGGCAGGGGGAACTGGAGGAAGGTGACTCCCAGAACCATCTCATTAGCCTTTGTAAATATGCATGGTTTTCTTTAAAGGACTTTCCCTAAACACTGGCAAATAATGTGAGACTTGGTCCAGGTTACAGAACAGTATCAAAGTGTTAGGCTTCTACCGCTACCAGTGACAGACACAGTCTGCTCTCAAAGCATCATGCTCGTAATTTAAAAGGATGATTCTGTTGAAAATGTTTTCTTAGATATTTGTTTATGAACACATGTACAGTCTGAGTAAAGTCCAAGTGGTATCCACATAGAAATCAATGAAACAAATTACAGAGTAGGTGAGAACATAGTGTTTGAGGAAGCACAGCATTAAAAGATCATGTCTGAGATTTACTAAAATGAGGGCAGGAAAATAACAGAACACTTAAGAAAAGGCCCCACAACAACAAGGGGTGGGGTAGGGGATGCTCCTATATCTGTTGCCTGCCTGTGAATCTTGTACCCCTTTCTGGGCCATCTTGTTTTGCCTCAGTGAGAGAGAATGTCCTTAGTCCTGAAGTGAGATTATGTGCAAGGCAAGGTGATACACATGGGGATGTTCCCTCTTCTCTTTTGGGGGGGGAGGTTCTGCGAGGGCATTTTATTCCAATGAAATCTTAATTATTTATTTTTTTCTTTTTTAATTTGATATTTTTCACTTAAATTTCAAATCTTATCCCTTTTCGAGTTTCCCCTCTGGAAACCCCCTACAGCATTCCCACCTCCTGCTTCTATGAGGGAACCCCATTCACCCACTCCCTCCTGCCTCTCCAACCTCGAATTCCCCTACATTGGGGCATCTAGCCTTCACAGGACCAAGGGCTTCTCCTCCTATTGATGCCAGACAATGCCATTCTCTGCTACATTTTGCTGCTTGAGCTATGGGTTCCTCCATATGTACTCATTGGATGGTGTTTTAGTCACTGGGAGCTCTGGGGAGTTTTGTTGTTTGATAATGTTGTTCTTTTCATGGGGTCACAAACGCTTTCAGCTTCTTCAGTCCTTTCCTAGCTCCTCCACTGGGGTCCCTGTGCATCCTCTTTTTAGAGAAGAAGGAGAAGAGGAAATTAAAGGAGAAGCCATGTAATGGAGTAGCTGGGAGGAGAGAAGGGACTGATACTGGGATATAATGTTAATAAGTAAATTAATGAATAAAAAAAGAGAAGAGCTATTGAAAACTCAACTCTTAAAAGTAAAAACAAAGGACACACTGAAGCTCTTGGGGAGAACAGGAGGTGGCACATGTATCAAAAGCTACCAGGTGCTACCCAGGAGTCAAGGGACAGGTCCTGAACCTCAGCACTGGAATATGAGGACAGAGTCCTCAAGCACAAGGCATCTGGTTTGTGAAGCCCATGAAGTTATAAAATGCTCATGGAAGAGAAAACGTATCACTGATTCACAATCCAAAGATACTTTGACAACAGAAGTGCATGTGTAAACTGGAATACCTTCATATGGCTCAGAAGCTTGTACATTCTTCATGTAAACTGTACATTCTGCACATAACCTGTTCATCATGCACATAACCCTCACATCAATGTTCGCTGCTGAACAGCCCATATATCCTGCACATCACCTGTTCTTTCTGCACATAGCTTATACATCATGCACATAACCTACACATCATGCACATAAAACCTGTATATCAGCATTTGCTGCTCAGAAGCAAATATATCCTGCATATAACCTGTACATCCTGAACAAAACCTGTACATCCTGTATGTAACCTGTATAACTTGCATGTTACCTGTACATCCTACACACTTTGTGAGCACTGTTATCTTGCTTCTCATTTATGAACTTGATCTTTCACTTTTTAGCTTACAAATTTTAGCTTTATTGTTGCATGTCACATATAATCCCCCTTCAAAAAAATACAAATCAGTCACTTTGCTCCAGTGATGGACTATTTCTAAGACCCTTGAATTCCCCAAATTCCATGAATAAATTATAGAAAATGGCAAGCTGCTTACAAACAGTATCCATGTGTATGATTTACACACAAGTCATGACACAGTGAAAGCGCTAAGTAAATAGTTACTGTTCTGCCCTGTTCAGAGTGTGGCGATGAGAAAAATGATGTATATTCATCACCACAGACGCTTTTCTTAAAATTGTTTTGTTTTGTTTGTTAGATCCCCAGAACAAGAATTCACAGATGCAGATTACTGGTTGTTTTTGAATTGGAAAAAATATTACAGTATATCTATCTGCCTTATCCCTAATGGAAACTTGAGAGATGTCCAATATAAAAACATTTTTAAAGCTTCTGTGAAATTCTAGTGCAAATATTTTGATGAATATATGAGTGTGAGTAGGAGTTCTCCCTGGTAGAAGGTATCAGAGCCCACAAGGGTCAGTCCACAATGTTGCTGCCATTTTTTTCTTTTCTTTCTTTTCTTTTCTTTTCTACCACCCCCCCCCCCCCCGTAAGAAGATACATTTTAACTTTTCAAACTGTGGATCATTGCCTCATTATCTATATATGCTTCTTTTAATGACTTTATTGGATATTCTCTGTATTTACATTTCAAATGTTATCCCATTCCCCCCCCCCCAGCTCTCATCCCCCTTTACCCTCCACTTGTTTTCATAAAGGTGCTCCCTCTCCAAATCACCCTCTCCACCTCAGTGTCTTGGTATCCCCTACACTGGGAAAACATGCCCTCACTGGACTAAAAGCTTCTTCTCCCTTTGATCCAGACAATGCCATCCTTTGCTTCAAATGCAACTGGAGCCATGGGTCCCTCAGTATGTGCTCAATGGTTTCTGTTTTAGTTCATGGAAGTTGTGGAGGGTTCAAATGGTTGATAATGTTCTTCCCTTGACATTCCAAACCCTTTAGCTCCTTCAGTCCTTTCTCTCTGATCTTCATTTGGATCCCCATGCTTAGTCTGATGGTTAGCTGCAAGCATCCTCATCTGTATCTGTATGACTCTGGCAGAGCCTCAGAGGAGGCATTTATATCTGCTTCCTGCCAGTAAACACTTCTTGGCTTTTTAGTTTCATTCCAAATGTTGACTCCTCCCCATCTCCCTGTTACAGATTCCTTCTCCATATGTTCCCTCTACTTCTCTAAGAAGGTAGGGCCAACCCTGGGTATCTTTCCAACCTGGCCCATCAAGTTTCTGTAGGATTAGGCCCATCATCTCCCACTGAGGTCAGACAAGACAGCCCCATTTGGGAATGGCTACCACAGCCAAGCAGCAGCTTTAGGGAGACCCTCCTTAGGATAGGATACCCACATGGAGACTAAGCTGGCTGTATCTTTAATAAACAAGAAAAGGCATAAACTTGATTGCATTTGTTGTACTTCAGGTGGGCGTTTACTGTGCTTAAAAAGGAACATGAATAGCCAGTGTGAGTGTGTAAGTATGCACGTTTCTCTGCCTGTGTAGCATCTGTATGTGAGTTCTAGTGAGTATGTGTCTCTGTACCTGTCTGTGTGTGTATGTGCATGCATGTATGTGTTTATGTGTGTGCACGTGAATGTGAGTGTGTGTTTGAGTATGTGAATTAGCAGGCATTTTTCAGATATATCTTCTAATAAGTTATGGAATATTCCTTACAATATTTAGCTTTTCTCTCAACTATCCATTGAAAATTGGAAATCATAGAGTTACATACATGGTTTCTTTCCTAACCATTTGTCTGTGGGTAAGGATATCTCTTCAATTTGTCACTTTTTATATCATCTGTATTTTTTCTAGGCTCTGAACAATAGAATCGGAATTGAAAGTTTATATGGTATGATTACATTAGAATCATTGGTCAAATAAAAATTATTTTAATTCCCAAGTAAGGAAACTTACTGTTTTACCATTGGTTGTTGAATTCATGAGCATAGTCTAACTAGACGTGAGAACTGGATATGCCATCGTCATTAAATCCTGTTCTCTCCGCGTCAGTTGTGCTGTATGTATGCTTCTAATTTGTTACAAACTATATTTCAAATGCTACCACTAGTGACATTTTTAAAAAATCAAAGGTTCCATTGAATTTAAAGTTATAAAAAAACTAAATACTCTTGCTTGTTAGTATTATTTCAAACAAAAATTTTGTTTTATAATTATATTGTATACCTGTTTGAAAGTTTTATCATATAATTTTGTTTTACATTCTTGGTAGAAACAGCAGGTAATAACAGATTTATTGTTTTTTTAATATTTTGCATAACAAAATCATATATAATATATATTGATACTATTTATAATACTAGTATTGGTATACAATCAGTATGTATATGAAATCTAAGGAAGGTCTGTCTCTATACTATAAGAGTATAATATTAATAAACATTTTAGTACTATTATGTATCAGATACTTATTGGGCATTACATTTACTATAAATTCCTGAGCGTATTTTCCTTAATTTCTTTATTATTTTAAAATACTGTTCAGTAGTACAAAATCTTTTAAATTCAGTAATTCTAATTTGTATATTTCCTGTATCCTTATTTTACCTCTTTTTAATTTTAATTTTCTACTGTTTTGCTTATGTTTGTCTCATTTCTTTTATATCTACCTTATTTAAACACTAGCCAGTTAACAGTTTGGAAGTATTGTCTGTCTCTATTCTTGGAAGGTTCTAAGAGTGATTATACCATGTACATCACCTATGTTAATATAATTTTTCCAAACATTCTGAAACTACCTGAGTTTAGAAAGACTGGCCTTGACATTGTTCTGAAAAGAGGCAGAGTGGGCAGGGATTTCAGCTTCATGGTTTAGAATGAAAGAAGACACTGCATTCCCTTTAATTAGGCAATACTAGTTTCAAAATATTTTGGTCAGGAATGGCACAGATTCCTGTCTCCTTATTGATATGTCATTTTTCATTTTTTTTACCCCTTGCAGAGTTTTGAGCTGTCTTTATAATTTGTCTATGGTACAGTGCAGCCTTCAGTACTTTAATATCATTATTCAAACTATACAAAATAAATCAGAGAAAGTAAGCAAGGAAAGGTGCCTACTTTCTGATATTTTTATGTATTATTTATTTTTATTACCTGGAATAAGACATTTAAATGCATCAGTGTTGTTTTACAAGATGAATGATGACACTTTCTATTAAGTTATGCTCTCAGTCTGATGCATATTTAGACTCTGTATTGCAGCATTCTATTTGGATACACAGAAAGCATTATGCATATATGCATATGTATGAATATATAAACACACATGTGCTAGACTATGTTTAACTCTACAACTTTATATCTTGGAAATATCTCACATGCACATGTATTTTTGTCATAGCTGTCATTAGAAGAATCATCTTGCTGAGAAGTCACAGAATAAACCTTTGAAAAAGTTAAACATTACAGAAGTTACATAAAACTTTAATATAACAGTGTAGAGGGATAATAAGATTATCCAAGCTCAACAAAGTTTGATTAGATTGAAGGGAGGGAAACTATTAAGCTGACATAGAAACACAATCCTACTCCATTTTCTCATGGATTTGTAAAATAAACAAAAATGTAGCAAACCAAAGCCTTCTTCATAGTCTAAAATATTTATTAAGAAAACTGGTAACATGGAAAGACAAAGTGAAGAATCTCTGACTGAGGTCTCTTTATCTAAAATTCTGTGTGGTTGCACAATACATCCACAGACAATAGACTTCCTAGTAAATTATTAACGGCACCACTGTGTGTCTGAGATTTAAAACACAGACGGGAGCAAATCCCATCTGCAGTGAACATCCACTTGTAATTGATTTATCTTCAAAAACACATGGAAATATTTTATATGGTTCAGTTTCTATGCTTAATAAGCACATCTTGTCATAAGAGGTGCAGCATCTATAGAATCTTTTCTCCTAAGTTAAAAATAATAACTAACATACAATTATGTAACATCCTAAGTTTGACCATGTGTCCACTATTTATTATGAATTATGTTTTTATATAGGGGAAAAGGCATAAATACAGTTGCTAGAGGCAGTTAAATTAAAGAGATATTTGTTAATATTAGTGCTGAGGTTTTATTTATTTAATTATTTTTAATTATTTTGAGTGGTGAGTCATTTTCTTCATTTTAATAATATATCTCTAAATGCAAAGTTTAACTTCTAGAAAAGTTCTAGGGTCTGATGTCTATGGCAGGCTTGCCACACTTCTAAACATTTATTTTTGATGTCCATTCCCCACCATCTCTCATGAGCAATCCTTATCATCTTCAAGCAAACTCTGTTCTCCCCTCTTCTGGACAAGCAAAACCACTTTCTTTATTTTGTAACTAACACTTTACTGTTACAGAGGTTATTTTTAGAAGTGGGATGACTGGTTGTAGAGAGTGGTCACAGGAGGAAAGTCCTTGTGATATAAAAAGCAACAGCATCATGAGCCTCAGGTCATCTGTTTGATGCAGGTCTTTG
Source organism: Micromys minutus (assembly GCF_963924665.1). NCBI lineage: Eukaryota > Metazoa > Chordata > Mammalia > Rodentia > Muridae > Micromys > Micromys minutus. Next base: position 9,422,000 of record NC_137971.1, read on the forward strand.
TGGAAAGTGGTATACAACTGGAACATAGAACTAAGGAAAGTGAAAAAAAAATGTGTTTTTAACTGAAAAGGAGCCCTGGGTAGGTCTCAGACATCATACTTTGGATTCAAACTCCACTGAAACTTTATACAGGATGGAAATGTTAACATGTGACATCTGAAGGAGGATCAGAATGTTCTCTTCTGAAGCTAAAGGAGAGAAGTTTGCTAAGAGTTGAAATGATGATAATTTTATTTACTGAAAGTAAAATAAATGAATATTGAAACTACTGAATCTCATCAGATTGTGAACTATATATGATCCTTTTGTAAATCACGTGTTGTGAGATGGTATAACCTAAGAATTTCTACTATGATAGACAAAAATCTGCACAGTCCAAGAGCTAGAACTGAAAAGAAAGAATGAGAGAAAACCTAAAGGAGAGAGCAGATTAAAATGAAAAGATAAAATATTGCACTGTTTTGTGGAAAGACAGAGGAATCCTGTTCATGATTGATTGATTGATTTCCTTTAAAAAAATTTTGTTTGCAGTTCTTTTAATCAATACATAATCTACATTAACCGCAGCCAGTGCAGACTTATGCCTTCTTTCAGAATTTCTTACTATCTCTCAAAGCTGTTCTTTTATCTTTCTTTCTTTTTATTTTCTGCCTGAATTTACCAATGACCATAATTTAGGAAGGAGTGTGCTCTAGGTCTTATGACAATCAAAAGTTAAAGGCACTGAATGAATTGGAAAAAAAATCTTTTGTGACTATTGCCAAAGAAAAAGATTTCCTATTATATTCCATTATCTCCATTTTGTGGGAAGAATTGAAAACAGCCAGTGTTTACATTTTACTTCTCTGTCAAAAATGAGAGTACATACCCTTCTTCTCTATCCACCATTCTGCCTCTCATGCTCCTTGCCACCCTTTACTTGCTTGAATAAAAATAAAAAAATCAGTCTGTTACTTACGTTTTTAAAAACTGGGATTTTTTATAATAATAGTTAAAATTAAGTTTATATTTTGAGATTTAATTCTCAACTTTTTAACAATGTCACCTTCTGGGTGTGATGTATATTTGACATGTCTAATTATCCAAACATGAAAAGAACTATTTTATTTGTTTATAGATAGCAAAATGTGAGATATCTCCTTAATATTCCAAAAATTAATATTTAACAATCTGGTTTTTATTACTCTTTGCAATGATATTTTCTCCTGCTTTGGAAAGCAGGAATATATGCAGAGAGAGTACTCATATGTATAAAATTGAAAAAAATCTTTCAAAAATTAAAAATAAAATAAAATAACATACCACTTCCTCAATGATACCGAATGTTCAGTCAGGAGAAAATATAAAGTTATTTTTAAATATTATTATACAAACACACACACACACACACACACACACACACACACACACACACACACACCCACCACACATACACACACACACATATGCTTTCAGCTAAGTATTTTCATGGAACTCATTATCGTATGAAAAGATGAATCTTATTTTTGTACTTCTGATGGGTAACCATGTTGAGCCCCAATGTGTTCTTGTTAATTTATTTTATTATATTTTCTTTCGTTATGTTTTGTTGCTATCTTTTTTTAGCCTATTGTTTTCCAATGAGAGACAAAAAGGTAATGGATTTCGAGTGAAGCTGTTGAAGGAAGTAACTTGGAGCAATGGAGGAAGGAGTAAAATGTAATCAAAATATACTGCATGAGAAAAGAATCATTTTTAATAATAAGTAATAAATAGATAAATTGAATCCTATGTATTTTACATGTCTGATTTTGAGAACTACTTTAATTATATTGGAAATAGAATTATAGAAATATCTATTATAGATATGACATACACAACAAAGGAAATGTAGGAACCCTATGAACCATCATTAGAAATGTTATAAAACTTTATAAAATTGCACATTGCAAATATTTGTCTCAGCTTGAATTTTGATGTCAAAGAAGAAAATAATCATAAGTTGCACATCATAAGTGCTAAGTAGGTAAAATACCTGCTGAGGCAAATCCTCTGTTGAGATTTTCAGAAGAGGTAGCAGATATTAAAAGAAGACAAAATGGGATTAAAGTATAATCTTATATAACATGAGAATTAGGTGTATGCTTATAAAGGTATAATAGTATAAAACAAGTAGCTTTTGAGGATAAAAAAGCAAATAAAATTCATGTAAGCATAGCCTCAGCACAAAGTTAGAAAAAGTCTCAATTTGCACACACACACACACACACACACACACACACACACACACACACACACACACCAATGTATTTAACCAGCAACTCTCCAAAGGTCATAATATCATTTGTAACTATTGATGTTTGGACATAAAGCTTAGTAAGGTTTACAAAGACACACACAAGATCTGATGAACCGAAAAAATATAATTGAAGAAGATAGGAACATGCCAGAAATTTACCCATTAGAAACAGTTTTAAAAACAAGAAAGTGTTTTAATAGTATGCTCTGATAAAAGAGTAATAGCAATTTGTTGTTTTCTAGGGACTATGATCTGTCTATACCCAGGGTCTTGCCACTGGTAAAGTTCCAAGTAGGGTTCTATATTGTGAAGAGGTCTTTCATTGTAATCAGAGAGTGGTATAGTTACTCCAATAACATGTATACAACTATTACATCAGTGAATATATTTTTCCAGGCTAGATGTAACTGTAGCTCTATAGCTCCCAAGCTATAGAGTTAGGAAAGACAATGTTACCCTTTTCTTCTGGTAACATGCATGACTTGTTGCTATAGCAGCTGGCTAATACATCTCTCAGACTTCATCAGAGAAAGTTTGTCTTTCAGTAGATGGCACATAACACAGACTCCCAAACACGTCAAGGTACAGATATTAAAATACTAAGGAATTTGCCTCTAAACAAGATGTCTATTTCACACAAACAGACCCCTTCTAAAATTCAGAGATCCTTGTGGAAGATGGAACTGAAATATTTAAAAGACCAAAAATGATGATGAGTGAGTCCAGTGACACAGTAATCTCCAAACATAACAGAACATTTAAACAGGAATTCACAGTGCTGTGGCAGTATTCACAAGACCCGGGAAAGCTCAAGCCAAATAAAACTCTAACATGCAGAAGGGGTCATGAAGGTGCACATGAAGTCTCTTTCCTTCTAGGTGGCAATTCATAGTTTGTGAAAGAGGAAGTGGAGAATTATTCCTTGAATTTGTGAATCATAAAGAAGGGAGAATGTGCTCCAGCAGATAAACATACTGTCAAGAGGGTCTAGAAGTAACCATTAATTGAAATAAATGAGTTTTAACAAAATGAGGACAAAAATGTTAGTGAGTATTCACTGAGGGAGTAGATTTTGGAGGAGCAAGGGCTGGGAAGTGAATATTAAATTCACAAAGAAAGCAAACATCCACCTGCTGAAGCTAAGAGCTCACTTTATACCTCCACCCTGACACAGAGGCAAACTTTAATCATAAATTTCTAAGGAACACAGATTTTGCTTCTGTCTGTCATAAGCTACAACTCCATGAAGTCTCAGAGTTCAGATGTTATGGTTTATATATTGTCACTGAATCTAGAATCAAATAAGAGAGAAGACTCTCAGCATGCCTGGGAGGCACTATGAAACATAGGTGAGTTATGAGGTAAGCTTATAAAGGATAATCTAGATTATGTTACTTGAGCTAATAAGACCCATACTAATTGTAGGTGTCACTGTTCTATAACCTGTATAAAGAACAGAAATTAAAGTGAACATTTTCTGATTCCCTACGGCCAGTGCAATATAACCAACTGCCTCACCTTCTTGCAATTTTCCCTCCCCAGGCATGGTGCACTATATACCTGAACTGTAAGTAAAAACGAACATAGAGTCTCACTTAAGTCACTCTTGTCTGTTTGTAGAGCAATGCAACGAATACCTCATGATCCAATGAACTAATAACTACAAAGTAAAATTTAACAACAGATGAATATTTTATATTACCACCCTAAAATTCATGGCAATAAAACCAAGAGAAACACCTGGAACCAGAAACTTGACAACATTCTCAATAGGTGCTAGAGACCAGTCATCAGCTACAACTAACACTAGAAAATTTCAATGTTTCATTTCAAATGTGTGTGCACAAATACACACATTTGCACACCTATCCACACATATGACTTGGGGCTCAGGGATAACATAATTAGTAAATTCTTGCCACCTCAATAATTAATATTTAGTTTAGTCCCTCATCCTCAGTTAAAATATGGATATGCTTGTAAGCTCAGCTCTATTAACTAGCAGAACAGAAGGGCTTTCTGACAAACCAGCCTACTAAAATTAATTAATAAGTTACAGGCAAATGAAAGTGTTTCAAAACAAAGCATTTATTGTTTCTGAGAAATGCGAATGGCAGACTCCACAGGTGTACTCAAACACCCGTACACACACCTGTACACACACACACACACACACACACACACACACACACACTCACACACTCACACACACACACACACACACAAACTCATGAACGTGCACACATGCACACACACAAACACATACACACAAACATAAAAATGCACATATACCCACACTGCTCACACAGCCACACACACATGCACACATATACACACAAACATACACACATGCACATGCACAAACACCCGAGCATACACACGTGCACAAACACACAAACATACACATAAGCACTCATATCCTGCTGCAACACAGCAGGTCTGTCTTTAGTTGGCCTGTTTAATCTTCCAAAAATACAGTGTAAATTAAATACTGCGATTTTGTCCCTGCCCATAAACACCTATAATTTTAGTGTAAATGACACTTGCTAACTCCCTCTATGTATAGAGAAAAACACAGAATTTGAAAATTAGTAAAAGCCAGGAAAGTATAACATACCCTAAGGAAATTCATAGAGCACTAATAATAGAAGCTCTAAATGGAGATCTATGAAATATCTAACAAAGAATTATGAACAATATTCATAAAAAAGTCAATTATAAGATAATAACGGAAGAAATTTTTAATAAAATTTGGCAAAAATAAGATTTGATGAAGAAGCTGATAGACTAAAAAAGACCTAAGTGCATATCACAGAGATTAAGTCTATGTAATAATTAATCTGGATAAAGCTTTGACATTAGACTTAATGAAGCATGAAAGAGACCTAATGAGTTGGAAGCAGGGCATTTGAATGATCTATCTAAAAGCATATGAAAAAGAATAAATGAATTAATAGAGAAGCACTTTTTAAATTTACTTTTACACTCAATATTTTATTCGCATCCTGGTTCACTTTCCTACTGCTCCATATCCCATACCTCGTGACTCCAAGAGGATATTCCAACCCCACCCACCTTACCAGACCTTTAAACTCCCTGGGGCCTGCAGTCTCTTTAGGGTGGGTATTTCTTCTCTGACTGAACCAAGACCCCAAATTTCTCTGCTATATATGTGTTGGGAGCTGATGACTCATCAGCTGGTGTATGTTGCCTGGTTGGTAAATCAGTGTCTAAGAGATCTTAGGGATCTGGGTTAATTAAGACTAATTGTCCTATTACAGAATTGCTCTCCTCCTCAGCTTCCTCCAGTTTTTTATAATACAACCAGAGTGGACAGCAGCTTCTGTTGATTGGGTAGGTGCAAATCTTCATGGGAATAAACATCAATATAGTTATAGCTGGAGAGAAAGTAGAAATAAATGCTTAGAAAGGATATTTAATTTGCATTTCCCTGATGACTAGTGATGTTGATCATTTCTTTAGGTGCTTCTTAGCTATTCAATATTCCTCAGTTGAGAATCCTTTGTTTAGCTCTGTACACCATTTTTGATAGGATTATTTGATTTATTGAGTTGACTGTGTATATTGGATATTAACCCTCTATCGGTTATAGGATTGGAAAAGACCCTTTCCCAAACAGTTGGTTGCCATTTTGTCCTCTTGACAGTGTCTTTTTCATTACAGAAGCTATGTAATTTTATGAGATCCCATTTGAGTATTCTTGATCTTAGAGCATAAGCCATAGATTTTCTGTTCAGGAAATTGTCTTCTATGTCTATGTGTTCTAGGATCTTCCCCACTTTCTTTTCTATTACTTTAAGGGTACCTGGTTATACATGGAGGTCTTTAATCCACTAGAACTTGAGTTTTGTACAAGGAGATAAGAATGAGACCATTTGCATTTTTCTGACTGACAGTTGAACCAGAAGCATTTGTTGAAGATGCTGTCCCTATTCTCTTGAATGGTTTTAGCTCTTTTCTCAAAGATCAATTTAATATATGTGTATGCCTTTATTTCTGGGTGTTCGGTCCTATTCCATTGATCTACCTGTCTGTCTCTGTACCAATAACGTGCTGTTTTTATCATGATTGATCTATAATTCAGCTTGAGGCCAGAGATGGTGATTCTCCCAGTTCTTTTATTGTTGAGAATAGGTTTTACTATCCTGAATTTTTTTATTCCAAATAAATTTGCAAATTGCTCTTTCCAACTCTATGAAGAATTGAGTTAGAATTTTGATAGGGATTACAATGAATCTGTAGATTGTTTTTGGCAAGATGGCCATTTTTATTATGTTGATCCTTCCAATCTGTGAGCATGGGAGATCTTTCCACCTTCTGAGATCCCTCTTAGAAAAGAGAACAAAACCCTCATTGGAGGAAATGCAAGGTCAAATAGAGGAACAGAGATTGAAGAAAAGATCACTCAGAAGCCATCTCACCTGGGGATTTACTATGTATGCAGTCACCTAATCCAAGCACTATAGCTGATCCCACAAAGTACTTACTGGAAGGAACTAGATAGAGATGCCTCCTCAGGGACTATGCTAGAGTCATATAGATACAGCTGAGCTTGCTTGCAGCTAACCACCATTCTGAACTCAGGGATCCCAATGAAGTTGCTAAGAGGACCTAAGAAACTAAAAGGAGTTGCAACCTCATGGGAAGATAAGAACTTTATCAACCAACCAAACCCACCAAAACTCCCATGGAGTAACACCAACCTTTGTGCAAACTTTGAGAGCCCTATTGATCAGTTGCATATGTAACTGAAGATAGCAGTGTCTGGCATCAATGTGAGAAAAAGTTTTTGTTCGAGAAGGGGCACATTTTCCCAATGTAGGGGAATGAAGAGGCAATGGGTTGAAGAGGGGGGAAAAGGCAGTGTACCTTTCTTTATGAAGGCAACTGGAGTTGTAGGGGGTTTGGGAGCTGGGGCAGGGTAAAGAGATCACATCTCAAATGTAAATACAGAGTATCTAATAAAAAAAGAGAAAAAAACAGAGACATGAAATTCTTGTCATACAAATCTTTCACTTGTTTGGTTAAGGACATACTAAGGTACTTTATATTATTTGTAACTATTATGAAGGGTGTTGATTCCCTATTTTCTTTCTCAGCCTTTATATGTTTTGAGTAAAGGAAGGCTACTGATTTATTTGAGATACTTTTATATCCAGCCACTTTGCTGAAGTTGTTTAGAAATTCTCTAATTTTTGGGGTCACTTAATTATACTATCATACCATCTGCTAATAGTGCTATTTTGACTTCTTCCTTTCCAATTTGTATACCTTTGACTTCCTTTTGATCTCTGATTGCTTTAGATAGGACTTCCAATACTATACTGAATTCGTAGGGGGATGGAGGTAGAAGCTATTATCCTTAGTGAGGTAACCAAATCAAGGAAGAACACACTTGATATGCACTCACTGATAAGTGAATAGTAGTTCCTAAAAGCTCTGAATACCAAGAAACAGACCTTATGCAGCTCATAAAAGAAGGAAGGCCAGTAGGTGCCTCCCTCATTTTTTCTTAGGAGGAGAACAAAGCACTCGGGAAGGAATACAGGTACAGAATAGGAACAAGTACAGAAGCAGGGATTGAAGAAAAAAAAATCCAGAGACTACCTTCCCTGGGGATCTAGCCCATGTGCAGCCACCAAACCCAGGAACTATTTATGATAATAAGAAGTATTTATGTGCAGGAGCCTGACATCAAGGCCTCCTTAGACGCAATGGCAGTGTCATACAGATATGGTTGAGAATGCTTTCAGCTAACCATCAGACTGAGCATGGGAATCTCAATGAGGGACCTGGAGAAAGGACTGAAGGTGCAGAAAAGTTGTAATATCCCACGGGAAGAAAAACACTATCAACCAACCAAATCCTCCTTCCCTCCCTTCCTCCCTCCACCTTCTCTCCTTTTCTCTCTCTCTCTCTTCCTCATGTGTGTGAGCATGTACCTTTATGTCTATGTAGTATCTGTGTGTGTGTTTGTGATTTTTGTGCCTTTTTTCTATCTAAATCTTTGTTTATTCTTGTTTGTTTCTTTGCTTATTTCTTTGCCAAAGAAAGAGATAAAGAAGGCATAGACTTAGATGAAGTGGGATATAGGAATGAGATGATGGAAAGAATACTGCAATCGATATGTAAAAAATATTATTTTCAATTTTAAAAAAATCTCTTAATTAACATAAACACATGAAAGATAGATAATAAAAATCTCTGAATTAACAATATGAAACACATTAAAGCTAGGTTGGTAAATGGAGCCTAAAAGACAATCACATTCAGAATATTCTAGTTCTGGTATGATGAGCTACCAGGAAATTTTATTGCCAATATGAAAGTTTAAATACCAAACTTGTACTAATACTATGGTTAAAATCAATCTACAAGGGATATACATAGTGAAGTATGTAACTTTTCATCCAAAATGTATAATGTGGAGGAATAAAAATAAAGTGTTGGATGCATTCAAAGCCAAGTTGTTACTATGTGAAATGATGCTTTGTATAAAATATTCTATGTAAGCCTCATAGTAACCAAAAATATAAGTCTTTATAATATCTCAAAAGAAACAAAATATACTGAAACACAGAACAGGAAAATTAGTCAGCACCTTGAGAGAAACAATGAAATTAGCCAACAGCTTCAAAGGAACATTTACAGTCATCTGATGGGATTTGTCTGCAGATGGAACAGTGATTTACTGTATGAAAATTCACAAGTTTGTTTCAGCAACACTAATCAAATAGAAGCTAAACAGGAGATCATCACCTTCTGAGAGATGATGAAAATGATTTGATAAGGTACACTGTAACATGACAAATTCTCTCATAAATAAGGATCAGGAAGAGAGTAATTGAGTAACACAAAGCTGTGTGAGGGAAGTTAAGGGAATTGAATGCCTTTAACCTCAGGTCTATATAGAAAATATTCAGAGTGTTAGCATATTTTTGAATATGTAATTAGAAGAGAATAAAGGCAATAATATTTTAGGTCCCAAGTCCCTATATTTCTTTTCAACATTCTTCTTTGAAATCTTCATATATAAGTCTTTATACTCACAAAAGTATACTTTGTTCGTTTTTGTTTTTACATGTGTATTCACTTTCTTACACTGAGTTACTATCTTATATATCTTTGACATTAATTTCTCGGTGTCAGATCATAAATTTGATTTTGCCCCAGCAGCACTGCACTTTCAGTATTGAATTCTTTTGTCAGTCAATAATTCTGACAACATATTATACAACAACAAAATTCAAATTCATATCAGTGTGTATATATGTGTGTGTGTGTGTGTGTGTGTGTGTGTGTGTGTGTGTGCATGTGTGTGTGTGTGTTTCTAGTCAATGTATTCTAAATTTACTACTGTTTGATGACCACAGCATAAAACTGATCCTTATCATATTTATTCCAGGGATATATGGTTTTCTCACCTCCAGAAATCACAATACTTGAAGTACATTAATCTCATAAGAAAACATGACAACAAAAGGAAAGAATACACATTAAAATAAAGTTCCCAGAAAGCTGAATACCCAGGAATCAATTCACAGACCTTATGAAGCTCAAAAAGTAGCAAGGCCAGAATGTAAATACCTCAGTCCTTCTTAGAAGAGAGAACAAATCACGCATGGGAGGAAGTACAAGGACAAATAAAGGAGCAGGGATTGAGGAAAAGATTATTCAGGCTGCTTCACCCTGGGATTCATCTCATATGCAGCAAGCCCAAGCACTACTGATGATGACAAGAAGTGCTTACTGGCAGAAACTCGATATGGATGCCTCCTCAGAGGCTCTGCCAGAGTCATTATGCAGATACAGCTGAACATGCTTGCCGTTAACCATTGGACTGAACATGGGGACCCCAACAAAGGTGATAGAAATAGGACAGAAGGAACTGAAAGGGTTTGCAGTCTTATGGGAAGAACAACAATATCAACCAACCAAACCCTTCACAATTTCCATGGACTAAAGCACCAAAAATGAGAACACATGGAGAGACCCATGTCTCCAGTTGCATGTGTAGTAGAAGAAACCAGTGTCTAGCACCAATGTGAGAAGAGGCCTTTGGTCCAGTGAAGGCCTGTTTACCCAGTGTAGGGGTGTGCCAAGGCACTAAAGTGAAGAGGGCGATTAGGAGAAGGTACATCATCATGCAGATAAGTGGAGGAGGAGAGGGAAGAGAAACCAGGGGAGAGGAAAACATTTGAAATGTAAATACAGAAAATATCCAGTGACATAATTAAAAAACTCAAAACAAGCAAGAAATCACATCCATTCTCTACTCTTGTTATAACTGTCAGCCTTCCATTACTGAAACTCAGTCACAAGGCAAGTTCTGAACTCAAGCAGGGAAGAGGACTGTATATTTTGATAACCATGCTGCCATAAAGAGGGTACAGAAGATGAATTAATTAAAGATAGTAAAATGATTACTAGGAGATCAAGCAGTCATATTGGTTTTGACCTGGCCTTGGTCATTGAAAACATGTTATTTTAGATGAAGCCAAGCAACAGTTACCTGTTATGATATAGCGATAATTTTCTAAACGAAAGCAAGTCAAGAAACAATATTTCATATAGTTTTGAGGGTCCTTGCAAAAACAATCTATGCACTGATCAAACCTTTACATTTTTAAAGTAACTTTGATAAGCCATTACAACTTTGAACTGAATGTGGCCAACTGATGTTGAACAGTAGGCTATTTACATGGAAAAGTCTTGATTTATATCCTTTTATAGAAAAGCTATACAAACCAAGCCACAAAATCCATACCTCACTGCTCCTTCGATTCGAAAACTGCATGGAGCAAACCTCTGAGAAACTCCATTCTAATGAGGAATCAAAGTTCTTTACAAAATACCAACTGAGAAAGACCCATGGGTTACTGCTTCATTAAGGAACACCAATTCTATAGCTGGTGAAACAATCTCATAAGTGTATGATGTGCAGAAGTTCAGTGAGTACATGAACATTAGGTTAGAGGTCACTGAGGGCACTTGTCCCCTGGGTTCAGTTCTAGACTCTGACTTCAAGATTATTGGTGAAAGTAATAAGCCAGTGCTAGCTTATGACACTTTACTATTTCCTGTACTAGAATAAGATCTACTTTATATTTACATGGTATGGAAAGATACATTCATTATTGTTTACACTATCCCATCAAAGAGAATTTAATACATGCCTTTGATGGGTATAACCGAAACTTCACTCTACATAAGTTCTGTCAACTCCCTCTGAATTACAGAAATTTCTTTCTTTTGATTTTCTACATTTTAAACACTTTATTTGTATATTTAAATTTTATACCAAAATATAGGGGAATTGATATAGTAGGTGAAAGTACTATTTCCCTTTGCAAAAAATACATCTTCCTCATTAATGGTCAATTTAACATTCTGTACAAGTTTCTTAACTTTGTCATAGAACATGCACAGAGAAGTGTGTGCAGAACGGGCATCTGTAAGGGAACTGATACAATGATCTGGCTTTGTTCTGAACAAACAGTTCATCACTTTGTCCCAAACATCTTCCCCATCTTCCCACTTATGGAAGGATTGTTTTTAAGTCATGCAGTTGTTATTAGCAAAATACAAAGAACATGTTCTCTTCTGTAAACAGATCATGATTAAATCTCTAAATTCAATAAATACTTTTTGGGAACTTCAAATTCTAGCAACTATCTTTTATCTGCAAAGTCTCAATCTTTCTTCTTTTCTAATACATCTTTGCGCTCTTGCAGAGTAGGCACTAGAGACCCTCCACAGCTGGACTCAAGCTCTTTGCTCTCTTCTATCAGTTCTTGGTTTTCCACTTCACTTTTGGATATTTCATATCGTTCTTCTATATAGTCTCCATTTGTGTCAGCTGTGTAGATTCCATAGCATACGATACTGATGACACCCAGGAGCAGCCCAAAAAGAAAGCAGCCTGTAAGTGAAGAGCTCTTGAGTATTGTAGATTTGGCATCAAATACTATTCTTTTCAGTCTCTGAAAAATGCTATAACCTCTTTGGGCTGATATTGTACCATCCAAAATGCTGTTAGTGATCTGGACCATGTTGATTTCATCCTTAGTATTTCTAGCAAGAAGTACTGTTGGTTGGAGTATTCAGTACAACTATGGTTGGGACTGTCAATCCATGCATCAGCAAATTAACATTATTGAATTTAAGTTAGTCATTTCCATCCATATAACCAAGCTGAAAATCTCTATGGAAGTGATCTCTGAACTCTCAAGCAGTTTCCTGAATAACTGACTTTAATCATGTATGCTGAAGTGATGTGTTTTCTCACCAATAACTGCAATGGCCACAAGCTTTTCTGTGTCTCCAAGTTCATACAAAGAAACTCATCCCTAGTAAGGTAGTTCTGAAACCCCTCTCTGCTGGTCCATGAAGACAGACGATCTAATCTCTTTTAAAACAGCAGATGCAGCAATTTTGATACTTAGACCCAAGTAACCATCAAATGGACAGTTCTTCCCAGGACAATTGTGTACCACTTCAGAGTTATAATGTGATAAGACATGAAGTACATGCATTACAATTAGACTGCTCCCTGTTACCACTTCAGAGTTATAATGTGATAAGTTATGAAGTACATGCATTACAGTTAGACTGCTCCCTATTTTCTGCTTCATTCCATGTATTTACAATTTCTCTAGTATTTGCTGAATTTTTTGAGTTAAGGTTTACAAGTTAAGGCTTTCAAGTTCTTGATTTAATTTCTGTCAGATGTCGTGGAGGAACAATGACTTCAAAACAAAATGGCCTGAATCAAAGAACAGACTCAATAGGCTTTTAATTCTACTCTAAGACATGATTTTTTTTATCTAAAAAACTGAAGATAATAGAGCTTACTTTTTGTGTTATTATAAAGAACATGTAGGGATGCTATGGGGATATTTTGCACAGTATCTAGTTACCAATAAATAATGCTGTTAAAATTGTGACTGCTACATTATCTTTTACATCAGTTATAAAATACTATTGCCCACAGATGTCTCTTGAGTAAAATTTAACATTTATAGGTACAATGAAGATCTTATACACTGGAGATCTTCTATTTTCCTGAATTTAAACACTTCAAATCTTGTGATATATATATATATATATATATATCAATAGATAGATATAGATAGATATGTAGATATCTATATATAGATATATGAATATATATAGATATATATAGATATATGGATATATAGATATGTAGATATATAGATATATAGACATGTAGATATGTAGATATGTAGATATATAGATATGTAGATACATAGATATGTAGATATATAGACAACAGATAGATAATAGATAGATAGACAATAGATAGATAGTTAGATAGATAGATAGATAGATAGATAGATAGATAGATAGATAGTTAGAGAGAAAGAGATGATTTTAAGAGAGAAATGGCATTAGAACATAGGTTAATTTAATCTAAAATTTTTCATTATGTGTAAACAAATTGAAGCAAAGGTATTGTGATATGTAAATTATGTAGAGTCCCAACAACTTTAAGTAGAATCTTTGATAAACTGCTAGAATAATCGCTCTGAATTTGTGGGGTTTTTTTCCTAGCTCCTGTTTATTCTGTTTTCACTGTGAATCTAGACTTGCCCATATCTTTCATTGAACAAAGCAATAAAATAAATATTTTCTGTTCAAACAAAATGTTATGTATTGTGACTTATGACAGCATATATATAACCCGTACTACAAAAGTCAACCAGCATTCATGTTTTATATTACTTGATATATTCTAGACAGTCTGGAAATGTCTAGAACAGTTATCAGAAATAAACACTATGACTCAGAAGCATAACTAATCAAAGTGAACAATCATTGGCAAACGAAAGAGAAAAGTGGTTGCATGTTGGGAGCCTAAGTCCACACTATGCCACATAATATTCTCATCCTCCCATCTCCCCTGTGTGAGAGCAAGTTGTCAGGAGTTCAAGCCCTACACAATGACCTCCTCACCCCACTCCCCCTACTTGAGAGCATGGACTTTTCCCAGGGCCCTGGTATTTACACAAGAATTAACTATACTCCGAAGTTCCTCAGTCCCCGGCCCTTGGTGCTTACACAAGATAAGTTACAACTCCACTAATGACTGTGAATTCCAGAGCTCCACAATCCATGGTGCCCAAGTGTTCTGAGAAGGCAGTTAAGCCCTAAATATCCTATCTAACAACTGACAAGATACCTTCCTCTGTGTTCTCACCCTGCATTCCATCCCCATGTATAAAAGAAAGAACCTGTGACAATTAAAACAAACCTTGACAAGTCTCTACTTGGTCTCCCTCTTCTTTCTTGCCCATTTCTACCCAGGGTAGGTCCCCCTCTATCCCAAGAATATCCGGATCCCGAGAGACAGGACACTTGCAAAATCAATACTCTACGGTTGTCATGATTCCAAAAGAAATCACAAACAGTCAATCTACCGGACACATAATAAGTTCAATATCTACCACCAGTTTTGAAGAGTTGCTATTATCAATATCAACTTACCATAGCTGATATCAGGAATAAGACTGTAGAGAACATAAACAATCTATAGAAAGGAAAAAAATAGCAAAACAAGGTTAGTGTTGCTCAAGAAAATAGAGGAATCGCATCTCTGAGACAATAATGAGTAGACAAGGGAGATAACACTCTGAAATAATTATGTGAAGCATCAAAAGGTCTCAGAGCTTATGACACACAGCATGTAATTTTGTTCTGTAATGGTGATCAAGAGACACCATCTCCCTGGGAACATTTCAACTGCAAACCAAACAGTACAAAATCCAAGCAAGCCATGAAAACAAACCGGGTGATGGGGTTAGATCTGTTGATAGTACAATGGACTTTGCTAATTTTTAGTCTAATCAAGTTGGATCATATTTTGTGTAGTTATTATGTTTTTAATAAAGCATAAGAATGCCATATAGGTGGGGGATATCCAGTTTAAAGAAAAATTTACTTCTGGAGCAAAGATGTCTTCTTGGGCCAGATAAATTTCAACTTCAATGATCCCTGACTAGAAATCATCTCTACTTTTTCCTTTCAGTCTCATCACTTTTGCCTGTTGTTCATGCATTATAAAATTCTTACTTACCACATCTAGAATTGTTGTTACCTGGCTATTTTCTTAGAAGTAAGTTAAAAAAAAAAAAGAAAGAAAGAAAAGAAAAGAAAAAGAAAGAAAGGCCAAAAACGTGGAAGCCTCAGTCCATCACGGAAAAAAAACAACAAGTGTATAGCATCCACTCAGAGTGGAGTACACCTAGACCTTAAATCATTAATAACTCAAAAGCTAAGAAGAAAGCCTTGTGGCAATCTTTGGCATTTAAACATCATTATGTGTAATCTATACACACCAAGAAAACTTTGACTATTTTCATGTTACATTTTGTTTTACATGTATTTATGCTTACGATAACTAGTAAGATTTCAATGCATACTATCAAAACTTTAAAATAAATCAAGTACTGACAAAAATATGTTCATATAGTGTTATGCCAAAATGCTTTTAAAAACCTGTACATTCATCTCTCTCTTTTTAAAATAAAGTTGTAAGAAAAAAAATTAAGTTAAAAAAACTTCTAAGGGAAAAAAAAATAAGTCAGTTGCTGAGTATCAAAGTACATAGTGAAGATCCTGTATTACAAAGCAATGTTAGCATGTTAATCATTATCTTCCTATTTACCTCTGTGAATCTGTACTCATTTTGGTGTTATTCTAGGTGACTGTTGAGCCACCACCAAGTTTCTCACTCACTACATTCTAATTTTATTAGCCTAAACAATGCTTCTTTTTTTTTTCCCTTTTTTTATTGAAGAACTTTATTTAAAAAAAAAAACAAAGATAAATATACAAATTTTTAAGCATTTTTTTGAAGGTTGAATACTCTGCATTAAGATCTTACTAGCTAAAATGAGCAAAAAGTACATGCAAAACAGGATGTAACCCGGAATTAGTCAACCTTTTCTTAGTGTGTAAGGATTGAGCATAATGTTTTTTTTTTTTTTTTCCTTGAACTTCACACAGTTTGTGAGTTGTTTCTGGGGCAGTTTAAGCCTCTGGGGTTAGCATTCCACTATCAGTGACTGCATATTATGTCTATTCTTTTGTGACTGGGTTACCTCACACAGTATGATATTCTCTAGATGCAACCATTTTCTTAAATTTGGTTAAGTCATTGTTTCTGATAGCTGAGAAGTACTCCATAGTGTAAATGTACCATATTATTGTTTCTATTTGTCTACTAAAGAACATCTTGGTTCTTTCCAGGTTCTAGCTATTAAAAATAGAGCTGCTATGAACATTGTGGTGCATGTATCTTTGTTGTATATTGGAGTGTCTCTGGGGTATATGCCCAGAAGTGGAATAGCTGGATCTTCAGGTAGTACTATGTCCAATCTTATGAAAAATCGCCAGACTGATTTCCAGAGTGGTTGTATCAGTTTACAACCCCACCAACAGTTGAGAAGTGTTCCTCTTTCTCCACAACCTCGACAGCATTTGCTGTCATCTGAATTTTGGATCTTGGCCAATCTGACTGGTGTGAGGTAGAATCTCAGTGTTGCTTTGATTTACATTTCCCTGATGGCTAAGGATGTAGAGCCCTCCCTTAGATGTTTCACAGCCATACAATATTCCTCAATTGAGAACGTTTTGTTTAGCTCTGTACCACATTTTTTAAAAAGGTTGTTTGATTCTCTGGTGTCTAGCTTTTTGAGTTCTTTGTATACCTTGGATATAAGGCCTCTATCTGATGTGGAGTTGGTAAAGATCTTTTCCCATTCTGTTGGCTGCTGTTTTGTTTCCTTGATAATGTCCTTACCCTTACAGAAACTTTGCAATCTCATTGAGTCCCATTTGTTAATCTCTGACCTTAGAGCTTGAGCCACTGGCATTTTGTTCAGAAAATTTTCTCCTGTGCCTATGTGTTCTAAGGATATTCCTATTTTCTCATCTAATAGTGTCAGTGTATCTGGTTTAATGTGGAGATCTTTGATCCACTTGCACTTGAGCTTTGTACAAGGATATAAGAAAGGGTCTATTTTCATTATTTTGCCTGCTGAGTGCACCATTTGTTGAATAGGCTGTCCTTTTTCCATTGAATGTTTACTGCTCCATTGTCAAAAATCAGGTGACCATATACATGAGGGCTCACTTCTGGATCTTCTATTCTATTCCATTGATCCACATGCCTATCTCTGTACCAGTACCATGCAGTTTTCAGCACAATTGCATTGTAATATAGCTTGAGGTCAGGGATAGTGATTCCCGCACATGGTTTCTTGTTGTTGAGGATAAATTTTGCTATTCTTGGTCTTTTGTTATTCTAGATGAAATTGCACATTAATCTTTCCAACTCAATGAAGAACTGGGTTGGAATATTGATGGGGATTTCATTGAATCTGTAGAATGCTTTTGGTAAGATGGCCATTTTTTAAATGTTGATCCTTCTAATCCATGAATATGGGAGATCTTTCCATTTTCTGAGATCTTCCTCAATATCCTTCTTCAGAGCTTTGAAGTTCTTCTCATAGAGGTTCTTCACTTGCTTAGTTAGAGTCACACCAAGGAATTTCATAGTTTTTGTGACTATTATGAAGGATATCTTTTCCCTAATTTTTTCTCCACATGTTTGCCCTTGGAATATAAGAAGGCTACTGATTTGTTGGAGTTAATTTTATATCCAGCCACTTTGCTGAACTTGTTTATCAGCTGTAGAAGTTCTCTGGTAGAATTTCTGGGGTCGCCTAAGTACACTATCATGTTATCTTTGCAAAGTGATGTTTTTACTTCTTCCTTTCCCATTCGTATCCTTTTGATTTCCTTTTGCTGTCTAATTGTTCCAGACAAGACTTCCAGTACTATGTTGAATAGGTAGAGGGAGAGTGGGCAGCCTTTTCGAGTCCCTGATTTTAGTGGGATTGCTTCAAGTTTTCTAGTGTTGAATTTGATGTTGGCTGTTGATTTGCTGTATATTGCTTTTATTATGTTAAGGTATGGACCTTGGATTCCTGTACTTTCCAAGACTTTTAACATGAAGGGGTGTTGAATTGTGTCAAATGCTTTCTTAGCATCTAGTGAGATGACCATGCGATTTTGTTCTTTGAGTTTGTTTTTATGGTGGATTACATTGATGGATTTTTTTATATTAAACCATCCCTGCATCCTAGGGATGAAGCCTACTTGGTCATGGTGAATGATCGTTTTGATGGGTTCTTGGATTCGGTTTGAAAGTATTTTGTTGAGCGTTTTTGCATCATTGTTCATAAGTGTGATTGGTAAACACACTTTCCTTGTAGGGTCTTTGTGTGGTTTAGGAACAAGGGTTATTGTAGCCAGAAAAAAAATGATTTAGGTAGTATTTCTTCTGATTCTATCTTGTCGAATAGTTTGGAGTTTATTGGTATTATGTCAGCAATAAATGTCTGATAAAATTGTGCACTGAACCTGTCTGGTCCTGGGCTTTTTTTTGGTTGGGGGGCTTTTGATGACTTTCTCTATTTCTTTAGGTGTTATGGGATTATTTAGATGGTTTACCTGGTCCTGGTTTAACTTTAGGATCTTGTATCTGTCTAGGAATTCATCCATTTCCTCCACATTTTCCAACTTTGTGGAGTATAGGTTTTTGTAGTAGGATCTGATGATTTCTTGAATTTCCTCAGTTTCAGTTGTTATGTCTCCACTTTCCTTTCTGATTTTGTTAATTTGTATACTATCTCTTTGCCTTCTAGTTAGTCTGGCTGAGGGTTTTTCAATCTTGTTGATTTTGTGAAAGAACCAGATCTTGGTTTTGTTGATTCTTTCAATGGTTCTTTTTGTTTCTATTTGGTCTATTTCTGCCCTAAGTTTAATTATTTCTCGCCGTCTAGATCTTTCTGGTGTATCTGCTTCCTTTTGTTGTAGAGCTTTCAGCTGTGCTGTCAAGTTGTTGATGTATTCTCTCTCCAGTTGCTTTTTGGAAGTGCTCAGAGCTATGACTTTTCCTCTCAGTACAGCTTTCATTGCATCCCATAGGTTTGGGTATGTTGTGTTTTCGTTTTTATTGAATTCTAGAAAATCCTTAATATCTTTCTTTGACCCTGCTATCATTTAACAGAGCGTTGTATAGTTTCCATGTGTATGTGGCCTTTTTGTTTTCTTTGATGTTGTTAAAGACTAGCCTTAGACCATGATGGTCTGAGAGGATGCATGGGAGCATTTCAATCTTCTTTTATTGATTGAGGCTTGTTCTGTGTTCAATTATGTAGTCAATTTTCTATAAGGTGCCATGAGGTACTGAGAAGAAGGTATATTCTTTTACTTTAGGATGATGCGTTCTGTAGATATCTATTAATTCCAGTTGGTTCATAGTCTCTGCTAGTTTTACAGTGTCCTTGTTCAGTTTCTGTTTCCATGATCAGTCCATTGGTGAGAGTGGGGTATTAAATTCTCCCACTATTATTGTGTGGGGTGAAATGTATTTTTTGATCTTTAGTGGGGTTTCTTTTATGAATGTGGGTACTTTTGTATTTGGAACATATATGTTAATGATTGAGAGTTTCTCCTGACAGAATTCCCCTGTATGGAGTAAAAAGTATCCTTCTTTATCTTTTTTGATACCTTTTGGTTGGAAATTTACTTTATTCGATATTAGAATAGCCACTTCAGCTTGCTTCTTGGGGCTATTTGTATGGAAGCTCTTTTCCCAACCTTCTACTCTGAGATAGAGTCTGTCTTTGTCTCTGAGATGAGTTTCCTGTATGCAGCAAAATGCTGGATTTTATTTATGTATCCAGACTGATAGCCTATGTCTTTTTACTGGGGAGTTGAGTCCATTTATGTTAATAAATATCAAGGAATAGTGGTTGCTGTTTCCTGCTATTATTGCTTTTGTAGGTTGAGTTGGGTCTGTGTCTCTTTCTTCTTTTGGTTTCCTTGCTTAAGAGATTTCTTGTTTTTACTAGGATGTAGTTCCCCTCATTTTATTGGGTTTTCCACCTATATTTCATTGTAGTGCTGTGTTTGTGGTCAGATATTGTGTAAATTTAGATTTGTCTTGAAACATCCTTATCTCTCCATCTATGGTGATTGAAAGTTTTGCTTGGTATAGCAGTTTGGGCTGGCACTTGTGCTCTCTTAGAGTCTTCATGATGTCTGCCCATGGCTCGTCTAACTTTCATAGTCTCTGTTGAGGAATCGGGTGTGATTCTTATTGGTCTTCCTTTATATGTTTCCTGACCTTTTTCCCTTACTGCTTTTAGTATTCTTTCTTTGCTTTGGGAACTTGGTGTTTTGACTATTATGTGTCGGGAGGAATTTCTTTTCTGGTCCAAACTATTTGGAGTTCTGAAGGCTTCATTTATGCTTGTGGTCATCTCATTCTTACATGTAGTGAAGTTTTCTTCTATAATTTTTTGAAGACATTTACTGTGCCTCTTAGTTGATATTCTTCTAACTCTTCTATTCCTATTATCCTTATGTTTTGTCTTCTCATTGTGTCCTGGATCTCCTGGACATTTTGGGTTAGGAGCTTTTTGGTTTTTGCATCTTCTCTGGCTGTTTTGTCTATGTTTAAAATGTTGTTTTCTGCCCCCGAGATTCTCTCTTCCATCTCTTGTAGTCTGTTGGAAATGCTTGCATCTGTGGCTCCTGATTTATTTTTTAGGATTTCTACTTCTTGGGTTGTCTCTTTTAGTGTTTTCTTTATTGCGTCCATTTCTGTTTTAAATTCCTTCTGCTATTTCTTCATCTCTTTGTTTCTGTTTTCTTCTAGTTCTTTGAGTTATTTGAGTGTTTTTCTTGTTTCTTCTTTAAAAGCTTCTAATTCTTTATTGTTTTCCTCCTTATTTGTTTAAGAATCTCCATCATCATCTTGGGGCAGTATTTCATGTCTGAGTCTTCTTTTTCTGGAGTGTTTTGCATTTCGCTGTTTGCAGTGATGGTAGAGCTGAGTTCTAGTGTTTCCAGGTTGTCTTGGTTTCCCTGGGATATGATCTTTCGCTTTCCTCTTGCCATCTTGTTGTCAGTGATAGGTTCTTGCCTTTCCCTTGTATCTGGCCTGTGTCTTTGGATCTCTGGTGGTCCAGATGGTGGATGGTCCAAGCCCTGGTCAGTGTCCCAAAGCCTCTGGGTGGGAACAGAGTTTCCAATGCTGGGTTCCTGGTCCCTGGGTCAGGCAGGGCAGGGGCATGTTTCCGTGCATGCTCTGCAGAGATGTCTTTGCCCCCTGACTACTCTGTTCACCTTCTCACTAGGCCTTTATCTGTGGGTCTCTGCTGGTCCAGGTGATGGATGATATGAGCCCTGATCTGCACCCCAAAGTTGCTGGGTGTGAACATAGGTCCCAATGCTGGGTTCCTGGTCCATGGATCAGTCAGGGCAGGGCTGCACTTTCTATGTGCACTCAGCAGAGATCTCTCTGCCCCCTGGCTACTCGGATCACCTTCTCACCAGGCCTTTATCTCTGGGGCCCTAAACAATGCTTCTAAGGCTGTGTTAGGGCTTTTTCTACAGGCAGTACTGGGATTTTTAGTTACCATTGGTCTTCTCTCACAAGTTTCAACAAAACAGCATGGAAATGAAACATACTTCTTTCTTTTTATTTCCAAAAAATATACAAGATTCTCTTCCTTCTTTAATTCTGTTGCCAACTTGGATTTAAATATCACAGTTTTCTCTTCACTTCCCAAGATAAAAGCACTCTAAGAGCCTCTTAAATTACCCAAGACATATGTTGCCGTTGTTACTCTTAAGCTGTGCAGTTATTGTTATTTAATACTTCACTGATTGGTTAAAAAATGCAAAGCTTTGTCTGTTCCCAATACATTTACAGTTGAAGCTTTAAGGATCATAAGAGAGCAGAGAACATAATTTGCAAGCATGTAGAAGAGAACTAAACTCTCTGTAGAGCAATATGAGGAAAAAAGTCTGTTCATGTCCTATGAAGCAATCTTTTAATGACCTGAACAGCCACAAGACAAGTTTGCATGTAGGAAAAAAAGGGGGAGCTTCATTTTTTTTCTAAGATATACTGTATTTTATTCTACATTCTATTTTTATTTTAACTTGCAAACAGCATAGTGATTTATTTAGAAAGGTATCCATAATGCAAAAAGATTCATGAAGGCACAAGTAGATAATGAATAAAAGAGAGGGCTTCTGTCCTCCTGGAGATTTCACTTTGATGAGAGGAGCATATTTATACTCTCGATGCTGTTCTAGTATCTATATATTTTTCATTATGTCTATCTTAGAGGGAAAATGCTGGACTTCTATTAAAAACTTAAAAAACTGCATGACCTAGTTAGAACCAAAAGGGACAGGGTTCCTGGGGGCAATGACTGTAGTCCAAGGATCTCCAAAGTGAGGGATTTGGAAGTAGGACAGAGAGGCATTCAACAAATCCACCACACCGTTGTTTGAGGAGGTCAGTGAGTCCTGAGGACACAGAGCATAATTTATGAAGTTTGTTCTGACCAGTGGATTCAGAAACTAATAAAGCAAGTCAGACGTGGTAATACAAGGGAGGTATACAGGAGCAGATGATAAAGTTCCTGTGAGTTGAACTGAAAACGGTTTTATTCCCCCAAAACCATGTGGCTCTCTGAATCATCTTTTGGCTTTCTACTCTATCTATCCATCTGCCTCAACCAGCACAACTTATAAAATGTTTTGACTGGGGTGGTAGGAAATGTAGAAATAAAAGACAGAGGGACAGGGAAGCTAGAATTGGGTGACCCTAGCTCTTTAATGGAGAAGCAGCAGCAGCCAGGATAGTCAATATAATCTTTGTAAGCAGATAAATGAAGAGGCAGCTTTATCTTACATATGGATTAGCTAGCATCAGTAACAGTTCTCCCAGAAGTGGGGCATTTTCAGGCTTCTTCCATCAAAATGATGACTTATAGATTCATATATTCTACACAGTCAACATCCATACTTAGACAAGGAGAATGTCCTGTCCTTCCCCTGATCTTTACCCAGAAAAGGCCTCATAATTCCCATGTGTGTGGACCATGGGTGTGTGCTTGTGCCATGCCTGTAATAAATGGGAGGTAGACCTACTTCTGCATCGTAAAATTCACACCCTCACACATTTATCATCTATTGATCATCTTTTCATCCAATCACACCTATCCATACATATGAGACATCTATATGCCATCTATGTGATATATCTGCTTATTTTTTACAAGTTATTATAATTATTTACACTCTAGTCAGTAACCCTTCCATAGTTTCTTATTTCATTTCTCCTCTCCCTTGCCTATGAGTGATCTCCTCCGTAATTGGTCATCACATTTGCAGTATGTATGTATGTATACATACATATATATTTATATATATAGATAGATATACACATATATATACTTATATTTAATATATATTTCAAATTATTTGTATGTATGTAATCATTTAATATTTATGTAAAAATCTCATTAATGGTACTAACATCTTTAATAGCAAAAACAGATATTTTGTATTCTGTAGCCATCAACTATATATAAATGAATTTAATTTCAACATGGTGATATTTGGCTTGAACACATAGGTTGTTACCATATCTCCTACATTAATAATGTTTGTAGGAGCACAGTATAAATTTATCTGATTATGTCTGTTCTTTTATGACTGGGTTACCTCACTCAGGATGATATTCTCTATATGCATACATTTTCTTAAGAATTTCATAAAGTCATTGTTTCTGATAGCTGAGTAGTACTCCATTGTGTAAATATATCACAATTTTTGTATCCATTTATCTACTGAAGGATAATCTGGATTTTTTCTAGCTTCTGGCTATTATAAATAAGACTGCTATGAACATTGTGGTGCATGTGTCTTTGTTGTATGTTGGAGCATCTCTGGGGTATATGCCCGGAAGCAGAATAACTGGGTCTTCAGGTAGTACTATGGCCAATATTCTGAGGAACCGCCAGACGGATTTTCAGGGTGGTCGTGCCAGTTTACAACCCCATCAACAGTGGAGAAGTTTTCCTCTTATTCCGCATCCTCTCCAGCATCTGCTGTCATGTGAATTTTTGATTTTAGCCCTTCTGACTGGTGTGAGGTGGAATCTCAGTGTTGTTTTGATTTGCATTTCCCTGATTACTGAGGATGTTGAGCACTTTCTTAGATGTTTCTCAACCATTCGATATTCTTCGATTGAGAATTTTTCTTTAGCTCTGTACCCCATTTGTTAATAGGGTTGTTTGATTCTCTGGTGTCTAACTTCATGAGTTCTTTGTATACCTTGGATATTAGGCCTCTATCAGATGTAGGGTTGATAAAGATTTTTTCCCATATGTTGACTGCCATTTTGTTTTCTTGACAGTGTCCTTAGCGTTACAGAAACTTTGCAATCTCATTAAGTCCCATTTGTGGATATATGACCTTAGAGCACAAGCCATTTGTGTTCTGTTCAGGAAATTTTATCTCCTGTGACTATGTGTCCTAAAGTTTTCCCTACACTCTCTAATAATAGTTTCAGTGTACCTGGTGTAATGTGGAGATCTTTGATCCACTTGAACTTGAGCTTTGTGCAAGGAGAAAAGAATGGGTGCATTTATATTCTTCTGCATACTGAGTGCCAGTCGGACCAACACCATTTGTTGAAGAGGCTGTCCTTTTTTCATTGTTTGTTTACAGCTCCTTTGTCTAAAATAAAGTATCCATATATGTGATTGCTAATTTCTGGATCTTCTATTCTATTCCATTGATCCATGTGCCTATCTCTGTACCAGTACCATTCAGTTTTTAACACAATTGCCTTGTAATATAGCTTGAGGTCAGGGATAGTGATTCCTGCAGATGTTTTCTTGTTGTTGAGGATGGATTTTGCTATTCTAGGTCTTTTGTTATTCCAAATGAAATTGCACATTGCTCTTTCCAACTCTATAAAAAATGGGGTTGGGATTTTGGTGGGGATTGCATTGAATCTGTAGATTGCTTTTGGTAAGATGGTCGTTTTTACAATGTTGAGCCTTCCAATCCATGAGCATGGGAGATCTTTCCATTTTCTGAGATCTTCCTCGATTTCCTTCTTTATAGATTTGAAGTTTTTGTCATACAGGTCCTTCACTTGCTTAGTTAGAGGCACACCAATGTATTTCATATTGTTTGTGACTATTGTAAAGGGTATCTTTTCCCTGAATTCTTTCTCTGCATGTTTGTCCTTTGAGTAGAGGAAGCTACTGATTTGTTTGAGTTAATTTTATGTCCAGCCACTTTGCTGAACTTGTTTATCAGCTGTAGAACTTCTCTGGTAGAATTTTTGGGGTCACTTACATACACTATCATGTCATCTGTAAACAGTGATGTTTTTACATTTTACTTTCCAATTTGTATCCCTTTGATTTCCTTTGGCTGTTTAATTGCTCCAGCCAGGAATTTCAGTACTAGGTTGAATAATAGGCAGGGGGAGAGTGGGCAGCCTTGTCTAGTCCCTTATTTTAGTCACTGATAATTATATACTAACCCCAGAAACTTCTGAACACCTCCAGAAACTACTTACAGATTATATGAAGTTCAAGAAAAACAAAGGCCTCCCAAAAAAAGAAAAATCATTATGCTAAATCTTTATACACCAATAAAACTTTGATTATTTCCAGGTTACATCTTGTTTTACATGTACTTTATGCTCATTGTAACTAGCAAGATTTTAAGGCATACTATCAAACCTTTCAAAAAATCAAGTACTGACAAAAATGTTTTTATATACTTTCATGCAAAAATGCTTTTAAAATCTGTACATTTACCTTTTTTTAAAAAATAAAGTTGTTCAATTTAAAAAAGTTAAAAATTGATAGAAATGGCAGAAACACAGTTGTAAGAGGTGTGATAGAGTGAATTCAGGGAGGGTTGCTTGGATTCGAGAGGGTTACAGGCACAGCTCTACGGAAAAATGGGCCCAGATTACATAATAGGTTGGTGGTCACAATGAAATGTGCACTAGATGCTATGCATTGTAGAAGTGAGATGGAGGCCCAACGAAATTGCAGCAACACATGGAATTATAAACCCATGTCTCTGTTCCTGCAGTCCTATAAGATGGATAACAGTCTTCTACACAGCCATTTTACCTCCCATGGCCAAAAAACCAGCTAGCAAGGGGTTGGAGAAATGGCTCAGTGGTTAGGAGTAACAAAAAATAAATAAATTTATCTGATACATTTTTTTCTTTTTTTAAATTTATTTTTTTATTTTTCTTACAACTTATTTTAAAAAGAGGGATACATATGTAGATTTTAATGGTATTTTGGCATAACACTATATGAATATTTTTGTCAGTACTTAATTATTTTAGAGTTTTGATAGCATGCATTAAAATCCCACTAGTTACCCTAAGCATAAAATACATGTAGAACAGAACTTAACATGAAAAAAGATTTCTTGGTGAGCATTGATTAAGCATAATGATCTGTAAATTTCAAAAATTGCCACAAGTCTATTATCTTAGCTTTTGGATTATCAATGATTTAAGGTCCAGGTGTATCACACTTAGAGAGTTTGCTATACATTTATTTATTTTTCCTAAGAAGGACTGAGTCTTTCATTTTTTGGCCTTTGTTTTTCTTGAGCTTCATCTAACCTGTGAGTTGTTTCTGGGGTGTTCAGAGCTTTCTTTTGTTTTAGTATACAATTATCAGTGACTACATCTTATTTCTGTTCTTTTTTGACTGGGTTATGTCACTCAGGATGATATTCTCTAAAGATATGTTTTCTTTATAACATCAAAACCAGTAAGCTTTATCTGGGACTATGAGGAGAGCCTGAGTTGAAGAAATCCTGGATTTACTGGTTTACCCTTCATTTCTACATGTATATTTTTACAGTTACTTCTCAAGATCACAGGTTTAAACACTTCTCAGAAAAGAAACAAACAAACAAACAAAGGAGAGGGGAAGCACTTATGTTAGATCAAGTGGCTAACTGTGAAAGAGAAATAATTTATTCTATTTGGGAGGAGAGTTGCCTATTCACACCCAAATGTCATGCTAGCCAACATTAAATTAAACACATAATCCCTTTAAGCCAGTCAGAAATAATATTTTTTAACTGATTCAAATTAACAACCCTGTAATTAAACAAATCCTAAGATGTTACAGAAATTTGAGTTATATGGTTCATTTCTGCTCATGGTGTCTAAGGACTGGCCAGATTTCTTCTAAACTTCTGGTTGCATTAAATTATGTTTCTGAAAATTTATCAGCAGTGTCCATTTTTCTTCCTACCTATATTTTTACGAATAATTAAAATATAACCACATCATTAACTTTATCTTTGTCCTGTAATCACAATCATTTTTGCCATTCCTGATATTTATATGCAGAAGTGATTCAGTACACAAAAACAACCTGCAACGTCCACTGATATTGCATGATGTATGTTCCTACTTGACATTGGAAAACCAATTAAGTGGACGTTCCCTGGAAAAGCCTAGACATCCCTCTTTCGCCTTGTTAATTCAGCTAGGGCTGAAGCTCCTTGAGGTATCCCCAGTGTATTGTTGGATGCCAACTATTTTTAGACCTTCTTTCAGCTGTAATGTTAAGTTTTTAATTCGAACTAACCTTGTTTTGATCACTACTTTTCACTCTAGTAAGTTGCTGTGGTAGCAACAAGTCTTACATACTGTATAATCCTCCTGCCTCACTCTCCCCTTACCTAACTTCAAGTGCTTTCTTTTCTATCCTGCAATACTCTCTCTGGTCCTAAATTATTTCTTTATGGACACAAAGTGTTCCAGGAGAAATTTTACCATGAATGGAGTCTGGGAAGGATGTATCAGGAATTACTTAAAACTCAGTTCTCTGACATGACAGAAGAAGTTCCCAGGGGCACAAGTAAAAGGCCAATCACTTGAGTTATTTAAAACTTGATTGGACACTCATGGTAGACACACTGGCAGGAATTCCCTAGCTTCAGGCACACAAAAATTAAAAAGGTCATAAAGGGATATGTTTTTTCCTTTTAGCTCAGTTTTTCTCTGAACTGGAGTCTACAGTTTCTGCTGAAACCAGCTTTATTAAATCCACAGCAGGGCTCTGTGCTTTTCTGCTGTCCTATAGATTAAGAGTTAGAACTCTTAAAAAGAAATCCTAAGTTACTGAGAAAATGTACCTAGAAATCAGCCATCTGGTCTCCTGAACTAAACCCAAACTTGACATTTAGGAATTGGTTACCAATTCCTACCTCGTTTTCTCACTTGGTGGTGAAACAACAATTTTCTCAAAACAAACATTAAGTACTCCTGCAATCTTTAAAATGAGCTTCCTAATTATACATAACTTCATGCTTTAATCATGCTATTATTCTGTTAACCAAAATAATAATAAAAATAAACAACAAAATTCAAATAAGAACTTCCAAACCTTACCTAGTTAATTTGTTTCACAATTCAGACATTAATGCTATTTTCTGATATTGTTTGGTGTGAACATGTGGCCAGAATTATGATGATCATAATTTAATTGCACAGTATAATCCCTGAACTCAAAACATCTAAATGCATTTGCATTGCCAATTATGGTATTGACATGTTTGTTTTATTATATTTCTATCATAATAGTATCATGACCTTTCATATTGATAATGTCAGAAATCAAATAACATTTTGGAATGCTCTGAACCTTATCTAGAATTGAATTATTTCATTACATAGTAGCGTCATAAAACAGAACCTACAGGTTCTTTCTTTCTTTCTTCCTTCCTTTCTTTCTTTCTTTCTTTCTTTCTTTCTTTCTTTCTTTCTTTCTTTCTTTCTTTTCTTTCTGTCTGTCTTTTTTATTTAATCTTTATTTTAGACTCCAGATTTTATACTCTTCCCAGTCTACCCTCTGACTGTTCTACATTCTGTATCCCCATTCTCCATAAGGATGTCCTGAGTCTCCCACTCCTCACCTCACTAAACATCCACACTCTCTGAGGCCTTCAGTCTCTTGAGAGTTAGGTGCATCTTCTCTGAGTGAACCCAGACCCAACAGTCGTTTGCTGTATATGTGTTGGGGGCCTCATGTCAGCTGGTATATGCTGCCTGGTTGGTGGTCCAGTATCTGAAAGATCTCAGGAGTGAAGGTTATTTGAAACTGCAAGTCTTCCTACAAAGTCACCCTATTCCTCAGATTCTTCCAGCTTTACCCTAATCTAAACACATCAGTCACAAGCTTCTGAAGTTCATTGGTTGGGTGTAAATATCTGCATCTGACTCATCTGCTTATTTCAGTCAAAGGATATGTCTGAGAAAATACTAGTGAGCTAAAGATCCTAGACAGCATTGCAGAGGGAGGTGATCTCCTTGTTGGTGTGGACTTCCCCATAATGTTGGTGAGCTTGACCATGGTACTGGGGGGTAATGTGAATTACCAATTTGGCAAAATTTGTTGTCACTGTTGAATTGGGCATCTGAGAGTATCAGTGGTGATTAACCTGATTACATTAACTGACCTATATAAGAGTTCAAACTATGAACTGAGCACTAAAATCCATGTATTTATTGAACATTCTTTCCTTGGATACAGATTTAGTGCTACAGCCTCCCTCAAGCTCTGTCAGCCAGACTTCCTGTTATAATGGAGTATCACAAGGTGCTATATGTTAAACAAATGTCTTTTCTCTTAGATCCTTTTTTGTCAATGTGTTTTCAACTCGGAAGGAAAAGAAACTAAAACAGGGACTTTATATCTATGGTTGTTCACTTTTCAGCATGTTGGAAAGATAAAATGCCCTCAGGATAGGAACAACAGAAAATGAAATGCTGCTGGTATTGTGCTTAGAAACAATATAAGGGGCTGGAGAGATGGCTCAGTGGTTAAGAGCCCTGACTGCTCTTCCAGAGGTCCTGAATTCAAATCCCATCAGACATATGTGGCTCACAATCACCTGCAATGGGATCTGATGCCCTCTTTTTTTGTGTCCAAAGACAACTACAGTGTGTGTGTGTGTGTGTGTGTGTGTGTGTGTGTGTGTGTATAAATCTTTGTTTTACCTTTTTCTCTTTTTTATTCTCTAATGGTTTTTTATCAATTTTACTTGATATTCTCTGTATTTACATGTCAAATGTTATCCCATTTCCCTTCTTACCCATCCCCCTTTCCTCCCCTGCTTCTGTGAAGATGCTCGCTCCCACTCCCGACCATCTACTCCCAACCACCCATTTCCAATAAGTGCATTGACATTCCCCTATACTGAGAAAACGAGCCTTCACTGGACAAAAGGCCCCTTCACCCAATGATCTTAGACACTTAGACAATGCCATCTTCTGCTACATGTGCAACTGAAGCCATGGGTCTCTCCATGGGTACTTATTGGTTGGTGTTTTAGTACCTGAGAATTCTGGAGGGTTTGTTTTGTTGATGTTGTTTTTTCCATAGGGTTGCAAACCCTTTCAGCTCCTTCAGTCCTTTCTCTAGCACCTTCATTGGGGTCTCTTTCTTCAGTACAATGGTTAGCTGCAGGAATTCTTCTCTGTATCAGTATGGTTCTGGCAGAGCCTCTGATGGAAGACTCTTTATCAAGTTCCTACCAGTAAGCACTTCTAGGCATCAGCAATAGTGAATGGGTTTGGTGGCTGAAAATGGGATGGATCCACAAGTG
The DNA here is from genome assembly GCF_963924665.1 of Micromys minutus. Lineage (NCBI taxonomy): Eukaryota > Metazoa > Chordata > Mammalia > Rodentia > Muridae > Micromys > Micromys minutus. Next base: position 9,452,874 of record NC_137971.1, read on the forward strand.
AGGCAGTCTCTGATCTTTTCTTCATTCCCTGCTCCTCTATTTGACCTTGTACTTCCTCCCATGAGTGTTTAGTTCTAACTTCTAAGAAGGACTGATGCATCCACATCCTGGTCTTCCTTCTTTTTGAGCTCTGTAAGGTCTGTGAATTTTTTCTTGAGTGTTCCAAGTTTTGGGGCTAGTATCTGCTTATCAATGAGTGCATACCATGTGTGTTCTTTGTGACTGGTTTACCTCACTCAATATGATATTTTCTGAATTCATCCATTTGATTAAGAATTTCACAAAGTCAGTATTTTCAGTAGCTGAGTAGTGCTACATTGTGTAAATGTACCATATATTCTGTATCCATTTCTTTTCTGAATACATCTGGGTTCTTTCCAGCTTCTTGCTATTATAAATGAGGCTGTTATTAACATGGTGGAGCATGTATCCTCGTTATATGTTGGAGCATCTTTTGGGTATATGCCCAGGAGTGGTATAGCTGGGTCCTCAGGTAGTGCTATGTCCAATTTTCTGAAGAACCACCATACAGATTTTCACAGTGTTTGTAACAGCTTGCAATAATAATATGCAAATTCTTTTGGAATAACAATAATCTTGTTTTTTAAATTCTGGACTTTATCTTTCTCCCAGTCTACACTCAGACTGTTCCATATCTCACTCCTATTTTTAAGATATAATATAAATAATATAAATATAAAAGCATCAATCCATTTTAGTCAAAAGCCCCACTTGTAAATCTGTAGCATCAGTTGGAAGGTGCTGCTGAGGTCATTTACATAGACAAATTGACAGATGATGACAAATGACAATGACTATTATATTAAATGAAAAATAAGGAGGAAACAGAAAATTTGATGTTTATTTAGAAGAAACTTGAGATGATGTCATGTGAGTTCATTCAGGATGAGCTAACCACTCAATTTTAAAGGATGAGTTTGATGTCATTCTTCTATATTAACTATTATATGTGTAAATGAGTTCATTGAAACAATTCACCAGAGAAATGTATTGGCTAGTGAGGTAAGCTTGTGAGTCAGTAGAAATACAGACTCCAAGACAATATCCAAGGATGTTTAAAGAAACAGGAAGAAGCTGGGTGAGGAAGAGATATAAGCTCAGCACTTAATTACAGAGTCTAACATAATCTGAGCATGGGGGCAGGAAGGTGGGGTTGATGGCCATTCATACCTGCCTTTGAAGGCCAGGTCGAGCAATGGCAACATTAGAAATGTCTCAGAGAAACAACATAGAGCACTCGTCACTGGAGCCCGAGAACCTGAGTTTACTCTTGGAACCACAGCAGGAAGACGTACTCCTGAAAACTGTCCTTGAACATCTCTCTACATCTCATAGCAAGTGTCCTCCCTTACTCACACAGAATGTCTCCTATGCAAACTTAAGTAAACCATCTTTAAAAGGTGAACAAGGAGTATAATTTTAAAAAGGAAAGTAAAAGTTGAACAAAACACAAGTGGGGAGTAGACCCCAATGATCATAGAACCAAAATGAAAAAAAAAAGTCTTTCAGTGTCCATATACTCAGTGACATCAGAATAAGACTTTTCAACGTTCCTAGGACATGAATTTAGAAGTGGAGATGAATAATCAGTGGACTCATCTTCATTTACTCATAAATGGGTAAGTGATAGTCAGTTTGACCAAATGTTTAAAAAACTTTATACAACTAATGTGTAATCCACATCCTCTTTATGTCTTTATGTTGTTATACATGGTGGATGACATACTAATTGTTAAAGTATGGTAAGAAACCTGTGACTATTAAGGGAGAATAGTGATGATTTGTCTTTGTGATATTGAGCACAGAGTTCATTTTCCCTCTTATGTAAAATGATACTAACAGGTTTTAATTTATATTATTTTGTTGTATTATTATACCTTTGATTCCTGTTTGTTTTTTGACAGGAGAAAGAAATGCTGTGGATCAGGGTAAAAGGGATATGTGGAAAAACTGGGGGTCTAGAAGAAAGGAATACAGCAATCAGAATAAATTGTATAAAAATCAATTTTAGAATTTTTTTCATTTTGTTGAAAGCAAACTTTGTTTCTCACATGATATTACCTGACTCTATTTTCCCTTACCTCTATTTCTCCCAGTTCCTCTCTACCTCCCATTTCTTCTGATCCACTTTCTCGCTAATTCTCATTAGAAAAGAACAAGCTTCTAAGTAACAATAATAAAATATAACATAATAAAATGAGATAATAACAAAAACTATCTCACTGAAGTTGTACAAAAACAACCAACAAGAAGAAACCTATCTAAGAGAAGGCTCAAAATTCAGAGACCCACTCATCCATTCACACACTCAGGAGTCCCATAAAAACACTAAACTGGAAGTCAAAATATATCCACAACAGACCTCGTGCTGATAAACACGACAGGCCTGGGGTACAACCCTTTAGTCTCTGATTTCATATGAGCTTTGCCCAGTTGCTTTGGACTGCTTTCTGTTTTAGAGTTATCTATATCCTAAAGCTCTTACCTGGTCTTACACCTTCTACGCCATTTCTTCCCTGCCATCTCCCTGGGCTCTCATTATGTCTTCTTTTCTGCCTCAACAGGAAGCTTATCTGACGACTAAGCAAGACACTAATCTGTGAATACAACAGAGTATCTCATTATGAGTCACTTTATCACTATGCTTTTTGTTTGATTTTGGATTGTTTTTGGTTATTAAACCTAATCATGTTTGGTTTTATTCTATAGTCCTGAGCTATCTAGTTTCTAGTTCTTTGTCACTGAAGCAGTATAAGATACTGGCTCCATTTCATGGGTGGACATTAAGCAAAATCAGTTATTGATTTATTACTCCTACAAGCTCTGTGCCACGTTCTGTATTGTTGCAGTAAATGTTAAAAAATATAAAATCAGTTTAACTCTTTACCAGCCCTGAGGTGTTACTCCTCAGGCCTGACCCTGATAAGGAGCCCCACGTACCTCTGGAGCCCAGTCTGAGCCACCCCCAGAGCCCAACTTGTCTACACAACTCCCTTCCCTCTGTCCTGGGGTGTTTATGTACCCTAAAATCCCACACAAACACAACTCTACAGCCCAATAGCTTTTCATACAGGTTTATATATTCAGCTCTCAATCCACAAACCCTCTACACAAAAAGATTGCATCATATAGACAAAGATACAAACTGCCGTTCTATATGAGATATTAGACCTGTAAAATCTTTAATGTTCATAGCTGTTTGACACTAATCAATATCACCTGGGTCTAGCTGGTACTTGGAAAGCTCCATGTTGCCTTGACATTCCCTATTGGTCCTCTGACTTCCCCAGACCTCTCAATCCTCTCCACCTACCTTGCCCGGTCCAGTCACTGGCTTTCTTTTATTTTGCTAATTAAAATGGGAAGGATCAGTTGGAGTCATGTTAGTAGTCAGCCCTTCTTGGGGAACTGGAATTGACACTGAAATACAAACAGCTTCAGTACAATTTACACTGTATTTCCAGCAGAATATCATTGTAGATAAAATGGTTTGGGATTAATTTGTTGTTTATATTTCTCCTTTGAAAGCATGGACAGTAACTTCTTGCACCAATGATGCTGTAATGTAGGGGTTAATGCTCTATGTGGAGACCAGCTTAACATCTTCATGTTCAATGAGTTATGTAGGCATTACTCCTAAAATGAGACCTTGCTGTCATCTTTTGGACAAATCATGGAAACAACATTGGTTTGTGGATTATCTAGAGTGCAGGAAAACATGGAGGTTAGGTATAGACTAAAGGATTAACAGTAGTTCTAAATCTTTGGGTCATGGACATTTCACAGGAATCACTTAAGACCATAGAAAAACACATTTCTATTTACATTAAAATTTATAAGAGTAGTGAAATCACAGTTATACAGTAACAATGATATTAATTTAATGGTTGGGTGTTACCACAATATAAGGAACTGTATTAATGGATCACAATATTAGGAAGGCAGAGAACCATTGTCCTAGAATATAAAGATAGATCTTGTTAGGAAAAAAATTGAGAATGTAATTATAGATGGATGGGGGATACTAGGTTGGAAGGAGTAAATTTGTAGGGACAGGGGAGTGGAAGTTGAGTGGTAGAATAAAGAAAATGTGTTTCCAATAACAAAATGCATAAAATAAAAGATATAAATTATTTTAGGTTAAAATGTGTGGTTTCATAATTGCATAACTATCAAAAAGTTGATTTGTTTTTTATGTAAGTTTTCCTAGTAGAGCTTCACACATCAAATACACCAATATCTTTCATGAATGTGCTGTTTAAATATTACTGTTAGTACTATTTTGATATGACAGCTACTTAACATCCCTATTAATGACTTTTAATGTGCCATCATTTTTCTTGTGGGCAAAAAGTTATCAAGACTCATTAACCTAATACAGGAAATCAAACCAATACTCATCAGAACACTGATAATCAAATCTAGATCATAATAAACTAGGCTTTCATGTGCTTTAGCCTCTGGATTTCTCCATTTCTGCATGCATTTATCTGGTCCTAAAGATGCTGAGGTAGGGGTTACATGAGAGATTAAATGTGAAAATGGGGGCTAGTTCTAGGACTGTACCACATATGCTTGATGCTATAATGGTCTTTCTTTTATTGTCTTAAAGAAGTCCAACACCATTAAGTACCCAGTTTTTTAATAAAATTGTTATTGAAATTTAAACTGAAGAAACAGGTGTCTCTCATGGCTTTTCTATCCAAGTATTTGGAGTATAAAACAGCTGAAAACTATTAGGTGAGTTTCTTCTCCAGTATGCATAAGCAGTGAATGACTTTTATTCTCCACTGTGCAGTGAGTGGCTTTCACTCTCCACTCTGCACAAACACTGAGTGACTTTTAAAGCTTGCCAGAAAATTATCTTTGGAAGGTTTATACTTAAGATGATGGAATTCTGAAACTCGGTATAGCATGATAAATACTCCATCTTGACAATTATTGGTTTACTGATTTTAAAATTTATGCTTATAGCAAGGATCACCATTTTTCAAAAATTGCTTAGTGACTCTCCATTATGCAAACATGGAGATACATGCTGTGTTAGCACACATCTGATAAAATGCTTTATTTGAATATAAATATGCATTTATACAAGTTAAAAGGTACATCTCGGTACCAGTGCTATAATGTTTCAGAGTCATTATTTGTTATTTATTCTGCTTGGCTGCAAAACTCAGGCTTTTTGACCACTATTTCTGCAAGGAAAGGCACCTGAATCTCTTTTAATAGGCCTCATTAATCTTGGCTCATGGAGAGAATAGATTCCCTATAGCTACCATATACCCTATGCATGGCCATGAACCCTAATCAATTACCAGACTGTAGAAAACAAGTGAAGGGATCAAGTGCACTGTGATTCTTGCTTCAAGAGTCTCTGCTGCACTTTTACCTTTCATTTGAATGCCTTTGTGCCACATATTTAGCTGTTCTACACATGCACCAGATTGGCAGTATTCACTCTACACAGTGGATTATCGGGAAGCACACTTGCCATTTCAATTTAAGCAAAACAATAAAGACCAATTGCTAGGCAGATTGGCCTACCTTTTTCTTATTCTGTTTTTCTCCTTAGTAACATAAATGATAGCATAAAAAATGAATTTACTTTATATCTTTATTTCTGTCTAACATTATGTAACTCAAAGTATGTTTGGGTAATTCTTATGTCTGAAAACTTGCAAGATTTTCAAAGTAACTAACATCTTGGTCAGAGGTCAGTAAAATCTCTTACAAAGTAACTGTGCTGAGATAATGAGGCCATGGTGCAGTCAGCTTCGGAAAAAAAATAAAGGCAGATTGATCGTCCCAAATACATCGCTATCAACCCCTTCCTCAGAAAGACATAGATGGAATTATTTAGCACTACTTACACACACACACACACACACACACACACACACACAATGGTAGTTTTAGTTCTTCGGTAAAATAAAGACAATAAATAATGTATCAACTTGGATATGATTTAGTAGACAATAGAGTTCTTTCTTTTGATCATATATATCTCCTTCATCTAACATTTACAAGCAGCAACATCAGCAGTACATAATGTAAGACCCCAAAGTGAATGACACCCAACCACTGCATTCAAGAAACCTCCTGAAATATAAGCAAAAAGCATTCCTACAGAAAGAAATAGTGGCTTCTGAAAAACTAAACACATTCAATTTGCACTATGGTAAGACCTCACTTCACGTCATATCTTAACATATTCCCACCCAAATGAATGCCTTAAAAACAATTGCTAAATTCTTCTTTACCTAAATGTATAGTAGTTAAGAAGTCATTTCCTCTTTCAAGTTTTATTAGAGACTAATAAAAAGAGAGAGACTTAGAAAGTAAAACCTAAAGAATTGAAATGCCAGGGGAGGCAGGTACAGTTGAAACTCAACAATAAGTAGTCTCTTTGGGGGTCTGAGAGAGAAAGTGTCAGGAAAATGTGATTAAAAGCACACTCAAGGCACTATAAAACACTCAGTAGGATCTTTATGATAGATGTCAACTTTGTATATTCTAAGGTATCAAGCAAGCTAATTATAACTTGTACACAATGATTTCTCTGTAGAAAATATATCCAGGGACTCAGATTTTACTTAGTAATTTTCAGCTATTATTTTGATAAACCATTTTATATGTATTTTCCATTCAACACTGAAACAAAGTACATTATTTAAGAAATTTAAATTGCTAAATAGGATAAAGATACTTTCAAATGAGTAGGGAGAATTTAGTTTTATAAGTAGCATTTGTGTTCCTTTAAGTTTTATGGTAGCAAATAATGTTATTTTTCTTTTAAAATAATACTTATATAACAAAAGAGCTCAAAAAAATCTCAACACTTCTTCAAGTTAAGGTGAGCAAAGTACTCCAAATTCATATCTAATAGAATAGATAAAATGTGAAAAAAACAGATAGTGGGAAATGGGTCCTGAGACACACCGTCCAGCAGTCGGTGAGAGTTGAATCTCACCAACATAATGTACACTGAAAGTTGTCACTCATACAGATATAAATATCAGAGCCTGCACCTTCTATTCACTGAAAATAAGCAAAACCTGCCTATTCCTCCCATAAATCCACATCCCACCTTTACATGTGTTTATTTTTTTTTTTTGTTTGTGACTCAGTTATTTTACCCAAAACCTTTTGTTTGTGACTCAGTTATTTTACCCAAAACCTCGTGTGATCATGTTTACAAAACCATTCACTGAAGCATTAGATATGAAGCAAAAGTAGGCATTTGTCTGCTTGCTTCTGCAAGTCTCAAGTGAAATTTAGATCTGACGTGAAGGGAAGAGGTGACACTTAGTCAACATCCGGAAATGGAAGGCTAAAACTATCTAAGCTTTCAAGATTTCTTCTCAGATTGAAGGTATTGACCCATAGCCATCAATATATGTATTTTAAATTCTTTTACATTTCTAAAAACTAGTTATAAGTGAGAGGCTATAGGTTATCTTTTAATCCTTAGGTTGTATGTGAGATATCAGATGCTTAAGAATAAAGCTAGAGGTTTGGGGTCTAGAAGGTTATTTTGATTCCTTCCAACTGTTGTCAAAAAGCTTTATTTTACAATGAATAATGATTAATTCAGAGATTCAGAACTACTTAAAGAGTGAATGCTCAGCTGTGAGAGAGTCATTTATGTCAACCTCCAGGCCTCTAAGGCTCAGAGAACTTCCTGGAAAACAAGGAGAGTAAGGAGGTCTTTTTGGTTGTGGTGGACTTTACACAATTCTGGGAGAAAAAATCTTAATTGGAAAAATGCTTCAATGATATTGGCTTTGAGGTAGTCAAATGTTCGGGGTACTGTCATGATTAATGATTGATATAAGCAGACCCAGTCAGCAGGGATAAGATACTCATGGACACATTGTTCAGGGTTGGATAAGAAACCAGGCATGAAATTATTGTCATACCGATCTTTCATTTGAGAGGTTAGAGTCACACAAAGTATGTTATATTGTTTGTGACTACTGTGATGGGTGTCATTTTTCTATTTTCTATTTCAGCCTCTTTATCCATTGAATAGAGAAAGGTCACTTATTTGTTTGAGTTAATTTTATATCCAGCCACTTTGCTGAAGTTGTTTATCTTGCTCAGGAGTTCTCTGGTGGAATTCTTGGTACCACTTAAGTATACTGTCATATCATCTGCAAACAGTGATATTTTGACTTCTTCCTTTCCAAATTGTATCCCTTTGACCTTTTATTGTTGTCTAATTGCTCTGGCTGGGATTTCGAGTATTGTACTGATTATGTTAGGAGAGAGTGGAAATCCTTGTCTAGTCCCTAATTTTAGTGGGATTGATTCTCCATTTAGTATGAGGTTTGTTACTTGTTTGCTGTATAATAGTTTTACTAAGCTTAGGTATAAGCCTTGGATTCCTGATCTTTCCAAGTCTTTTATCATGAAAGGGTCTGGAATTTTGTCAAATGTTTCCTCAGCATCTAATGAAATGATCATGCAACTTTTATTTTCTTTGAATTTTTATACAATGGATTACGTTGGTGGAGTTCCGTATATTAAACCATCCCTGCATCCCTGGGATGAAGCCTACTTGATCATGTTGGAAGACCATTTTGATACATTCTTGGATTTGGTTTGTGTGAATTTTATTGAACATTTTATCATCGATATTCATAACTAAAATTGGCCTGAAGTTCTCTTTCTTTGTTGGGACTTTGTGTGGTTCAGTAAAAATCAGTCTGGCAGTTCCTCAGAAAATTGAACATAGTACTACCTGAGGATCAACCTATAAAGTGTAGGGGAATGACGCAGCAGGTAGGTGGGTGTGGTTGGGTGGTGGAGCACCCTCATAAAAGCAAGGGGAGGGAGCATGGGTTAGCAGGTTCCAGAGGGCAAACAGAGAAATGTGATAACATTTGAAATTTAAATAAAGAAAAATATCCAATAAAGATGGCATGATGAGAAAGTCATACAGAATAGGTCAATAGGTAGCACTACCTCATAGCCACTGCTTTAGTTCATGCCTTCAGGTTCCTGGCTTGAGTTCCTGCCCTGACATGCCTTCATGATGAGATATGAACTGTTGTTAGGATTTATAAATTGAATTAAACCATTTTCTCTGAAAGTTTATTATACCATAGCATTTTATCTCAGCCATAAACAGCAAATTAAGGCAGAAGGTAACAATAGGATAGATAGGAAAGAATGCTGTGGAACCGATACTTCTGACCACACCACGGCTGTTATACCCATCGACTATAGGAGTTATAGTACATTAATACAGCCATCACTTGATAGAATTTGACAAACAAAATTTCTTCAAGGATAACCCCCAAAGAAAACGCTCCACCAGACCCTATTAATGCACATCTGCTATTGAATGGATCGTCAGTGAAAATCTTATACTTGGGCCCAAAGTGAGCTATGGTTGAGTAATATTTAGTATGTTATACATAACAAGAAACACAATTAGTTAGTCTTTTTGGACTCTTTCTGAAGCAGATGATTCCAGTGGTCTCTTTCCTGATTTTTTTCTTTCAGTTCAGCAATATTTATTTTGAGAACTGCCTATGTACTGATGAAGGGCTCTAACCACAGCACTCATGAGCGGGCTGCACAGTTGATTGAAGATGTGAGTGTCTGGAACTCTGGCTTTGTTTTTGTTCTTAATGAAAACTAATGAGGCTTATTTTTGTTATGTGAATTGCTTATTTTTGAAAGTGCTATGTTTACTTGAAAGAGAAGGACCATTAATGAACAAGGGCAGCACAGGTATATTTATCCCAAGTAAATCACATGTACAGGTCATTCCACGATTGCTTTTTTTTACAGCAAGTGCGGAGTTGAGAAGAGTTCCAGTAAGAGAGCAACTGCATATAGAAGGTAAAAAGAATGAAGCAAGGAAGTGCTTAGGCTTTATAACATTTGCATCCAAATACAGTACCTCCAGCCTGGCTTTGCATTCCTCTTTGATCTGTGGAGAACAAGCATACTCAGTTGCAATTGTGTCATACTAAAGTATCGATCGATGTTTGTAATAAACCATTTTTTCAGCAACTAGACATGAGACTATAATATCAACAAGTCAGGAAACTATCAAGAACTTTGAATTGGTGGATTTACCTTATACACATGAATTACACAGTTTGGATTAGATTTTAATAAATGAATGAAATGGATACTCGATTATTTAATCTTTGAAAAATATGTCAAGCAGCTCCCTGTCCCACTTAAAAATAAAACAAAGTACTTTTCCGGATTGCAGTGAGAACAAAAGTTAAGGTATTATTATTATTATTATTATTTTATTATTATTGCTGTTGTTGTTGTCATTTATTATTATTGGTGTGGGTTGATGTTAAGGTGATACAAGATGGGACAGTGGGAGGTAGCAGGTAAAAGACTAGGAAAATGGAAGAGGGAGAAAGAAGAGATTCCAGGAGGAATGAAGATGGTGGCAGATGTTTATCTTTCTCTGGGCACATCTCTTCATAAATAAGGTTGTCATGAATGTATAAGGAATGTATAAGGATGGAATTGTACAAAATCATTTGATTTAAAATGTTAGCAAATTATACTGTACCTGCTGGTTCAGGGTAGTTTGGTACATTCTTTGATGTGACTACTTAATTGAGTTTAAAGGGTGAAGTGGCAGAATGCATAAAGTCTGCCACAGAGTTGGGATGTGTGTGTCTAAGGTTTGGCAACAACATGCCAAGGAGAAGTGAATAAAAACAACACACCTTGGGTGGTTGTATTAATCCAGGCAGAAACGGTAGCAGTGGTAAAGGAACTGTGCCAGAGATAATAGAGTCCACGTAAGCCACAGAGTTAGAGATCCACATAGCTCTACATGGCCCTGAATGGGAGCTGGCAAAGCACGGGATCAAAGGTTAAGCCCCTTTTTAATAGTTACTGCAAAAAATATTATTATTATGCTTCAAAGAGGCCAAAAATTTTATGAGCACATGAAGGTACTATTAATTTTTGAATTTATCTATTTTTCTTTTTAAAATACTTAATTTTAAAATCATAGCAAATGTGCAAAACAAAAATCTTACATGGTCTTTTTATTATACTAGTTCCATAACACAGTGTGAAAACAAGGGATGCTGAAACCTCTATCCAATATTTTCTGAAACCTCTATCCAATATTTTCTACTTCGGGATTATTTTAACAATACTCTGCTTTTTGTGTTTTCCTGTGAAGTAAAAGATTGTGCTTTGAAGTTCTGTAAAGAGCCATGTTGGAACATTGTTGTTAAATTTCACTGAACCAGTATATTAGGTAGATTACTTTTAGTTGGATGGTCATTTTTATTATACTAATCCCTCTGGTCTATGATCATGAGATGTTTGTTCATATTCTGATTTATTTACTGTATTTCTTTAATGATTTAAAGTTTTTGTCATATGAGATTTTTCACTTACTTGATTGGAGTTCCATGGAAATATTTTAAATCGGTGCTTGGGTTTTAGGAAAGGTGTTGTTTCCCTGATTGCTTTTTCAGTCCATTTGTCACTTGTAGATGGGAAGGCTACCAATTTTTGTATGTTAATGTGGTATCCTATTACTGTGATTAAAGTGTTAATCAGCTTTAGGAGTTCAGTGGTAGAATTGTTAGGATCTCTTATGTGTACAATATACAAATAAAAACTATTTTGATTTCTCTCTGTCCAGTCTGCATCCCTTTGATCTTCTTCATTTGTCATACTGCTCTGGCTAAAAGTTCCAGTTCTATCCTCAATAGCTATAGACAGAAAGGAGAAACCTGTTCTAAGTTTATACTTTTATGAGAATTCCTTTGAGTTTTTTGATAGTAATTGATTTTATTGGATGTCCTTTGTACTTACATTTCAAATGTTATTCTCTTTCCCCTCACTTCATTCCCCTCCCTCTTCACTTGCTTCCATAAAGGTGGTCCCTCTCCCAACCACCTACTCCCACCTCAGTACCTTGGCATTCCCCTACACTGGGAAAACAAGCCTTCACTGGACCAAAGGCCTCGTCTCCCATTGATGCCAGATCCTCTGCTATAGATGCAACTAGAGACATGGGTTTCTTCATGTTTGTTCACTGGTTGGTATTTTAGTCCCTGGGAGTTCTGAATGGTTTGGTTGGTTGATCATATTGTTCATCTCATGGGATTGCAAACCCGTACAGCCCCTTCAGTCCCCTCTATAGTTCTTTCATTGTGGTTCCAATGTTCAATCGATGGGTAGCTGCAAGCGTCCTCAACTGTATCTGTATGACACTGTCAGAGCTTCTGAGGATACATCCATATCAGTTCCTGCCAGAAAGCACTTTGTGGCATCAGCAATAGTGCTTGGATTTGGTGGCTGCATATGGAGTGGAACCCCAGGAGAGCAGATCCTTTGAGTTTCCAAACCTTTAATTTGATGTTGGCCACAAACTTACTCTAAACTGCTTTTATTATGTCATGTCTCTTATCTACCTAATTTATGCAGGACCTTTATCATGAAAGGATGTTGAATTTTGTCAAAGGCATTTTCTGCATCTAATTATAAGAGCATGTGGTTTTGTCTTTTAACCTCTTTATAGGGTGCATAACATTTTAACTATATTAAGATATGTTGCATACTATTTATTAGATGTAAGCATACTGAAAATATATTTTGGATGGAATCTACTTAATCATGGTTGCTTACAATTTTGATGTGGTTTACATATATTATATTGAGATTTTTTTCTAGCTATCCTCATAAAGAAAATTGGTTTATAATTTTCTTTCATGTTGCGTATCTATGTGGTTTGATGATCAGGATAACTGTGGTATCATAAAATTAGGCAATGTCCCTTCAGGTTTTATTTTGTGAAGGTATATTATTATTAACTCTTCTTTGAAAGTGTAGTAGAATCATGTGTTAAAACTATCTAACCTTAGACTTCTTTTGGAATGAAGTCATTTAATGACTGCTTTCATTTCATTAGGGGTTAGCTATTCATTTAAATAATATTTTATCAATGAAATATAAGACCCAGAAATAAGTTCACATACTTAAACCTAACTGATTGTCTATAGAAAAGAGAAAAACACACATTGGAATACAGACAAAACCTTCAATCCATTTTGATTGTAAAATTAGAATGGCTAAGAGTAGATGAATGCCAATGCATTCATACTTAACACTGTGCATGAAATTCAACTCCAACTGGACTGAAGACCTCAATGCAAGAGCAGAAACACTTCATCTGATAAAAGAGAAGGTCTTGAATTCATTGGCAAAGAAATCATTTTGAAATGAAAATCAACAGTATAAGCACAAAGAACATCCAGTTATAAATATGATCTTGTGATACTGAAAAGCCTTCATATGGCAATGAATACCACTACATAGATCAAGGGACAGCCTCCTGCCTGACTAGGAAGTCTTTCAGCAACTACACATCTGCTAGAGGGCTAATATCAAAAAATATATAAATAAACATCAAGAAAACCAATAACTGAATTAAAAATAGGATACAAATATGAGTTTGCAAAACAAATGGGTAGTCAGAACCCAAATTGGCATGTCTCATCACCAAATTCAGTATCAAAATGGGATTGATCTGGGCAAATTCTTGACCAAAGGGAACCCCAAAAATCCCAGATTGTAGCCAAGGATATCTAATGGTGACTTGCTATTGGTAACACCAACTGATACAATGTTGAAACAAAATACATCTCTGATTTGAATTAAGGCTCAGTCCCTGAGATACCTTTCACTGTTGAGTGGTCAAGATCCTGAGACTAAGTAAGATAAGAAATTAGGGGAAAAACAAATACTATTCTTCTGTCAAAAGATTATAGCAGTAAAATGACTACTAATGGCATTCTGCTATACTCACAGATATGAGAACTGTTCAGCCTTCATTATAGAATCTTCTTGCAATAGTTGAGAGCAGATACTGTAGCAGTAAGTACTTTAAGATATAAAAAGACATCAAGACATGCAATCTGGGTACTTTCTGACCCCAGCAGTCTTACTGCCTCTATGACTAGTCCCATGCAGAGACTGTCTATCTTGTGGCTCTGTTGTTGCAGACTCTGCTCACATTCCCAGTATCCACCACCTGTGGTTACAGTCACAATTCTCAGTAACCAGTAAACTCAAAACTCTAGAGTTTTGTAACTTATCAATCTGATTTATATCAATAAATTTTCACCACACAAACTGTCCATACAATAAACTCAGAACCAATTGATATTGACATAAATTGCCAACCTAAATAAGACAAATCGTTCTATAATTATCCATCCATTACAAGATATTCATAGCTTCTTGTAGTTATTTAAAGCCACATATATCTGGGTCTTCCTTCTCTTCCTCCATCTTCTTTTCTTATTCTCTTCTCACCTGCTTCTCAAAAACTCTGTTCCCGTCATCCTTTTCTAGTGTCCAATCACAGGCCCTAGACTTGTCTTTACCTGACCTCACCTGCTTATATATTATAGTTTCTAGTTCAGGATTTTTATGGGAACCTGTATGTCTTTATGTCTGTATATGTTTCTTGTGATTTTTTTATTTAATTATTTTCTTGTTTGATTGCTTGGTAATATTCTAATTTGTTGTTGGTTTAACATATTTATTATAACTTATTTCATTATCATTTCTTAGATGTGACTTGGTTTCCTAAAGAGAAATAATAAGGCATTGTTTTAGATGGAAGGCAGTGATCAGAATATGAAATAATGCATTTTCTTTTTAATTGGAATTTTGTTTATTTACTTTTCAAATGTTATCCCCTTTCCTGTTTATCTCTACACAAACCTCCTATCCCATCCCACTTCCCCTGAATGCCCACTTACCCACCTACTCCTGCTTCCTTGCCCAAGCATTATCCTACAATGAGGAATCAAGCTTTCACAAAACCAAGGGTCTCTCCTCTCATTTATGTCCATTTATGTATTAAAAGGCATTGATATTCTTTGCTATATGTGAAGCTGGAGCCATGGGTCACTCTATCTGTACTCCTTAGTTGGTGGTTTAGTCCCTGGGATCTCTTGGGGGTCTGGTTGGTTGACATTGTTGTTCTTCCTATAGGCTTGCAAACTCCTTCAGCTCCTTCAGTTCTTCTCCAATTCACCCCTTGGGAACCCTGTGCTCAGTCCAGTGCTTAGCTGTGAGTATCTGCCTCTGTATTTGTCAGGCTCAAGCAGGAGACAGCTATATCAAGCTCCTTTCAGCATGCACTTCTTGGCTTCAGCAATATTGTCTGGGATTGGTGACTGTATGTGGGATGGATCCCTAGGTCAAGTAGTCCTTGAATAGCCTTTCTTTCAGTCTCTAATCCACACTGTCTCCATATTTCTTCCTGTGAATGTTTTGTGCCCCCGCCCCTAAGAAACACCAAAGCATCTATACTTTGGTCTTCCTTCTTTTTGAGCTTTATATGGTTTGTAAATTTCTCTCCTTTTAAATTGTATTATTTATTTATATCCCAGAAATACCCTCCCTCTTGTTGCTCCTTCCAAGGTTTGTCATTCCATTCTCCTTCCCCTTTGCCTCTGAATTAGTGCTCTCCTATCCAATCCCTCAGCAATCTCCCTCCTTGCCCCCATATCCCCTTTCCCTGGGACATAACATCTCTACAGGGTTAGGCACATCCTCTACCACAGAGGCCAGATGGTGAAGTTTTCTGCTATATAACTGCTAGTGACAAGCCTGTGTGTGCTCTTTGGTTAGTGTCTTAGTCTCTGGGAGTCTCCTGGACCCCTGGGTTTCTCTTCTGTTACCCCCATATCTGATCCTGACCTCATTATTCTCTAGCCCTACCCTCTCCCACCCTGGCACCACCCTCCCTCTGCCTATAATCATTATTTTTCCCCTTCTAAGTAAGAATGAAGTATCTAGGGCAATTAGGTAGCAAAAGGAGATTGGGCTATACAAATTGGAAAGAAGTCCAAGTACCACTATTTGAAAATGGTATTATTATATGCACAAGTGACCCCAAAAATTCCACCAGACCACTCCTACAGCTGATAAACAACTCCATTAAAGTGGCAACTTGGCTAGATATAAAATTAACTCCAACAAATCAATAGCCTTCCTTTATTATATAAATAATACACAGGTTGAGAAAGAAATTAGGAAAACAACACCCCTCAATAGCCACAAATAATATAAAATATCTTAGTGTAATCAAGTAAGTAAAAGATGTGTATGACAAGAACATAGAAACACGAATGTGAGCCATGTACCCAGAGAGTTTCTAGAAATTTGAAAACGTTTTATATGTGTGTGTGTGTGTGCGTGTGTGTGTGTGTGTGTGTGTGTGTGTGTGTGTGTGTGTGTGTATTAATAGTAGTTCTTTGAAGTGCCAAACTAGTTCTACAGTCATCATGACTACAGTACTCCAATGTCCAAAGCTTTACTCATGAAGCCATCCATAAGTTTTGTCAACACATTGAAAGGTGATGTTCACCTCCCCTTCTTGCATGAATATCAGTATATTTATGATGCTTACTGATATTTACATCTATTTCACCAGTTTTGCTAATGTTGCTGGTTCAGATCATGATTGGACACTGATGGCTTAAATGTTTGCTGAGTGTTTCTTTGGCTTTGTGCTGCTGAATGACTAGTAGTTTTACTTTTTATTTCTATTTTAATTTTTTTTCTCAGCACAGAAAGTATATAGCATTTTCACTGGCATCAAAGTAGAAAGAAGATAATGGAATAAGAACATCACAAATTTGGGCAATTATTCAGGAGAGTAAAAACACTGGAAAGCGATGTGAGAACACTAAATAAATTGTAAATGAACAATAAAAGATACTGTATATTCCAGACATGGGAACATATAGCTCTCCTTACAATATCATTCCTTGCTTGTTTAATCTAAATGAAACAGAAGAGTGGAGATCAGCACCTACTATTCCCAGTGTTTCTTTATTTCGTGAATTCCAGAAGTAGGTATATGCACAAGGTTATGGCTCCCTAAAGGTCCAGCTTGATGAGTAATTCAGCTTTCTAAGATGATGAAAAGGATAACCAATGCAGCTTCTGAGGATAACATCAGAGTGCCAGTGTAGGGGAATCATTTGACTGAGTGAGTCATCTCAACCAGTGGCTTGCCATGAACCTCAAGCCCCTTTCACTCACTTTCTGCGGGTCATCCTTCATTTGTATTGATGGATTGGCCTCTAACATCCTGGATCTCATCTCAGGGTAATCAAGCTAAGATTTAGTACTGTCCAGTCAGTAGAATGATTTTAAATTCAAATAATACTTCAGATAAAAATAGAACACACTAGTATAACTATCAGGAGAAATGAAGACTGACACTTTAATTTCTCTAAATACAGTAAGCAAATGGGTTGTCAGCCCATTGACTGGTGGGCTGTCTTAGAAAGATTCCTGGAGATATATAATGCTGAATATTTTCTCGTAAGATTTTACCTTCAGAAACCAGGAAAATATTATTCAGGGAAAGATCTTCCAACTTCGTTTGGCTTCTCATCCTGGCCAAGGTTTTAAAGCAGTCTGCAATGACTTGATTTATCTACTACAACTTTAAGTATTATGCCCCATGATCTTCTTATGGAAGTGACCAAAAAATACAGGAACTAAACAAAGTCCATGCCTTTCTCCATTTTAATGTATCTCAATTTCTATTCTATCAAATATGTTGGTGAGTAAAAGAGACCCGATATAATTGAGGATTTCATTATTTGTCTACTAGGTAGTTTGGAGTTAAAGATTGTGATCTTTTAATAAATTTTTTAGGCTGTGATTAGTAGCATATTGATCAGGAGTCATTCTGAAGACAAATTGTGACGCTTTACATGTTGGGAAAAGTATTATACTTAGGAAAGTCAGAGGATTTTTTTTTTAACTTTTACGTCTGAATCTAATTGAAAGAGACTTTGTGTTGTGAAATCATTAACTAGGGAAATGAGACATGATGTACAATCACCTATCTGTGTTATTAATTCTTTACCCATTTTCTAATTTAGAGCACTTGTATTCAAATTCATGGTACTATTCCTCAACTCTGGCAGGCCATAAAAAATGATGGGAGCAATAACTAGAGCTACAGTTGATTCATTCTTTGAATATCAGAAGCTAAGGCCGTTTTCTTACATATTCTGACTGATATTTGCATCTTGGGCAATCTTCAATATGTATGTATGCAATAAGAATGTGCAAAAGAGTTGAATAATTTCTGTTTTGTTATTTTTTATTCATTTTTAAATTTAGTTTCTTAATGTAGCTTTGGCTCTCCTGGAACTTGTTCTGAAGACCAAGTGGCCTCATACTCAATGATAAACCTACCTCTGTGTGTGCCACTACCACCTCACTAATTTCTTTATGTCAAAACATCTTTATACTATTCACTATATTATTGAGACATATTTATTTATGTATTTACATTACTTTTATGTTTTTGAGCTACTTACATTTATATATGTGCACAGCATGTATGTCTGACATCTACAGCATCTAGAAAGAGGCATCAGATTCCCTAGAAGTGGATTTGCATAATGTTGTGAGCTCCCATTTTGGTGCTCAGAATCAAATCCAGGTCTTCCTTAAAAGCAATTAAACTTAATTTAACTTAAAATTTATTAAACAGTGAGCAAGCTTCCTAAATAACAACATCATCATTAAAGATATATAGTTTTATTTCTTAAATGGCTTAAAAATGAGATGTGTGTGTGTGTGTGTGTGTGTGTGTGTATGTGTGTGTGTGTTTGTGTATGTGGGTGTGTTTCAAATCTTTCAGCTTGAGTGACTTAAAAGACAAATAGACAATATAATATTCTAAGCTGACATAATATTGTTTCTGTCTCTGATAGTGTTTCTGGAAGATATTGGCATTTGAATAGTTACACTGAGTAAAATCTATAGTTGTCCATGTGGGTGGGGCAACTACAGTCCATGAAGAAGAGATGTAGAGCAAAGCATTAACTCATGCTTCCTGAGCTGAGGTTTCCATATGCTTTCTAGCTAAAGATAGACGACAGTATTCTGACATGTTAAAAGACCTTTGATTTTTTACCCAAGAATTTTGATGCTTAAGGAATCCTCTTTTGTTCATAAGGCTAAGGGCTATATTTAAATAGTCCCCTAAATACTTGCAATGCAATTAAGCACATAAAAGTTTTTCTCCAAATGTCTTTAAAATATGAAATAACCATATTGTGCATTTATTTAAGGCATAGTAGCATTCTATTATTGTGTGACAAATCAAACTAGCACAAACATAATAGCTCAAATATCTATTAATTATGTCAAAGTATAGGTTAAATGGTTCCACAACAAAAGAGATGTCAAGACTAAGGTCAAGACTAATATTGATTACAGAGACCTTAATGCCTTAACTGCACCAATTTTTTTTGTTTTCTTGTTTTTTCTGTGCTCAGAAACATTTCTTGCACCACAATTGCATGACCAAGATACTGTATTTTCTTACTGGAACTGTTCAGGGCTTTCCATGATTCTCAGTTTATGGCTCATGATTCTTTTGAGGGGTACATACCAGATATGCATGTCAGATATTTACATTACAATTAATACGAAATTACAAAATTTTATAGTTGGGGTCCCCAAATCATAAAGAATTGGATTAAAGATGAGGAATTAGGCAGTTGAGAACCACAGTCTTAGGCAGTCCCTTAAGGCTATTTGCTTTCTCTTGCTCATCAGCAGTACATCCCTCTACCAACAGATTTTCTGTGCAGTCTCCTCAAGGAATTTTATAAAATGTCTTATAACCATGAGGAGATGAATCCATCATCATTGTTCATTAAACATAATATAAGCTAATCCAAAGGCAGACTGTCCTATAACATTTACTCTATTTTAGGTAGAGAGATCAAACTCAAGTCTTTTGGATTGTAAAGCAAGCATGCTACATCTTAATGCAACTTCTAAGATCCTAAGTAAATTCTGGAAGATTTTGTTATCTGTACATTTCATTTTGATAGGTCATGGTGCAAAAATCAATACTGTCACTTATAGAAAAAACAGTTAATTTAGGCACCAATCTTATCTAAAATGAAAAAAGCACATAATAGTGTTTCATGATGATGCTAAAAATTCCTAATTTTCATGTGAGCATCAGAAAGAAAATCTTATAAAGAATATAGAATGAGCTTGGCCTGTGTTTCTAAGGGGAAATAAAGGCACATTCACTTACAGATGTGGTTATAGAGTTGTATAGAAGACTGCCCTTATTGCATTAGGAGAAATAGCCCCCACATCATGAATAGCACAGCAGTCATTAAGCTCTGAAAATTTGTCATGTTTGAGAGAGAAGAGAGGCAAGGAGAAATGAACTTAACAATACTGTTTGAAATTTCTAATAATTCTAAACCATGGTGGGAATACATGGGGTGTACATAGTTTTGATAAATGTATGGATATTTACACCTTCTTTACAGAGGTAAAGCCGCTATAAATATTTGTATTGTAATTCTCATTTTGCTTTTTACTTAAAAATGCATTTCTTCTATAGATTAAACTTTTAAGAATTGGAAGAAAAAAAAAAAGACTGCCCTTAATGCAGAACTGTGTAATCAATGCTTTCTGTTTTGCTAAATGGTACTTTTCCCTCATGATGGTTTAGATTTCTAGATAATTAATTAATAAATTAACCATTTTCTTTTATATTAAGCAAGTACAGTTTCTGCTCTTTGTTCAATAATTATTTTACTTTGCTTGTACAATTAATTGATATATCTTTAAAGTTTCTGTTCCTGAATTTTATGCTTATTTATAATATATGTTGGACAAATCCACTTGACAAATTCTGTCTCTTCCAATTTCTCTCCCATTCCCACAATCATCTACTTTTCATGAATTGTCACAGCCTTTTGATCTTCCAAACTCAGCTGCCTTTCTTTGGGGGAATCCTGTATAGATTTACCTAATCTAGTGTACCTACCCATGAATCTCTGTATTCATTGAAAGTTGATCAGATATAACATTTTAAATTGTGAGGCATGTTTTTACAATTTTCAGTTTTCAAAATTGTGGTTGTTTAAAGATTTAGCCAGAGCAATCAGACAGCAAAACGTGGTGAAAGGGATACAAATTGGAAAGGAAGAAGTCCAAATATCACTATTTTCAGATGATTATAATAGTATAATTAAGTGATGAAAAATTCTACCAGATAACTTTAAAGCAATAAACAACTTCAGAAAAGTGCCTGGATATAAAATTTACTCAAACAAATTAACCACCTTCTTCTACTCAAAGGATAAGCAGGATGAGAAAGAAATGAGAGAATCAACATCCTTCATAATAGTCAGAAAGAATATAAAATACCATGGGTTTACCATAACCAAGAAAGTGAATATCTGTATGACAAGAAATTCAAGTCTCATTTATATTAGCCAGAAGCTAGAAAGAACCCAGATGTCCTTCAACAAAGGAATAGATACAGATAGTGTGGTACATAAACAGGATGGAGTATTACTCAACTGCTAAAAACAATGACTTCATGAAATTCCCAAGCAAATAGATAGAACTTGAAGCTGTCATCTTTAGTGAGGTAACTCAATTACAAAAGAACAATAATGTTATGTATTCACATATAAGCAGATACTAGCCAAAAAAGCTCTGAATATTCAAGAAACCATCCACAGAAATTATGGAGGTCAAAGAGAAAGAATGCCAGAAGGTGGATGCCTTGGTATTTCTAAGAAGGAAGAACAAAACATTCAAGGGAAGAAATAAAGGGACAAATAGAGAAGCAGGGATTGGATAAAAGATTATCCAGAGACTGTCTTACCTGGGGATATAACCTATATACTCCCAAAAAACCCAAGTACTATTGCTGATGCCAAGTAGGGCTTACTGGCAAGAACCTGATATTGATGCCTCTTCAGAGACTCTTTCATAGCCATACTGATACAAAGGAGGATGCATGCATCTAACCATCAGACAGAACACAAGGACCCATAAAAAGGAGCTAGAGGAAGTACTTAAGGTGTTGAGAGGTTCTGCAACTCCATGGGAATATGAAATTATCAACTATCTAAACCTACCACAGCTCCCAAGACTAAAACACCAACCAATGAGTTCACATGGAAAGACCTATGGTCCCAGGTGCATATGCAGTAGAGGATAGCATTGTCTGACATCAATGGGAGTAGAGGCATAGTTGTTACAATGATTTGGCACTTAGTGAATAATAGTGTTCCCCCCTACCATCAATTTGGCACAGTACCAACTTTTATTTGTTGCTCACAGGATTTATCCTATTATTCATATACTGGCCTGTATGTTTTCCCACATGATATTCCTTCTTCTTTATAAGATGGCCTATACATCTTTTGATCTTGAAGACTCTACTATTGTGTAAAATCCTTATTCTAGGTATTTACTCCGTATTATGCACCATGTTTTTTTTAAGTTTCTACATCGTGCTTTGAAATTCTTCTGTCTAGTTAAGAGATACTTTCCATTGTTACCCTTTCCATTGCTGTGTCTCAGCTTAAAACTGACATTCTCAGAGAAGCCTATTATGAACATTAATTACTTTTCCTTCCACTTCCCCAGCACATTTTTATTGACATATTATTATGAATTATCCTATCAGCTCATTGTCTACTCTCAAATATTTTCTGACTAGAATATACACTATTTTACAACAATAATTATTAATTGTGTCATTTACCCCATTTTCTTTGGATTATAATAATTACAATATTTCTCCCTTATCTTTTCACTTTTCATACCTTCTCATGCACAGTTTTTAACTCTTCTTAAAACTCAGGGTTTCCTTTTATTAATTAATTCTTATTGCATGCATATGTGTGTACATGTGTCCACACCACACAAACACAGATAAATAATATATGTGTGCACGCATATATATTTAGTCTAGCCCATCTAATGTTACTTGTAAGTATGTTTTCATGACTGATCATTTGGTCCTGGGGCACCAATCTGTATGCTCTTACCTGCGGAAGGCCATCTGTATTACTTACAGATTTTCTCATTTGCTTATAGTTATTTATGTAGGTTTGTCCTACAATAAGACCTGACATACCATAGGTCCTTGATATTTGTGTTGTTTTAATAACTGAAAATAACTTTATAAAACAGAACTATTTTCTACTTTACCAAACCTTCTGGTTGCTGCAAAAAATAATAGACAGTAATGGAAACTTAGACAAATTATGACCAAACATAAATGTTAAATCCAGACTTTGGTTATAACTCAGCATAACTATTTGCAAAAGTAATGGCCCTACATAAGAAATGCAATGAACTCCTACAGAGTTAACAATTCACTTACTTTCCTAAAAGTCACATTTATCAACACAGGACTGTCTTTCTTCCATCCCTTTCTTGTGTTCCTGCACAAGTCCTGAAGGAAGTATGTTAATTCCCTGGCATTCATTTGGCCATTGAAACTTCAAATGCATAAACAAATGCTGGCATTAAACAATAGCGACATTTACACTGCACACTCAGATTCCCCAATCAAGAATAAATGTATTTGTGAACTGTAGAGTGTAGGAAAGTTAGTCTCCCCATTGCATTTAAGTAATAAGAAATTAATAATAATATGATAAACACAATTCCCAAGTGCCAGAAAATATCTTCTATTGCTGTTTTATGATCAGCAATGAATTATTTTTGCTTTAAATGTCTTTGTTGCTTTATTTTAGAAGCTTATATTTGCTAAAGGGATAATAGATATAAAATCTTTGTCTTGTTTCTTATGAAGGTGATAACAATCCTTTGATTTATAAACATCAGCTCTGGTTATATACTAAATACAACCTTTGATTCATTAAATATGACATGGAAACTGATGTAATTATATTTTTTCAAATTATATTAACCAGAAGTTTTGAAAAATGGCAACTCAACTGCTCCTCTGGAATAATAGAAATCAATCAAATTCAAAAACTCATGTTTGATTGGGATAAGAAGCCTAACTTAACTTTTTGTGAATAAATGCATGTCATCATTTTCTGCATCTCACCAGAAAGCTAATCAACTAAAGACAGGGTTGTTTCTGAAGGTGTGAGGCAACTGTGGGTTGGTAATAAATGTTAGTCTTGATTCTGCCTCTATAATGCTATGCAAACTGGGACATGTCACTCAAACAGCTGAAGAAATCTAATGGACATCACACAAGCACCTTCTAACAATCCCCAATCATTGGAAGCAAAACAGACTTTATAAAACATGCCTGACTTCTGTATTTTTGGACAGAAATGAAAGGAAACCAATGGGAAAGGTTATTAATTTCACTTTTAGAGAAATGATTAAAAGTTTTGCTATGCTGAAATATACATACTAGTTATCAAAGCAAGTGACAACCATCTTCTGGTCTCTGCTTGCTTCTGTGAGGAATTATAGAAGTGGGAAGAGATGTGGTTTCAGAGGATATTTAAGAGATACTCCTAGAAGGGAGTCTTGAAAAGGACCCTCATCTATCATACAGCCCAAATTTTGACTGTGACGTAATCTGTTTCATTGAGATGCTGTCAGATGTCCATCCTTCCCGTTTTCTCAAGTTGTTTGGAATAAGGTAATGGCTGCATCCTGACAGAGCATTTGACCATTAAGGCTATTTTTCTGGATTTTACATTGTGAAGAGGCACATGTAGGACTCAAAGAAGTAAAACATATCATACTTGTCTTAGAGTTTCTACTGCTGGAAGAGACACCATGGTCATCACCATTCTTATAAAGGAAAACATTTAATGGAAGCTCCTTCAGTTAGAGGTTTATTCCATTGGCACCATGGCAGGAAGCTTGGCAGAATGCAAGTCCACATGGTGCTGAGAGTTTTACACTTGGTTCCTCAGGCAGCAAGAAGACAGAAAGCCTGAGCCTGCACTGAGTTTCTAAAACCACAAAGTCTAACCCTAGTGACACATTTCTTCCAACAAGACAACATCTAGGTACAAATACTTCTACAATGCGAAAGCTCCCAAAAGGACCAGTTCTTATGAGCCTATAGGGGCATTTTCATTTAAACTACTAAAATACTTAGACCGAATTATAAACTTCTACTTAGTTACACAATACATCTGCTACCTACTGATGCAAAGCAAGTCAATAATCAAATACCATCCAAAATAGAACACATTCAAGTGTCCTTATTCTTTCTCCCTTTGGGTGCAGCATACCAGCTGTTAGGAAGGAGTCTCACCAGTTGGAGGAAGATGGGGTTGAGTGGTAAAGCTTTATTCTGCAGTGATAGCACCTGTGACAATGAACACTTGCACATCAGCATGGTAACTTTTCAAAGAAAGAAGGGTCTTACTGAGAATGATTTTTCCTTACAGGAGGTATAAGTTAATAAACTTGAAATTGCATCGCTTGAAGTGCAGCCAGTGGCTGACATTTTCTTATGCCCCTGCTCTTCTGTCTGTGTTCACAGATCCTCTTGCCTTTACCATCACTTAATGTCTACTTCTAAGCTTTTTTTTTCAAATTTATGTGGATGTTAACTCTGCTATGAGTCCTATAATAGCCAACAAACCCTGAGCATTTTTCTATTGAACTTACAGTTATTTTCTACATTACCTCCACATGGTCTTTTCTTCCCAACCAAATGCTACATCTATCTAAGACTAGTTGGATGTTACTTTATAGAGGACAGGAAATTGGAGGTTTTGTCTAGCATTATATAAATCATTTTGCTTCAAGGATTTGACTGCCATCTTTCTATTAGGTTTTCTATAAGGCTACTAAATAAAGGATTAATCCTTTCTAATATCTAAGTTTCTCTATAAAGCATCTGAATTATATATATATATATATCAGGGAAATTTTATATCATGTCCATTCTAACATCTGGGAGACTTGGGCTTATTCATAACATCTGATTGTTAGAAGTAATATGAAATTCTCAAATACACTGTGCCTTAATACTTTCTACTTTGAGAAACTTTTAGTCAATTAAACATTAGGCCAAAATATAGTCTTCATATGTGGTTATGATAGACTATAGTGGGATTTCTCTGGACCTTCCATTAGGTTACATAGTGACTTGGAGGCTTACATTATAGTTTGAAGTTCCGGGCCTATGCTGAGACATTCTCTAAGTATTATTTAATTTTACACAACTATATTGCCTTCTGCCCATCATGTGGCTATATAGATACCTTCTCATCAGAGGGGGGTGGGTCGCAAAGCTGCATGTGCCCAAATATGCAGGCCCAGGGCAAGAGAGAGCAATCTTACTCCTGCCCATTTCAAAATAATTTTCCAGGGTTATAACATGCCTTGACCCCACTCTTGCTTCAGACCTGATCATCCCAGCCCCACATCTTGCCCTTTTGTTTAATAAAGGGAAAATATTTATCATAGTCATCTTCCTGTAGGTTTGAAATGGTTTGCTATTGAACCAGAACCTAATTGGCAGTGATTTTTCAATGTTACTTATCTTTCATTTTAGAAATTTGATGAGACAAGAGAAAGACCTCTGTAGCCAATATGGGGTCAAGGTGGATAAGCCAAGTGACCAGGTTTTGGAAAGTTCCTAAGGCACAGCAACTCTGGGGAGCTTACCAATGATCCTTAAACACCTGTATATTTAGTTCTACTATCCCAGGTTCATTAACACATAAATACCATGTATCTTCCAATAGAACACAAGTCCTACCATGATCAGCTGTCAATAAGTCCACAGCTTTCTAATTTTGTAGAATAGCCCCTGCTAGGGAGGGGACCAGTCACAGAGGGACTCAAGACTATCTGTGGTCAAAGCCATTGCCTGGTCAAGCTTATCGTAGAAGCCACCACACAGGTGATATATTTGGAATAGAGCTGTTCCAGCAGCTCCCCTTGTGCCCAAGGAGATTGTGAGACTCAGTCTAATGAGCAAAGGGACAGAAACTTTTGATCCCTTACCAGCTGAAAAGTGAGTTATTTGAGCTCATAAAAATGAACCTGAGGAACAATAATTGTGATGGTGCAGTAACCTTGAAACAAGAATTTAACAGGAACTGGCACTGTTAATTCAATAGAGAAGAATAGATGGGTTGACACATACTGGCTTGGTGACAGCCAAGGCAGAGACATGGGAAACCTTGGGGGTTAGTGCCCATAGTTTGTAAAGCTGGGATAGTAATAAGAAATGTACAAGAGGAGCATGTTTTATTATCCTTTGAAGCTGATAAAATGTGATATGTAGGAAATAGGCATGAAGCCCTTTTACATTCATGTGTGGACATGAATGGAATTAATTTGCTTGCCCAGCAGAGGCTGTGAACACTTCTGTAGAGACAGTCTGAGAAGTGAGGGTGCTTCCCTCAGACATCAGACCTGGCAGTGAAACCTGTCTGGATGCAGAGGGGTGTGGTGCTTCCCTGCAAATGGCTGATGACAGGGATGAGTAGAGGGGAAAATGGATTGGGGTCTAATTTGAAAAAGGATCTTGAACCTCAGAGAGGAAAATTAACATAGAATATACATTATCTGAGAAAAGATTAAAAGGTCTACTGACTTCCTTGAGGGTTAAATAAACAGTGTATGGTTCCTTGCATTGGGCAAAGTGCTGAGGGAATAATCTGAAAAATGAGGGGGGGGCATGCCTGGAGTAGTATATTATTGTTTGGTCCCCCTCTTTCCTCTATCAGTAAATACTAATGGGGACCCAGTGATAGGCTTCTTTGCAAAGAGACCATGGGGTAGCACCATAACAAAGATAGGTTAGAAACCCATTTTTCTTCAGGGTGATGATTATCAATTTTCCCCAAGAATACTATTGGACTAATGGCAAAGCAGGAGTGATTTCTGAGCAGTCATTGAGTTCTATTAAGAGCCATTAAATATTGTGGCAATCTCTATTCCCAGGAGCAACACAGGGTTATCCCATGGACTTCAGAGGAGCAGATATGTTGAAGGAAGTTGGGGTTGTTCTTTTTCTGAGTCCTTTCAGTTTCTCCCTTGATGAAGACTAATGTTCAACCCATATAGTCTCATTGGAGAGCCAGTTGAAGTGGGGGATGTTATACTTAACAGTAGCTCTTAAAATTGTGGTGGACCCAAGAAAGGGTTATTAAAGTTATTATGAGTATATCTATCCTTATGTGTATAATTATGAGAATAACTACTTACCCTTTCATATTTTTATTGGTTGAATATTAAAAGTAACTTCAAGCAATTCCAGGCTACCATTTCCTAGAAAATTGGTGATAATTCTGCCTCCAAACAGGTATATCATACCCAGAGACCCATCAGCCTTTTCTAGTTTGCTATCAAAGACATGGGAACAGCTTCCTATACCTATATGTTGAGCCCACAAATTCGTTCTCAGTCCTTGTGGGACCTCTTGCTTTAAAGTTGCTTTATCTGCTCCAGTATCAATGAGACATTTATTAGTGTCACCCATTTTCATGGTTTCATTTTGGTGGGGAACTTCTGGGAGCCTGGAAACCCATGAAAGCCTCTGTTGGAGCAACTTTCCCTCCTACTGCTTGGACTGAGGCTTGCCCTATTTTAAGTAGAAAATCTCCAGTGGTTTGCCATCCTTGTCATAATGGGAGTGACACTATCTTCTCCAGTGGAAGCTCTGAAGGCATCAAGACAGACTGTCTTGGATGCGGTGGCTTTTCTGGTGGAGGGGACCTCATTAGGATATTTGCCTCTCCAGAGTCCCTTTTTGCTACATTTGAAGTGTTTTGTTTTGTTTTGTTTTTCTTTATTGCTTCAGAAAAGGCCTAAGCAATGGGAGTAGCCTAATGAGATGCTGTCCCAATATCCCGAGTGGCCACAATCCATCTCTCATAGTGCTCATCTTTGAGGCCTTGGCAAGCAAGCCTGCACTCAGCAACCATGTCATCACAACAATAAAGTGGTCTCTGGTTACAGGGTCAGAAGTTTTTCTTTCTAAGCGTGTATTATTTCTAAGAATAAATCAGAGAGAGCTTCTTCTTTTTCTTCTTCTTCTTCTTCTTCTTCTTCTTCTTCTTCTTCTTCTTCTTCTTCTTCTTCTTCTTCTTCTTCTTCTTCTTCTTCTTCTTCTTCTTCTTCTTCTTCTTCTTCTGTGAAGAA
The DNA here is from genome assembly GCF_963924665.1 of Micromys minutus. Lineage (NCBI taxonomy): Eukaryota > Metazoa > Chordata > Mammalia > Rodentia > Muridae > Micromys > Micromys minutus. The sequence continues at coordinate 9,481,848 of NC_137971.1, forward strand.
AAAGCAGGGAGAAGGTGGGGTCTTGTGAGCCAGGTCTGGAGTGACTCTGCCTGAGCCTCCCTGCAGGCTGTCATAGTTTTTGAGCACCATGGAAAAGGTTTCCTGCCTGACAAAGCTCATCAGAGCCCCATGTGATTTCATTCTGCAATGATTCTGTCTGACTTGTTGGAAGCCTTTATCTTAGAAAAGGTCTTCCTATTGTAGGAAAAGGTCTGCTTATTGTAGGAAAAATACCTGAGAGTGATTTGACTTTGGAGGAGGGCTTAAGTCCAAGGGGTATGGATTCTTCAATCCATGACTGCTTATCTGAGCTCTTGCAAGTCTCCAGCCTGATAAGAATAACAACTTGGAGGCAAGCTGGCTGGGATGTACAATAGCCATGCATGGTTGGGTCTCGGGATTTGCAGCAGAATCTTGAAAGTTGCAGAACTGCTTGACAGTGAAAGGAGGGGCAGAGGGAGGAGTACCAGTGGATTGCCTAGTAGCCTTTGGAGGCAAGGGAGGGTAGCTGGCAGATTGGGTGTGGTCAGAGTGTGCTTCTGCACCTGAGAAAGCAACTGTGTGTGACTATCTTCTGTGGCTTTGTCCAGTGATTCTAGATCTGCAGTGGGACTGTCCTCTGGATATTCATCGCCATCAGGGTCATCTAATGGGAGGATTTTCTTCCTGTCTCTCTTGGAATATGGCAAGAAAAATATGCAGTGAGTATCAGAGTTGTTAGATCACGCACCAACATCTAGTGAGCTGTCTGGAGGACCTCTTCCCTAAAGTAGCTGGCTTCCATTTGAGTGACTTCCACATCACTGGTCTTAGATAATACCCAGAACCCTCAGGGCTGGGCAACTCAGGAAACTTCTGATGAGATGCTGTATTTCCCATGTCAAAAAAAAAATCAATCTGAAAGGAAATTTTCTATACAGCTGTGCAGCTTCTGTCGAGGATTCCTTAAGTCCCCAAAATAAGGCCTAAACACAATTTTCAGAAAACAAAAACCAAAACAAAAAAACAAACAACAGTGACTGTGCTAATGATTATTAACTGGTCATTGTGTGAACTTTTTATTCTTTATTGTTGTTGTTGTTTGGTTGGTTGTTTTTTGGTTCTTTGGGTGAGGGTAGTTTTGGATATTGTTGTTTGTATGTTTGTTTGATTTTATTTTGGTGATTTTTTTTGTTTGTTTTGTTTTCTGATACCCAAATTGGATGCCTGAGCAAAGGGTTAGGGTTTTGTTGTTGTTGTTGTTGTTGTTGTTGTTGGTTTTTTGTTGTTGTTGTTTTGTTTTGGTTTGGTTTTGGTAATGTCAAGGAATATTTTTGGCCAGAAGTTGTCAGTCACACCTTCTTTGTACCCAGTCCCAGGGTACAGAGTAAACTGGATGTAAGAGAAAGAAGGAAATGACAGACTGGCAGTTTCTATAGAAGAAAAGCAAAATAAGGAGGGGCCCATCAAAGTGCCCTGTGGGGCAGATTCATCATCTTTCTCATGGGTCTTCTGGTGATCTTCTAGAAAATCTCACATTTGCAGAGCCAGCTGTCATCCCAAGCCCTACTCCCCTCCCCCATCACCCAATAATGGCTTTGTCCCAACCAGTGGATCCTGGGAGGTGAATAGGAGCAAAACAGCATGAGATGGACTGCTGCAAGAACAGACTGTTGGGAAGCAGGCTTCATGGAGGCAGCTCGTTTAATGGGGATGGGGAGGTGGGAGTGTGGGATTGGGGGAGACAAAGGCTCTTAAAACCTTTGAGATGGTGCATAGAGAGCATGGTGTGAGTATGAGTCATTGGCCAGGGCCAGGTGTTTGGGATGCTCATTTACCTGAGGATGAGTTCCAGGTGCTGCTGGACGCTGCCTTTTATAATGGGAATAAAAAATTAACCTGGGAAACAGCTACATGAACTGGGTAACAACTCTGGTGGGGAAAAGATCTGGGGTACAGGGTTATATGCAGTGGTACATACAGGGTACGGATCTTACCCCGCCTATCTCAAGGTAAGATTTCTGGGGTTTGGACATGTCTCTGCCTCACTCTATCTGCAATCTAGATATTGAACAATCCCAGATTGCATTTAGGTAGGTGATGAAGGAAGAATATTTACAAAATTGAAAATCAGATGATGTGCTGTAGAAATGGCTATCCCAGAATCCTGCCAGTACTCAGCCTTCTGATGGTACATAATAAACAATTGAAAATACAGTGCCACTTTGTCTGTGTCTTTCGTTTGGACAGGAACATTTATGGCTTAAAATTTTTTAGCTGCATGGGTGGCCTGATCCTTCAACTGGCATACATGCCTATCTATTAGAGGTGGTCTCTATAGATTGTATCTCCCCTGTGTTAGGTATTTCTGTTAAAGTTATCTTTATTGGGTCCTTGGAGACTCCTGCTTCCCTGGAGTCTGGAACTTTCTAGTGGTTAACCCAATTACCCATCTCCCACTGCATTTTTGACCTTCTGTACTTCTCTCCTGTCCTTTTCAATACCCATTTATGCCCCACCCCCATTTCCCTCTCATCCCCCTTCATGGTTCCTCCCTTCCTTTATCTTCTGTGATTATTTAGTTCCCTGTTCTATATAGAATTAACACAGCTACATTTTAGTCTTTCTTTTTTTTAAGCTCTATATGATTTGAGGATTATATTGTTGGTATTCCCAGCTTTTGGACTAATAGCCACTTATCAGTGAGTACATATACTTTCATGTCCTTTTGTGCCTGAGTCACCTGACTCACGATGAATTTCATGAAGTTCTTGTTTTTTATGGCTGATAAGTCCTTTATTGTGTAAATGTGCCACAATGTCTGCATCCATTCTTCTGTTGAGGGACATTTGCATTCTTTCCAGCTTCTGGATATTATAAATAAGGCTACTATAAATATATGAAGCATGTATCCTTGATATATTATTTCAAGATGGAATATACTTGTTTGGAGCATCTTTTCAGTATATACTCAGTAGCTGTATAGCTGGGTCTTCAGGTAGAACTTTTTGCCAATTTTCTGAAGAACAACCAGATTGATTTCCAAAATGATTTTACCAACTTGCAGTTCTACCAGCAATGGGAGAACATTCCTCTTTCTCCAGTTCCTTGCCTCCATCTACTGTCAGGTGCATTTTTTACTTTGGCCATTCTAATTGCTGTGAGGTTAATGTATAATTTATTTGCATTAACTTTCACAGGACAAAGAAAACTTTATGGAGCCTTAACCTTGGCTTTGATATTTAAAACTATATGAAAAATGTTCATATGGTAGAGGAGTTTTATTGTGAACTCTTCATAATGATAAGTATGGATCTAACTTTATCAATTTACAAATGTATTTAAAAGATGACATAATTTTAATCCTAAATGTTAATCACAAAAATATGTAAGTGATAAGTGATCTCATGTATACATTTTGCTTATACATTTTGCACTCCATATATATTTAAAAATAAAACATTGAACTCACAAGTTTTTTGAAATCTTTTAAATTCTTAATGCTCCATGGCAAGAAAGTAGTGAAGACTAAATAGTTCATTTGTCTGTTAGGGTTTTAAGTCTAATCTTTTCACCTCCAAACCATCACTCCTGGAATTCCATGGTGTAGTATATATTTATAAACAGCACTATCACTTTAATTTACTCTCTAAAGTCCAAAGATTTTTATATTATTATGAAAAAGCACCTTAATAATTTCATGCTTGTTTTTGATTAAGAAAATAACTTTTTAAATAATTTCTTAAAATGTTTATGGAGCCTTAAGTTAGACAAAAGAAATGCATTTCATGTTAAATGTCAAATGTGATTTAAAACAAAACAAACAAAGAACCCCCCCAAAAGAACAATTATTTTCTCTAGTCTGATTGCTTAATAGCAATTACAGTACACTTGTAATTTTTACGCATTTGAACATAACTTCCAGGGACATCAACTTTAAGAAACATTAATAAAGTTTCTGTAATCATTTTATGACCATCTCAGTTTATACCTGATGCATTACTTCTTTTCATTTTATAATAGGACTCAACATGGAGAGAGTCTCTAAAGTGATAGTTAAGTCTTTCAAGTAGCCCATGGTCCAACACAATAGCTGGACTTAGAAAACAAAGAAAGTTTCATAGCTAGCAAAATATCTTGGAGGACAAAGGAAATTGTTACCAAATTTTGTCACCTGAGTTCTGATCCTAGGACCCATATGAAATAAAACAAACAAACACAACCTGACTCCTATTATTTATTTTCTGACTTCCACATGTGAAGAATTGAATGAATACCTTGCCCAAACATACACATACAATACCCACTAAATAAATAAGTAGATAAATGAAAATTTTTAAATTAAAAATTAAACTAAATTGGAACAAAAACATATGGACAGAAAAGCATGTGAAAACTGAAGAAATAAGACAACCCTAAGCCCAAGAAAGATGTCTCAAAAGACATCCAGTGTTCTGACTTGAATACAAAATATCTGAAATGCTCATTTTTGACCACCTGGTCTTCATATGTCTCTATTATTTGAGACATTGAAGCCCTTAGAGACTGAGTCCCAGTTAGGTGAAATATGGCAATATGGTTGTGACTTTGAAGACAATTATTGGTCTTAGTGTTATCCAGTCTCACACCACTTCCTGTCTGCACTGTATTAAAAGGCTCCTCTGCCATATGCCCCTTCCATAATATGAAGCCATGAAATGAAGCATCTTAAAATCACAAACCAACATAAACCCTTCCCTTTTGATGTGTTTTTGGTCAAGTATTAGAAAACAATGGAGAATGATGGAGAATGAATTAACATTACATTTATATCCTTCATCTCTGGATGATTTTCTCCAGAATTTTTACATAATAAATTCATTTTGTCAAATTTATATAATCTTTGATAGTGTCAAGTGATAGACTTACCACACTAATGTGATGTGAGTTTGCTTTCACAGAAGAAGTTTGCCTTCTTTAAAAACAAAATTCCATGAAGTAGGTACCCTCAACCTTATGACCACACTTTTCTCTTCATCTCCATCTATTCATATAATGGGAGTATTTTCCATTAGAGGGGAGTAGAAAATAATCAGGCTTAATGTTGCTGTCAGTAGAAGACCATCTAAAAGGAAAGGCATATGCAGGTATGCAGGGAATACATCTGTAGTTAGTTACTGCGTTCTTCAACATGTGGTCTCACATTCAACCTTGATGACCCAGAATCTAAGCCATAATAGTGGCAGATGAAAAGAAAGTAAAATATTCAAAAAAAGTAATTTAAAATGTCTCATAATGTTCACAATACTAGAGACTGTGGATATCACCAATATGTCCCTCATAAATATTCTAAACAAAGTAAACAAATGTTTCAGAAATGACATAACACATAAAATAACATGTGCTTTTTACTCTTTATATGAAAGCTACAAAGTTAAAATGTCAATGAAAAGTAACTGTTTGGGATTATTATCTTAAAGTAATTAATTATAGATACAAGAGTAGAAAGAGGCTCCAGGAAATCAAAATTCTCTAGATCTAAACCACTTACAGATTAACAAATTGATTGAAATGTTTACTATACACAAACATTCAAAGTGTGTAAAAGGTAACCTTATTAATTAAGCTAATGTAAGTTGTGTGACCTTACACAACGTTTAATTTAAAAACATAAATCAGACCTGAAAGGTCATGTTCCTCATAATATGTGCTGCCATCAGTGACAATTATAGTTTGAACTATTTCATGAATTATATCTCTTATTTTGTCTTGTTGTTTGGAGATATTTGCCTGAAATTATAGATAAATTAGAATAGCCAATCAAATAATAAGTATTAGATAAGACCAAGAATAAAAGCCCTTTCACATAACTTTTAAAATATGTTCACTGTAAAAGTTTTTTTGCCATATTATTATCCAAGCAATCACTCTTCTTTGTAAGAAGATCCAATTATATTGACATTATTATATCCTCTTTATTTATAGTAAACTTTATTTTGATTCCTGTGGTATGTGAATTTGTGTGTGTGTGCGTGCCTGTATGTGTGTGTGTGTGTGTGGTTGAGTTTGGGTATGTGTGTCAAATCATGTGTACAGAGTTGGAGAAAAACCATTGGTTGCTCTATTATCCTTGCCACCTGTGTGAGATCCTTTCTTCACTACTGTGTTGTCTGGTCTACAGGTTCTGGGCTTCTGAAGCTTGATTTTCTCATACACCATAGACAGGTTGCAATTACAGATGTTGGCATTACTATGTTTGGTATCTATACAGTGCTGGGGATCCGGATTCATCATCAGGCTTACGTGACATGTGCATTTTCCCACTGTGTCATCTCATCTTGCCAGTCTGGAATTGTAATTGGAATCTGAATAGTGTTTACACTTGAGATACTTGAGAGAAATGAGGGTAAAGATACAGTGTGTGAAGTAGAGATAACAGAACTGCCTGATAACCTTTAGAATCTCCTACTGGCTCTACATGATGCTCAGGAATGTATATACTTAATATATTGCATAGCATTATAGTATCTCTTTATTCATTAATCAATTTATTCATTTACATTTCAAATGATGTCCCCTTTCCAGGTTAATCCTCTACAACCCCCCCAACATATTTCCACTCTCCCCCTCCCCTTTGCCTCTGTGAGGTTGCTCCTCAATTAACTCACTCTAGCTCTTTGCTCTAGCATTCCCCTACCCTTGCGCATCGAGCCCCCACAGGACCAAGAGCTCATTGATGTGAGATAAGGTCATCTCTTCTGCATATGTATCTGGAGCAATGGTTCTCTCCATGTATATACTCTTTGGTGGGTGGTTTAGTCTCTGGGAGCTCTGAGTGGTTTGGTTAGCTGATATTGTTCTTTCTATGAGGTAGCAATCCCCTTCAGCTTTTGCAGTCCTACCCCTATCTATTTTACTGAAGTCAAGGGGCTCAGTTCAATTGCTCATTGTGAGTATCTGAATCTGTATTGGTGCAGACAGAGCCTCTTAGGGGACAGCTATACCAGGCTCTTCTCATCAAGCACTTTTTAGCAACATCAACAGTGTTAGGATTTGGTGTCTGCAATTAGGATGAATCCATAGGTGGGGTGGTCTCTAGATGCCTTTCCTTTGGTCTCTGTTCCATTTTTAATCCCTGTCTTTCCTTTGAACAGGAACATTTCTAGGTTAACAATTTTGAGATGTGTGTTATCTCGATTCCTCAACTATGGGCCTTGCCTACCAACGAGAGATAATCTCTAAATGTTTTAACTCTTCCTTTAAGCATATTTTAGCTAAAGTCATCCCCAAAGTGTTCTGGGATCCTTTTGCTTCCTTGATGCCTGGAACTTTCTCGTGGGTACCCCCAGTTGTCCATTCTTCACTGCTACATATTTCTAATCAATTTCCTGACATTCTGTACTTTTCTCTTGTCCCTTCTAATACCAGATTCTGTGTGACCCCCAATTGTTCCCCCTCTTCTCTCCCCTGACACCTCCCTCTCTTTACCTCCTATAATTATTTGGTTCCTCAGTCTATGTACAATTGAAGCATTAACATTTTGAACTTTTTTTTTATAAGCTACATATGGTTTGGTTTGTTGGTTGGGTTTTTTGTGTTCTGAACTTTTGTGCTAATATTCACTTATCAGTGAGTGCATACCAAGTGTGTTCTTTTGTGCCCGAGTTATCTCACTCAGAATGATGTTTTCTACTCCCCTCCATTTGCCTGTGAATTTCATGAAGTCATTGTTTTTAAAAGTCAAATAGTGGAGCATTGTGTATATGTACCACATTTTTCTGTATCCATTCCTCTGTTGAGGAACTTCTGGGTGGTTTACTGCTTCTAACTACTATAAATAAGTTTGATATAACACAGCGAAGCATGTGCCCTTGTTATATATTGGAACATCTCTCGGTTATATACCCAAATGTGGTATAGCTGGATCCTCAGGTAACACTATGTCAAATTTTCTGAAGAACTTTGAGACTGATTTTTACAGTGGCTGTACAACCTTGCAATCCCACCAACATTGGAGGAATGTTCTTCTTTCTCCACATCTTTGCCAGTATCTTTGTGTCACCTGCATTTTTTATCTTAGCTGTTCTGATTGGTATGAGTTGGAATTTCAGATTTGTTTTGATTTGCATTTACAAGATGACTAAGGATATTGAACATGTCTTTAAGTGTTTCTCAGACATTCAGGTACCTTTTCTAGTCAGCTTCAAAACTGAATTTCAAGATGGTTTTTAATTTTCAATATGTAGGTCATATCTTTTTCTAAATCTATGCCCTCACTGCATTTAGTGCAGGACACACACAGAGTTTTGGAAAGTGTCTGTAATTTGTCAAGGTCATGTTACAAGAATTGGAAGGAAGCAGGAATTCACTTTCTATTTAGCTATTAATATTATTGATAGTGCTATAGAACTGCATTACATCAATATTAAAAATCATTCAGAGCAGCTATCAGAGGCCTATTCAATGTGTAATATATCTCAAGTAACTTCTCTAATACGTGGCAGAGGTAAAGTTTCAATGGGAACTGGAATGAAAGGCCAAAGTCTTCATTTATTATACCAAACTGTCATTGCCAAATTACTCTATATCATTACAAATGGATGGAAAAATTAAACTCACAGCTGATGTTGCCTAGGAAATCTGGCACTCGTCCATGTATAGACTTGCTGTTAGCTGAGCTGTGGCTCATTAGGCAGCCCAGATTTGAACCAAATTGCTTAAGATGAAACATATGAAACAAGTCTATTGATTAAGCATGGTTCATGTCATCATTAAAGCATGCCTTATCTACATTTCTCACTGTTCCTTAAAATGACATTTACAGAATTATTTTAGCTTGCCCCTAAAAGAAAATTTCTGAGGTCCTTGACTTTTTATTCATGTGCTAGTAACTGAAAAAAATGTTTTTTTTCCCACAAAAGAGTATCTCTTTATAGATGTTGTTTTATTCATTCTTCTCTCATACATCTGGAGTGCAGATTCCCTCTAGCACCTCTCCTCACAGCCCCACTCCCCAGATCAACTGTTTTCTCTCCTCTGTTTCCCATCAAAAAGGTGATCCCTTCCTGTGATATCAACTGAATTTGGCATAACAGCATGTGTTAAGCCTAGGTATAGGTCCTCCTGTGAAGATTGGATGAGGCAACTAAATAGTAGGATAAATGTCTTAGGGGTAGGCCAAAGAATCAGAGATAACCCCACTGTATTGCTAGAAACCTAACAAAAAACCTAACAAAAAAAAATTCAAGCTAAAGAACCACAGGATATATGGAGAGAAATTTTGTCTCCACTAGTGCTGGCTTCTTTATTGTAACTTCAGTCTCTGTTTGCCCCTATGAACCCTGCTCAGTTGGTTCTGTGGGCCTTATTCTGGTGTTCTCAATTTTGGTGGCTTCTACAATTTTTTCTACCCCTCTTCTTCAAAGATCCCTCACCTCTATCTAATGTTTGGCTGCAGATCTAAATATCTGTTCCTATAAGCTGCTGGAGAAATCCTAATCAATTAATATTGTGGTAAACAAAGCCTATGAGGGCCAGAAAGTGAAAGATAGTGGTTTCAGTAGGTTTGGCCACCATAGACTCATGTCTTTGGATGCTTGGCTCATAGAAAGTAACACCTAATTAAAAAAAAGTGTGGAGTTATTGGGGAAGGTGTGGCCTTGTTGGAGGAAGTGTGTCACTGTGGACATAGAGTTTTGAGGATTTAAATGCCCAAATTATGCCCAGTCTGTTCCTGGCTATATTGAGATCAAAATGCAGATATCTCAGCTCTTCCAGTACCATGTCTGCCTGGATGCTCTCATTTTCCTGCCATGACAATAATGGATTAAACTTCGAAAATTGTAAGCAAGCCCCAGTTAAAGGTTGTTGTTTATTAGTTGTCTTGGTCATGGTGTCTTTTCACAGCAATGAAAAGCCTAAGATAAAACCCAAACACAAAAAAAATATATATAAATGGGTAGTATCAGTAAGAAAACAATAGTAACAAGAACAAAATAAAACAAATAAAAAGCAAAAAAAAAAAAAAGATTGTGGTAAACAGCAATCTATGAGTATAGAAGAATATCATTAGAATTAATTAGAAATAATTTCATTTTTTAATTAATTAATTAATTTATTTATTTATTTATTATTTGGCAGTCCTGTTTGATTCTGCCCTAGGTCTCTGAACTATCTACCTCCCGAATCCTGGCAAATTAGGCAGTTTTAGGCATGGGCTCTTTCTCCTGGTGTGTGCCTCATGTTAGAATAGTTATTGGTTGGCCACTCCCACAAGCTCTAAGTTACAATTGTCCCAGTGATCCTTTGTAGGCAGGGCAGATTGTGGCTCATGGATTTTGTGGCTGGGTCAGTGTCGTTTTCTTACCAGTGAGAGCCTGCCCTGGTTCCAGAAGAGCACATGTTAATACTCCATATTACCCATTACTAGGTATCATCATTAGCATCACCCTCATAGCGTTCAGAAACTATGCTCCTCCTCACCCCTAAATGCCCACCGGATTTTAGTAGTTTCTCCCCTTCTTCTGTCTGTCCCTCCTTTCCTCTCTCTGTTCTACCCTGTCTCCCTCCCTTTAGTACATTATCATTTCTATTTTTATCTCCACACTTTCACAGTCCATCCATCAAATCTATTCTATTTTCCCTGCCCCAAGAGATTGTATGTCTTTCATGTTTATCTAACTTCCTGGATCCGTGGATTGTAGGGAGATTATCCTTTACTTGACAACCAATATCTATGTGATAGTGAGTACATTTTGAGTTGTTCTTTTTGGGTCTGAGTTGCCTCAGTCACAAGACAATTTCAAATTGGAATGTAGAAACCTTTAATTATTCAATGGTATTGAAAAGTTAGATACCAAATTAGCTTCAAGTCTTGTGATTTGTCCCAATTAGAGCTGCTAAAACTTTAACATGGCATCAAGAAAATTGGACATTGGTTGGTTTCCTGTCCCTGGAATAACATATATTGAAACCATAGGAACACATTCATTGGAATATTATGGTTTCCCAGTCTACTGAAGTAGCCTTCAATAAACCTCATTCATCACTTGATAAGGCCTTAGGAAATGAATGAGAAGAACTAAGGGAGTTTTCTCTTGATACAAGCTGTTATTGTTCCTTAGGAAAACATTTGAAGAGTTCTGCTTGTCCTGATTCCTTTTCACTAGGAAGCAGTGACAACCAAGCTGCCATGAGCAAACTGGCCTCTGTGATTCATTCCTTCCATTTGTGAATTTACTATGTCTTGTTCTTTAGAGCCTGAACCAATGTGTTACAGGACTAAAGGAATTGGTTGAGAAAAATGTGAAAGGGAGTGGATGAAATTCTATAACTACAATGTATCTATTTATTTCAAGAATATTCTGACATGGTATTAATGAATTTTTAAGACATTGTATTAAAAAGAATATTTTTGACTCTAGTAAAATTCTTTATATATAATATAGTAAATCATGATAGGCATTTCATTTAAGTCTCCCTGTTGTTGGTATGAGATTATCTAAATACACATGAGTTCTTCTCTATTATAAATAACTAATATATGTATATATGCATATATATGCATACATATATACTTTTAAAATTTACTTTTGTAGCTTGGTTATAAACGTTTACCTTTCAGATACTAGAAGGAATTTGATTATAGTCTATAGAAATAAAAATCAATAGATGCTTTCCACACGTTTAGACCAGTGAGAAAACATATGCCCACTTAAAGAAGAAAATCACATTTAATATTTTTTCACTTTTTTCTCTACATATAATTGGACTCTCACCAAGCACCTCACAGATGTGCCCTCTTTATCATCTGTTTATCATTTGAATCTGTCAGTCAGGTTAATAAAACAGAATTTCAAAATTTTTTGCTGTTGTGAAGAAATGCAAGTCCAGTAAATTATAGCAAATACTCACAGGCCAGATTTATGTTGGGACAACTGTGGCCAAGCCACTGATTGTTGATGTCTTAGGCACAGAACTGTTTTTCTAGTCCTCCAACACATTTGCTAAGTGATGTTTCATTTCTTCTTCTACTAACACTATAAGGATTTGTTCTGGATGTACTTTCCTCTAACAAACATTTTTTTGATAATGATGCTGCCGTCTGCATTCCACTCATCTACTTTGTGATATCAAGGGGACACAATCATGATCCCATTGCAATTTATATGGGAAGGAACCATGATCCTATTGCAACTTATATGGGAAGGAACCATGATCCCTTTGCAACTTAGTTTACATTAGCAATGGGCTGATGACATTCACATCATTTTGTTTAATTTGTTGTGCATAGTATGCATGCTCTTCAAGATTTTACTTTTAAAAATATATATTATTTATATGTTTAATTTTAATTTGACAATATTTCTCATATATCAACTTCATTGATGTATATTTCTTCATATTGTGAATATCCCCCAAACTACGTTAGGTTGCTATATTTAATCTGCATTTATTTGAGAATGCCATGAGAAAAACAGAACACTGTGTTTTTAAAGTTGTAATATTTCCTTATGATAAAGTTAATAGTCTGTCAAAATTAAATAATTCAGTGAGTCACCAAACTTAGAGAAATGTAGAGTCCTTGCCACATTCTAGTTTTGAACAAGCCTCATTGCCTTAAACATTTGCTTTTTGTTGTAAAGCTCTTCACCCCCAACATCTAGACAATCACTGATTCAATTTCTACTGTAAGATTCCTAACAAACGGATCTCCACTATAGGTTTTCTTTTCTCATGATGGCTTTACTCGTGCGTATCACATTTATTTTACTTGTTTGCAATTACACTTTTACCTTGATATATGTTGGACTCAATTTTTATATTTAAAAACAAATGCACTAGCTCTGTGCCCAAGTATTTAAGGTTCTTGCCAACTTTCTCTTCTAAGGTCCTTGAGCCACATAGACTTGAGACTTGTACAAAGAGATAACCAAAGAGTACACATGGAGGGACCCATGTCCCTAGCCACATATAAAGCAGAGGATGGCCTAATCAGGCAGTCATCAATGAAAAGATGCCCATAGTTCTATGAAGGCTCTATGAACCAGTATAGGGGAATGCCAAAATGGGGAGGTAGGAGAGAGTGGGGGTGTGGGTTGGGGAATATTCTCATAGAGGCAGGGGGAGGGGTGATGGGACATAGGGACTCAAAGGGGAAATCAAGATAGAGGATAATATTTGAAATGTCAGTAAAGAAAATATCCATTTTAAAAAAAACATGAAAAAGGGAAAGTAAAAAGGAATGGATCAATTTGGATTCTTCTACCTGCAGACCACCAGTTGAACCAGCACCATCTGTTGAAAATGTTATCTTTTTTCCACTGGATGGTTTTAGCTTCTTTGTCAAAGATCAAGTGACCATAGATGTGTGGGTTCATTTCTGGGTCTTCAGTTCTATTCCATTGATCTACTTGTCTCTCTCTGTACCAGTACCATACTACTGTTATCACTATTACTCTATATGTTGAGCACAGGGATGGTGATTCACCCAGAAGTTCTTTTATGGTTGAGAATACTATTCAATATTCTAGTTTTCTTTTCTTTTTCTTGTTTTTTTGTTATTCCAAATGAATTTGAGAATTGCTCTTTCTAACTCTAGGAAGTATTGAGTTGGAATTTTGATGGAGATTGTATTGAATCAATGTAGACTGCTGTTTGTAAAATGGGAGATCTTTGCATCTTCTGAGGTCTTCTTTGATTTCTTCAGGGATTTGAAACTTTATCATACCAATCTTTCAATGGCTTGGACTGTATCAGTTAGCGTTTTACTGCTGTGAACAGACACAGTGACCAATGCAAGTTTTATGAAAATCAACATTTAATTGGGGACAGACTTACAGGTTCAGATGTAAGAATCATCAACATCCAGCATCATCAACATGGGAGCATGACAGCATCCAGGCAGGCATGGTGCAGCTGTGAGTTCTACATCTTCTCCAGAAGGAATCCAGGAACAAACTAAGCATCCTCAGGCAGCTAGGAGAATTGTCTCCATGCCTACCCCCAGAGTGACACATTTCAACATGGCCATACCTTCTGATTGTGCCATTTCCTGTGCCAAACATATGCAAAACATTACAGAGTCACACCAAGACATTTTATATTATTTGTGACTATTTTTAAGGGTGTGGTATCCAAATATATATATATAACATGGTTTCGCCTTTGCCTGACACCAAAGGGAGGGGAGATCATGTGTCTTGATGAAGCTTAATACTCCAGCATAAAGAGATGCTGAAGTGGTGGGGCAGGAAAGTGTGGGTGGCTGGGGGAGTACCCTCATGCAGGCAAAGTGTAGAGGGAAAGCAGATGTAGGTTGGGGAGCTTGTGGAGAGGTATCATGGGATGGGGAGTTGATGGAGGGAGTAACCAGAAAGTAGGATATCATTAGAGATATACATGAATGGAATAATTAATAAAAATGCACTTACCATCTGGAAGAATTACTAATTGCTATGCTATTGAGTTGAATTATTATCCAGTGTATATTATACTCATTTTTTGTGTACCATATGGATATGTCATATGTTGTTTGACAATGCACCAACCACTTAACATCTGAATTCTTTGACATTTAGGACAGTACAAGTAATGCAGTCAGAGGCATCCCGACACACATTTTCATGTGAACATAAATTGCATTATTTAGGAGTGGATGCATGTCTAGATAAACTTTTATGAGATATAATAAATTTTTGGTTAAGTTTTACATCAACTACCAAAGTGTTTTTCAAAGCATGCCCACAAGAGCAGGGTGTATAAGGAATCGTCCGTACTCCACACATTCAACAGTATTAGCTGTTACTTGCTTAAAATTTTATTTATTTTAGTAAGTATGGGAACATTTTTCATTGTAGCTCTAATAATTACTTTTAATACTTAATGTTGAATAATGTAGAGTGTCTGTATGGACTTATTAATTTGCATAAAGATATGCAAATATATATATTCATATTCCAAGCCAATGTTTAATTTGGCTGTCTCTTCACTATTAGGTATTTTAGTATTCCGGGTGAAAAATATTCAATATCTATATTATTTGCATTTTCTCCACATCATTGTCCTTTGTCCCTTTATATGTTTTAAACATAAATACTGAGTACCAATTAAATTACTGAAATCCAATGTATTATTTCCCCTCTTGCTTCTGGCATATTTTCTTTTAAACCTTTCTCTTACTGAGAATTAACATCAGTAGGTTAACTTCCACATTGATGTTTTAATCTGTATTTTCTCATTGGAATAATTTTCAAATGCTTCCCCTAGCTGGAAAAGCATTAGTAAACTAAAGAAAAGGCATTAAAGTGCTTGCAAATCTTTAAAACTTGTGGACAGGGAAATAGAAAGTTCTTCTGGAATTTAATTACTTGGATTGGGATTTAATTTGTACAATTGATTATGAAATATAGACAATAACTAGTCAGTGTATTGTGTTATTAGCAGGCTCTGATACAGAATCATCTGATTCAAAACCTTCAAGTGTCTGATCTCTTGCATTGTACATTTTTCCAGAGTTGTTGTCTGTTCCTTTTAGAATTTAAACGATCTATTATGGGCATTTCCACAACATTATTACTAATTAGTACCTTGTAAGGAGAAGTGATTTTGAAGGTCCCTCAGTCTTGTTCAGGTGGAGACAGGCCAGACAGCACAGTTGTTAGGTTGTTATTTATTAATATAGAATAAAGCACATAAGTATCTATCTGCAATGAATTGTTGTTTTCTCAGGAGTCTGGATTATGTATAAAACTCAGAAACTATTGTGGTATGCAAAAATCAAAACAGCCTGAGGCCCACAGTCTCTAAGGTTCCTTGTTTTTATTTGCAAAACTTGTAAGGTTTGAAATGAAGCCATAGTTTATTAGATCATAGAGAGTAATAATGTCCTCTGTTATCCAGATATCAGATTGTGTGAGTCTGTTTTTAGTAAGAATGAGTGTTACAAATGGTCAGCATGGAGATTAATTAATTAATTAATCATCTAAACATACCTGATCAGCATCAATGTCTGTCCGTAAGCCATCATAGTCTGTATTTAAGACAGCCAAATCAAGGATCCTCCAAGAAACACAAGGAAACGGTAGGAGTGACTCTCTTGCTCTCCCTGGAACACTGGAAAGTCCACAGAAAGAAAGAAGAAGATAGAGTTCAGGCTTCCTAGATCCACATTCATGTGAAAAGGCAGGAACAGAGTAGGTCCCTACATCCTCCCTGAGTCTTCAGCAGTGCCAACACGAGTAGCAAGTAGGTCAGCACTCTGCCACCATACTGGTTTGCCCACCAAGTTTCAGGTAGCATGGTTTGGGAGCCCGAGGGATCCTTAGAGACTTGTAGGTAATAGCCACTGCTAAACTTTCTGTAAGCCCTCTCAACTCTTCTCTAATGAGACAAACTAGTTGGAGCCTTAGGATTATGTTCAGCCACTAGGAGAGCACTTCTGAGGGTACAGAACCCTACTGTCTATGCTCTGGGTATCTGAGACTTGGCTCACCTCCAGCATTTTCAGGGTGAGTTCCCTTAGGCAGTAGCTGTGGAAGGGCATCCTCCTCCTCATCTGGTGGCTTATGGGCAGCAAACCCAGCAGGATAGGACAAAACACAGGCTTTCTGTCAAACAGCCTAATAGAGACAAGGAAATCTCCACAGATGAGGTCTTCCTAAGATTGACCACAATGGTCTGAGTACAGAAGAGGTTTTTGGGTGGGGTAAGGGATATGGAGTGTTGATTGCTTGTTTGTTTGTTTGTTTTAGTGGAATGAAAGTCCTTTGAAAAGGCACTGCATTCCAAAGTTTGCCTTATAAAGATCATGGTTAACTTCCCCAGAAATTCTATCACCCCCAGGAAATGCATCTTTCGAAACTCCAATCCTGAAAAGCTTTCATGTGAACAAGGAACCTTTATATCTGACTTCTGTAGCTTGGCGAGGATAGAGACAAAAAATGAATAAGACATTATGAATGAAGTCTTCAGGGTGTCAGTAAAATGGGCAATTTGGGAAAAAGTCTGGTATCCCTGAAGGGATTTCCCTCTGGGTTTTTGGTTTGTTTGTGTGTTTCTTCATTTTTAAAAAGTTTGTTTTTGTTTGGTTTGGGTTCTTTGTTTTGTTTTGTATTGTTTGTTTGTTTATTTTGTTTTATTAATAACTCAGACCTACACTGCTGTAGTTACAGGTTAGTTTAAAGGGGATTAGACCTGCAGTGAACAATCTATGGTAGTCGATGTGGTACATGCCTGAGGTACTCAAGTTTCATCAGGGAGAGCTCCTGTGTATGTGTATGCAGAGGTCCACAGGCAAGGGTTTCCAGCTTGTGGACTACTGGTTTTTCTCCAATAGTTACAAGAACAACACTTTCGAAGTAAAAACAAATCCCTGTCCATCCAGCATCTCATCTCCCCCAATGAAGAGCTGAAAGGATTGGCCCTTCCTGAGGGGAAGGCTGGACACATTATAGAAGGGAAGGACAGGAGTCTGGGTGGGGTGTCAATGCCTGCAGTGACATGTGAGACTGAAAACTCATTGGCACCAATAGCATAACATCAACTTGTATTCTGATCACTAGAGAGCATATAAACATGTGCTGTCCTTGTTTCCCCTTCAGAAGAACAGGCAGTAGGAATCCTATAAGCATGGGTGTATAAAAATAAATGTGTAACTGAGTAAGTATAGAATAAGAGAAAGATAGAAGATATTATGGGGCTCACATACAATATCCAGCCCTGTTTCACCCTTAATGTTTAATTACAGAAACTTGTACAGAGAGCTGTCAGTTCAGTTAGGTTAAATGATAACCTTTGAAATAAAAATTGTGAACATTTTTAAGAAAAATATTTACTCACTTGGAACTCTGTTGATATGTAAAAATGTTT
This sequence comes from Micromys minutus, assembly GCF_963924665.1. Taxonomy (NCBI): domain Eukaryota; kingdom Metazoa; phylum Chordata; class Mammalia; order Rodentia; family Muridae; genus Micromys; species Micromys minutus. The sequence continues at coordinate 9,499,674 of NC_137971.1, forward strand.
GTGTTAAGGCAGAAACTGATAATAAAAGTTAATATGACAATCCTCTCCAAGAATGGCCTGTCTTTTGGAGTTGGAATCAGCTTTCTTACTTTTATGTTTCTTGAAATAAATACAATGCATTTAACTGATGTCTCTCTCCTGGAGGTCTTTATATACTGCCTTAATCACATCTTAAACACATGCAAAAATTACCTTTTAAAATTTGGACAATTTTTTCTATAATTTTACAGAGTTAAAAAATCTATTGTAAAACACATCATATATGGAGCTATTAAAATGCAATGGTCTTTAGACAAAACTATGAAATAATTCACTAAGATGCAAATAATTTCTTGCTTTGCTTTAAACTATTTGGGGCTTACTGAGAATATATACATATATATGCATTTGTATATGTACATCTACATCTATAGATACATGGATAGATAGATAGATAGATAGATAGATAGATAGATAGATAGATAGATAGATAGATAGATAGATAGATAGATAGATAGGTAGATAGATAGATGGATGGCTAGATAGATTCTTAAACAAAACAATGCTAACTGAATTCTCACACCTGAAAAAAATGGTTGAACTACTTTGGTGGGTTTCTTTTTGCATAATTGTGTATGTGTTTGTGTCTTTGCCTGTGTTTGTATGATCAGTAGACAAAAGGTGGCTACATTATAGCTTAGTCACCTGCAGAAGGTCTAATAAAGATAGTGATTATAGTTAGGAAATCACGGAAGTGGCTTAAAGTCTGAGCATCTGGTTTAATCATTAGTGAGCTCTCTTTATTATGGTCTACTCCTTAGAGCCATGGATACACACACACACACACACACACACACACACACACACACACACACACACACACTCACTCACACACACACACACACTCACACACATATACCCCCTTTTAAGTGTATATCTAAATGAAATACAAATCAGTGCAAATGGAGTAGATGTAGAAGTATTTATTAGACACATTCATTTGTAGAAGCCTCAGGATAGCGGGACTGTCTACTATTGTGATTCCTATGATTGTGGCATGTAAGAGACAACTTCTTGAAAGATGATGACTTTATACAGTGAAAGGTGAACTAGAAATCTGAATCATGGACCTTGACAAGTTGTTGCAATTCTGTGAACCTGTGAATTGGGATTTCTTCACATGTGAACTGACTCAGTACCAAATGCATCTACTCTGATACTTATAGAAGGAGAAAATGTGTGGTTCAAATGTATACACTCTGAAACACATATAAGGAGACATTCTGCATTTTTTCCTCTCAGTCATTGAAGATTCAGTTTCTCAACTTCCACAATGAAGCTATAATCAGATAAACTAAATATCCCTCTTTGAGATTCTCTTCTCCAGTATGATGTGGGACAGAGTAACACAGGATTTGGGTCTGTCTGGCCTCAAGCAGAAAGCTAGAACTGAGAACACTGATGGTTATAGTAGCTGCCCCCTGCTTTTGTGTTGAAGGGTATGCTAGACAACATATCTTTATCTGGGTGGTTTCTCTTGTTTTTCTCTGCCTTTGCTTCACTTTTGTTTATGTTAATGGTGTAGTTGTTTGAATATACTCCTCTCTATTTGTTTCCTCCCTGTATGAATGTGTGAGTTATGTATAATAATGGATTTTTGTCAATTTTGCTATTATTGAAGACCAGCCTTAGTCTATGGTGATCTGATAGGATGCATAGGAATATTTTTAACCTTCTTATATTTGAGGCCTGTTTTGTGACTGACTATATGGTCAGTTTTGGAGAAGGTATCATGAGGTGCTGAAAAAAAGGTATATTCTTTCTTTTTAGTATGGGAAACTGTCATTTAAATGTAAACTGTCATTTAAATCTATGATCCAATACTTGTCAGCTTTGTCCTAAGATCACAAGCTTCTCCATAGAAGACTTTACTAGACCTGGACCAAATAGGTGTGTCTTATGAAATAAAAGCACTGCATGCAGATAATTGTTAAGAGTTTGTTTCTGATCTGGGCTACTCAATTCATACATTTTTTTTGTACTAGGATAAAATTTTATACAATTATTTAGCACTTGTCTTACCTTTCTTTCATTAAGTTCTAAAATGCTGATTTCTACTTCATGGTTGATCCTCAGAAATTTTTATCCTAAAGATGACAACATTTAACATACACTACTGTTCAGGTGTTTTATTCTGAATGTCATTTAAATGTTTTTCACCTTTAAACAATGCTAAGTCTTTTTAGTGCAATATTGTCCAAATACCTTACTAGCCAGAGACAACTACAAATATTACATAGATTATATTATGTATATAGTATATATTTATTACTGTATCTACATATTGATTACATAGAATACTATACATAATATTATTTAAATAAATTAATACTGAATTGTTTTATTAGAATGCCTTTAATTATTGTCAAATGGAGTAGTTGACTGTTTGCCCTCTACCTGACTTAGACATGATACACATCAAAGCAACCTAGATAATTAAGTTAGGCCAGTTTTTAGAAAACAGTGTCATGCTCAATTTTATGATTTACATAACACTTTTGGAAAATAGCATTATGATTTTAATTGCATGAAAGAAGAAAGTGACTTTAAGGAAAGGTTATTCACTTGACTAAGTTTATATCAATGTCATGGATAGAGTGTAATCTGGAATCTGCCTTATGATGGCTCTAAAGCCCTGTGATTGCTTTATGCATTTAAGCATAGAGCTTTTACATCTGCCTACAAAAATGTTCATCTTGGACAATTTCAGAGGAGGTCAGGAGCAGGCAATTCCAGTCAATGAAATCTTCGTTTCCCTGTGGGAAGTGCTAGCATGCTCCTGCCGCACTTTATTTCTTGCCACCAGTCGTAATGACATTATCTTCACTCTGTCCCTCTATCTGTAGAGTCAACACTTGGGATGTTCATTGATTATGAGGTTATATATCCACTTTGAAACCTAACCTTGAGGGTTAATACATTTCAGTATTAAAAGTGAAAGATTTTATTTCAAATTTGCCCATGGGAATCAGCTTTAGTGATCATTTGAATAAGATCTTTTCACTTGAATTACTGTTAATAGAATTGACTTTCGTTAGCAAATTTCAATGTTCCCTTTTATTATCCTGGCTGCTCTGATCCTACTCAAAACTGCAGGGGCAGCAAAGCATTTCATTTTCATTGTGTGTGTGTGTGTGTGTGTGTGTGTGTGTGTGTGTGTGTGTGTGTATGTGTGTGTGTGTATTTTAGTTCTCATTGAGTTCTTAGATTACCAGTAATTGGTAATTGAACCATAAAAAACTATCATTGGCATTGGGTAGGTGGCAAGCTTTAAACATTCAACCCTGATTTTTTTTCTTGCTGTCTTCTTTATATCAGTTATTTTACTTATTTATATTTAAAATGTTAGCACCCCTCTCAGTTTCACCCAAAAAGACCACTCTCCCATGCCCCTGCTCTTACCTCAATGCCAGCATTACCATACCCTGAGGCATTGAGTCTCCATAGGACCAAGATCCTCTTTTTCTATTGATGCCAGATAAGGCCATCCTCTGCTACAAAAGCAGCTAGAGAAATAGGTCCCTCCATGTGTACTCTTTGGTTGGTGTTTTAGTATCTGGGAGGTCTTTGGTGTTTGTTCTTCCTAAGTGGTATCAAAACCCTTCTGCTTTTCAGTCCTCCCTCTAACTCCTCCATTGAGGTCCACATGCTCCAGAATGGTTGCCTACAGAATTCCACATCTGTATTAGTCAGGCCGTGGCAGTACCTATCAAGGGACAGCCATACTAGGCTCCTGTCAGCAAGCACTTCTTTACGTCAACAGTAGTGTCAGGGATGAATGTCTACAGATGGGATGGATCCCTAGATAGGGCAGTCTCTGGATGGCCTTTTCTTCAGCCTCTGCTCAACCTCTTGCCACTGCATTTCCTATAGAGACAGGAACATTTCTGGGTTAAAATTTTTGAGATGGGTGAGTGGCCCCGTCCCACACTCAGGAACTATGCCTAACCTCTGAATACATTCTCTACAGGTTTTCTCTCCCTTTTGTTGGGTATTTCAGCTGATGTCATCTCCCCTTTGCATCCAGTGAATCTCTTGCTTCTCTGGTATGTGGTACTTTCTAGTTGTTACAACCAGTTCCACTGGCCCCACTATCATACAACGCTGTTCAATTTCTGACTGTCTGCACTTCTCCCCATTTCCTCCCTTTTCTGAACTGGGCCTCTTTTTCCCTCTCCTCCCCTCTTCGTCACAGATCCCCCTCTACCTCTTGTTCCCAAGATTATTTTCTGCCACCTTCTCAGCAAAATTATCATCCACAATGTGGTGTGGTCTTCTATCTTCTTGGGTTTCATAAGGTCTGTGAGTTATAATGTGGGTCTTCGAGATTCTTTTAGGCTTATATAAAATTATCAGTGAGTACATATCATGTGTATTCTATTGTGACCAGGTTACCTCACTCAGGACCATATGCCCTAGTATCATCCATTTGCCTGCAAATTTCATGGAGCTATTGTTTTAAAAGCTGGGTAGTACTCCATTGTGTAAATGTACCACATTTTCTGAATCTACTCTTCTGTTGAGAAATAACTTGGTTTTCTCCAGCTTCAGGTTATTAAAAATAAGGTTTCTATGAACTTAGTTAAGACTGTTTCCTTATTATATGTTGAAGCATCTATTGAGAGTATGCCCAGGAATGGTATAACTGGGTCCTTAGGTAGTACTATGCCCAGTTTTCTAAGAAATATCCAGACTGATTTCCAGAGTTGTTATACAAGCTTACAATCCAACCAGCAATGAAAGTATGTTCATCTTCTTTAACATCCTTGCCAGCATCTGCTGCTACCTGAGTTTTCTTTCCTAGCTATTCTGAATGGCAGAAAGTGGAATCTCATTGTCATTTTGATTTGCATTTCCCTTATGACTAAGTTTGTTGAACATTTATTTAGGGACCTCTTGGCCATTTGAGATTCCTCACTTGAGAATTCTTTGTTTAGCCCTGTACCCCATTGTTAATGGGGTTATTTTTTTGGGGGGGTCTCTGATGTCTATGTTCTTGAGATCTTTGTATATATTAGATATTAATCTACTATCAGATGTAGAGTTGGTAAAGATCTTTTCCCATTCTGTAGGTTGACAGTTTATCCTGTTGACAGTGTCCTTTGGTTTGCAGAAGCTTTTCAATTTTATGATATCCCATTTGCCTATAATTGATCTTAGAGCATGAGACACTGGTGTCCTGTTCAGTAAAATTTCCCCTGTGTCCATGTGTTTGAAGCTCTTCAGGTCTTTCTCTTACATTAGAACCAGTGTAGTGGTTTTATGTGGAGCTCCTTGATCCACTTGGACTTGAGCATTGTACAAAGAGATTAGAATGGAACAATTGCATTTCTCTACATACGAACCACCACATCAGCCAGCATGAATTGTTGAATGTGTTGTATGTTTTACACTGAATGGTTTTGACATATTTTTTCAAAGATCAAGTGAGTGTAGGTGTTTGTGTTTATTTCCAGGGCTTCAATTCTATTCCATTGATCTACCTGTTTATATCTGCACCAATAGCATGTGATTTTTATCACTATTACTCTGTAGAACAGCTTAAGATCAGGGAAGGTGATTTCCCAAACAGTTTTCTTATTGATAAGAACAGGTTTTTATATCCTGGGTGTCTTGTTACTCAAGATAAAGTTGAGAATTGCTTTTTGTATCCCTGTGAAGTATTGAGTTGAAATTTTGATGAGGATTGTGTTGAACAGGCTACTTAAGGGTTTTAAACCATTATCCCCTCTTCCACACATTCAACCCCACCTCAAAAGGTGTGAGAAAGTGAGACATAGATTTTTTTTATCCCCCTCCTTCAATGCTACCTCCAACTCCCGAGTGCTGGGCTGACAGCATGTGAAAACTCTTCTATTCCCACTTGAGCTGAGTGACTTAGCATGTGAAAACTCTTCTATTCCCACTTGAGCTGAGTGACTTAGCATGTGAAAACTTTTCTATTCCCACTTGAGCTGAGTGACTTGCACAACTGTTTCTCCCTCTCATTCTAAGTGGTTGTAGTTAGAGTGCTTGCCTGGCATGCCTGTGCTCTCCAGTTCAATACCCAGTACCGCAAAAGGATCTGCCACGCCTGATGGAGGCCTGGTGGCTTCAGCCCCACTCTCTGTGTGGGCCTCTGCTGCCTGCTGCTAGCTAGCTCTACTTACTTGTGTCACTCTTGTCCCTGGTTTTGGCCCTCTCCTCCCTGAACTTCCTCTCTCTTTCCCAATCATTCTCAGGCCACACCCGGGTCCTCTCTTACCAGTGCTTCTTTCGGCCCCTATCATGGTCCCGTTTCCTGGGCCTGGGGTCCCAGGGTCTGTCCCTGGATTGAGATGGCTCCCTCCTTTCCCTCTTTCCTTCTCTATGAGCCTCATTCTTGACTACTGGCAAGTTGATGGGTTTTCAGAAAGGCCGATCTCGGCCACCGAACCTCAGTTGCTCAGATTCCTTTTTCCCACCCAACCCACCACCCAGCCGCCAAGGGATCCAGCCACGGAGGGTCCTCTCTAGTTCATAGTCCACAAATATTTCATGCTGATCAATGACCAGGCCATCAGCATCTCTGTAGGCCTTCAGCAGGGCCCTCTCCTCCTTGTATTCAATGAAGGCCCTTTGAGAAGCCTGTCACCAGGACCCGAACCAGCTGTAGCTATCGATTGTCACTATATCGGGAGAAGACTTCCTTTAACTTCTCCTCTTTGGTCTGCAAGTCAAGTCGTGCCACAAACAAGGTAAGGAGGGAGTCTCCAGTGACTCCTTTGTTGGGGACATAGCGGGCCAGCATGGCCCTCCACACTGATCGGTCATGTGGGTCTTCGTCTGTGCCATAGATGCTGCCGGCCTTAAGCAGTTCATACGCTTTGGCAATGGGCATCCTGTCGCTCATGCTCTCAACAAATTTTGAGTTCTTTCCGCAACGAGACAAAAGCAGTTCCCACCGCCCGTTGCTGGACACTGCGGACTCCTTACGCCGAGCCCCACTGAAACTCTTTATTGGCCGAGTATAAGCTTTTTTAAAAAATAGAATCTGATGAATATTTTAATTCCTTCAGCTTTTGCTGTTATGTCTCCCTTTTCATTTCTGTTTTTACCCCCTTTTGATACAGTCTCTGTACACTCTTGTTTTGTCTTGCTAAGGGTTTATCAATCTCATTAATTTTCTCAAAGAACCAACTCCTGGTTTTGTTGATTCTTTGTATTGTTCATTTTGTTTCTACTTGCTTGATTTCAGGCCTGAGACTGATTGTGTCCTTTAATCTACTCCTCTTGGGAGTTTTTGCTTTTTTTTTTTTTTTTCTTGAACTTTTAGGTATACTGTTAAGCTACTAGTGTATGCTCTCTCCAATTTTCGTCATAGCACTGCTTTCAATGTGTCCCAAAAGTTTTGATACATTCTGCCCACATGTTCATTAAATTCTAAGTCTTTACTTTTTTCTTAATTTCTTCCCTGATAAAGTTATCATTTGGTTGAGAGTTTTTCAGTTTTCATGTCTATGTCAGATTTGTGTTGCTTTTGTTGTTATTGAAGACTAGCTTTATTGCATGGTTATAGAATTCATATGATTATTTTAGTCTTCTTATAAAGGATAAGGTTTGTGTCAGATTATATGATTAGTTTTAAAAAAGCATTATGACGCGCTAAGATTGTACACACACACACACACACACACACACACACACACACACACACACACACATACACATTGGTTTAGGCTGAAATGTTCTTTGGATATCTGTTAAAACCATTTGGTTCATTAGTTTTGTTAGCTTCCCTGTGTCTTTGTTAGTTTCTTTGTCGATGATTTGTCCATTGGTGAGAGTGGTGTTTTGAAGTATCCCACTATTATTATGTGAGGTACAATGTGTGCTTTCAGCTTTACTAATGTTTCTTTTATAAATATGGGTGCCCTTGCATTTGGGGCACAGATTTCAGAAATTAGGGTTCATCTTGATATATTTTTCCTTTAGTGTGTATGAAGTGTCTTTTCTGATCCTTTTTGATCACTGTTGATGAAAGTCGATTTTAACCAATATAAGAATGACTAATGCAGCTCGTTTTTTTGTTTGTTTGTTTGTTTTGTTTTTTTAACATGGAAAAAAAATTCTATTCTTTCACACTGAGGGAGTGTTTGTCTTTTTTTTCTTATGTGTGTCTCTGGTAAGCAGCAAAATAATGGGTCTTGTTTATGTATCCAGTCTGTTAGCTTACATTTTTTTTTTGTTTTTTGTTTTTTTTTAATTGAAGAATTGACTCCACTGATGTTAATACTTATTAAGGAGTAATCATTACTGCTTCCTGTTATATTTCTTGTTAGAAGTGTAATGATATTTGCATGTCTGTCTTCTTTTGAGTTTGTTGTAATAAGATCAATTTCTTACTTTTGGGAGATGTAATTTATACAACTTGTCTTGGAGTTTTTCATCTATTATTCTTTGTAGCTCTGAATTTGTGGAAAGATAACACTTAAATTTTGATTTGCCATGGAACATCTTGGTTTCTCCAACTACCATAATTGAGAGTTTTGCTAGTTTTGCCTGGCCTACATGCTACTTGACCTTTTTTCCCTATAGCTTTTAATATTCGTTCTTTGTGCATTTGGTGTGCTGATTATAATATTAGAGTAAGGAATTATTTTCTTGTCAAAGCTATTTGGGGTTTTGTAGACATCTTTGTTTTTATGGGCATGCCATTCTTCAGTTTAGAGAAGTTTCTATAATTCTGTTGAAGACGTTTACTAGCCCTTTGAGTTGGGAATCTTTTGTTCTCTTCTGTATCTATTACTATTAGGCTTTATCTTTTCATTGTGTCCCGAATATCCTGGATGTCCTGGGTTAAGAGATTTTTGCATTTTGCCTTTTCTCTGACCATTCTGTTAGTATTCTCTATAATATCACTTACAACCAAGATATTTTTTATCTCTTGTATTCTGTTTTCGATTCTTGTATTTGTGACTCCTGGTATTCTTCCATGTATTTTATTTCCAGGCTTGTCTCACTTTTTTATTTCTTTATTGTTTCTGTTTCCAATTTTAGATCCTGAATGGTTTTGTTGAATTTCTTTACCTCTTTGTTTCTATTTTCCTGAACTTCTTTAAGGAATGTATGTTTCCTCTTTAAGGGCTTCGACCTGTTTATCTGTGTTCTCCTGTATTGCTTAAATGGAGTTATTTATGTCCTTCTTGAAGTCCTCTATTGTCATCATGAGATAGGATTTTAGGTCAAAATCTTTCTTTTGAAATGTGTTGAGGCATCAAGGACTTGCTTTTTTGGGAGAATTGGGTTTCGATGATTCCAAGTAGCATTGGTATCTCTTGCTGATGTTCTTGTGGTTGTCTCTTACCATCTGGTTATCTCTGGTGTTAGTTGGTCTTGCTGTCTCTGACAGGAGCTTGTCCTTACCGTGAACCTGTGAGCCTGTGAGCTTGGGTATGTCAACAATCGTGGAGGAACACATTTTCTCTGGGGAGGATTGAGGAACAATTTAGCTCCTGGATACAGATGGAAACCAGAAGGATCCTCTACTCTTGACATTTAAATTGTCAATAACATACACTGTGGAGACAGACATACTTGTGTTTGAATCTATTGTAATTTAACATCCATCTGAAAATGGGACAACACCTGATCTTTTTCTTCCAATTATAAAATCAATAGCCCCATTACAAGCCTAACCACGTGTTAACCAAAGGACTAGTATCTTTGACCTTAAAGTAAAATCCTTGGGAATTAAAAGAACAATGGGCAAATACTTTGATTCGGGGCAAACAAACCCTGTGCTGCACAGGATTAGATTGTTCCTGTTGTCCATTGCAATGCGTGCTTGAGGTCTTGAAATCCTATTTTTTTTTTTTTTTTTTGATCTGGTTGCTTGTGTTTGCTGTAAGATACAAAGGCATATTAATTTATTTGGCATTGTCTGTTTGTTTTGTTGGTAATCAAATGTCTTTTTGACATTAACTACCCTTGTAGAAAAATAATTAGGTGTTGACTCTGGGAATGTTTACCTTTTTATTTTCTTAAAGGACTCTCAGAACCACAAAATTGGACAAAAAACACAGGAAGTGTTTTACTTTTGACATTAATTATCCAAAATTATGGAGTGTAATCTCTGCCAAGGACAATGTGGACAACCCTTCAAACACTATCTCATTAACTTTTAATTCTGAATATATTTTCTAAAAATTATTCTATTCCTAATGGTGATCTCTGTGCCTGTATGAAGTAATATAAAGAGTTATAAACACACATGCCAAGTCAGTAGAAAGTACATACCTCCTCCCATCTTGTAAGAGTTGTAAAATTGTACATGTGAGATAAGAACCTTAGAATGGGATGGGTCTTAGGCTCCGTGCATCAGTGGTATTTAAATGACTCATTAAGAGTAAGCAGAACTTTACAAGTAAGGTTTTACAGTGACCATGGTACATGGTAATCAGAAGAGACCACATAGTAAGGAAGATAATGAAGAGTCCTAAACTGAGATCTTCAGTTGGCAATTAGTATCAGTATTATAATATTTTAAATACCCATGAGACACTAACAAGAAATATATGTTTATATTTTACACACACACACACACACACACACACCCACACATACAAATTTTTACAAGAATAAATAAACGTGTCTTATTTACAATCCTAAATCATGTTTTTGTCATTGTCACTGCTTTTCATGCTAGACTGTTTCTCAAAGACAACTTTTAGCAAACAGTCTTTCTTTCATTGTATTGTCAGAGACATCTTCAGCCAAGTGGTTTGCATTGGTATTTCTCATGGTATTTCAAAAGTCAGACATATTGCTTATGTGACCTGTCTCCATATGTACTTTATTTTTTATCCTATACCTCAAGAGTGAGTAGACACTGTATTATTTTATACAACAATATGAATTGTCTTGTCCAGGGTTTTCTTGTGCCCTTTTCTTATCTTTATGAGAATCACACACAAGAGTGATAAATACATGTGTGGAAAATCCATGCATAATAATAAACACTAAAGTAAATGTCAAAGCAATAAGAAGGCCCCAGGTATTTTATCCATGTCTTTTCTTACTGTGGGAAAACATAGAAAATGAACACGTATTAAAGAGTTATCTGGGCCTCATCAGATGCCAAGTATGAACAAACCTTTTTCTTAAGCTTACCTTGAAAATGGCTTTTGTCACTTCAGTTTGAAAGTATGCGCATAAGTCTTGCCTTGTGGTTTGCTGCAGAGAAATAGGAAATGGGCAGCCCATTTCCTATTGTCCAACAGTGCACAATATCTGGCCTTATAATCTTTATAAGATTTTGAGTCAATGCTGATTACACAGAAGTTCTAGTTAAACAATCATTGTCTATATGTTAACTGTAATATCCATATGGTTCCCTACAATAAACACCCTGGCTACCAAATACAGTGCAATGCCGTCCACTACACAACATTATGAGCAAAAAGTTCTGTGTCATTACATAGTCTTGAGAAGGGAAGAATCAGAAACTTAGCTACCATTTTTTTTAGTGAAGCCATCTCCAAGGTTGGTGAGGACACTCTGGTCAACTGTAAACTCACCCCCAGTTTATAGCAACACAGAAGTAAGTTTTTACACTAGATTCTTGCACCATACTTCTGGGAAGCCTGAATAATGTGTTAAGAAGAAATTAATTTAGTTTAGTTAAAACTGATAAAACAGTTACTGGATAACCAGATCTCTAGCCAAGATTAGTTAGTCAGTTTATCCTTCATTGCTGCTATGGTGGGAATAAATTCTAATGATTTCCCAACATTTTAAAGATATTCTTTAGTAGTTAATTTATAAGAGTATAAGATGCCCAAATTACTCCATGCCATAGTGATTTTTCTTTTAGAAATTAAGAGATAAACTCATATGAATCACACAAATATTTTAGTATGATTCTGGTAAACCTTGGTTTTTTTTAAATTGGGTAAAAATTCATAAACTTATAAAAAATAATGGCTGACCCTCCAGTGCTGATTTTTTTTTCTTATATTCTACTTCAATTGAATAAATCTTTGATTTAAGTTTCTTAGGAATTGACATAAGACCTTGGTGTGAGAGACTGTGAGGCAGTATGGAAGTACACTGTCTTCTATAAAAGTTTGTAGGGTGTGTACCTGATTATTGATGATTTTATCAAAGTCTCACATTTGTATTGATTAGTCTTTTGTACCTACTTGCATTGTGGAGGTAAATAGTAGAAAAGCCTAGGAAATGTTTGTTAGAGTATGAAGTAGGACTGTTGGCTAAATTAACTATTTGTGATAATGAAAGTGGTAATAGTTTATAGAAAGTATCCCTTCTGGTGTCCTCGAGGATATATATGTATAATCAACAAACAGAGAAGCAGAATCCCAGAAAGCATCTCATTCATTTCAATATTTGTGGTGAATTTATTCTAGAAAGTGGTACCTATCTCAGCATAGTGAATCCCCTGTCATTAGCAATGCAGAAATAGCTCTTGGTTCAAAACCAGCCTTTATCAATATATGGACATGTTTTACGCCATCTTGAAGCTACAGTAGTTCTCTGGTTGCTGGTTACAAATATTCATTGAAAGTGCCCATAATAATCATTAAATCTTTAAGTGTTAGTAACTATCTGAGATCATGAATACAACACTGACTACATTTTGGGTACATGACTTTTCCCTTGTTTTCTAATTACAAGATACTTGTGACTGATAAAAATATTCTTCTTTTGATGGTATGAAGTACCTTATCTAATTATGATTATGGATTATGAATCTGAGTCTCTCCTCTTGAGGTAGCATAGAAGACAAACCTTTAAAAAGCTAAAATGCTTCCTGAAGGACATTACTTTTGTGTAAAGTGATTGCAGTCATCAGTAAAATTATATGAGAGAATAAAACAGCTCATTACAGTAGAGCCAGGCTTATCTACTTTATAAGCACCAATAAATTAATTATTAAAGGTGAAGACATTTAAAGAATTTTTAAAGCATTCCATTAAGGTCAAAGTGAATAAGGCTCAAGTTGAAATGGTATTAACCAATATCTGATTTGACATAAGGCCCAATCTTCTAGATGGAACCCATATCAAATAATTCTTGGATGGCTAATAATCTGAGACTAGACAATTCAGGGACCCAGGGTAAATTTAAATACTACTGCTTTCTAAAGAAACATGTGGGTCAGGCATGGTAGTACATGCCTTTCACCCTCCCACTTGAGTGGCTGTAGGCTGATCTCTGTAAATTTGAGTACAGCCTTGTCTAGGGTGCATTATGGAAGAGCCAGGGATATATACATAGAGATACACTGTCTTAAAGTTAAAAAGAAAGAAGGAAGGAAAGAAAGAAAGAAGGAAGGGAAAGAGAGAAAGAAAGAAAGAAAGAAGAAGATGAAAAAGAAAAAAGTCATAGCAAAAATATATTTTGCTATATTCATTGATAACATTAGAGAGATGCCTTGCTCATCAATAATTTCAAAAGGACTGAGCATGGGGTCCCCAACTGAGGAGTTGTAGAGAGAACTGTAGGAGCTGAAGAAATTCTTAACCCATAGGAAGAATAACAATATCAACCAACCAGATACTCCAGAGGTCCCAGGGACTAAACCACCGATCAAAGATTTCACATGGAGTGACCCATGGCATCAGCCACATATAAAATAGTGGATGGCCTTGTTGGACTTCAGTTGGTGGAGAGAACCTTGGTCCTGTGAAGGCTTGAAACCCCAGGGTAGGGTAATTCCACGGTGTTGATGTAGAAGTGGGTGGGTGAGTGGGGGGGCATGTTAATAGCAGCAGGCAGGGGGATGGTGTAGTGGGTTGTTGGAGGGAAAAGCAAGAAAAGGAATAACATTTGAAATATAAATATATAAAATGTCTCGTAAAAGAAAGAAAGGAAAACATTCTCCCTGACAAGTGGGTACAAATGTAGTGACCAACAACCTAACAGTATGTAGGGTAATGGACCCTGAAGCACTCTGCCAGAAAAAGGTGTCTCCAAGAAATCCTTCCCCACAGGGCTGAAGAATCCTGGCAGAAAAGAAGAAGAAAGGAGTTTCAGAGCCAGGAGGGATGGAAGACACCAAGGAAACAAGACTCTTTAAATAAACAGGACTAATTGAACTCACAGAGACTCAGGCAGCAGGCACACGGCCCAAGCAGATCATTAACCAATGGTGTCCTAGAGCCGAAAGGACAATAGATACATGCTTTCATTTCTAACATAGAACCCATCTGCCAGTAACAATTGTTTTTCAAGGGAGTTTCATTGAGGAAACATCTCTTTTAGTGTAGCCTGCATGTGTAGCACTAGACAGCCAACAAGAAGCAAACTCAACCACATCTCTGGAAGTTCTCTGTCTCATAATTTAGTGTCATGACTCTGTTTGTTTTTTAATGTATCTTAATTCTGAATATATAAATAATACATATACACATATTAATAAAATATTAAATATAAATTATATATGATGCATATATACACACACACAAACACACATACCTCTTTTTTCTCTTTACCCTGTAGTTTTATATTATATTATACATTCCAGGCTAGTGGTTTTATGGAATTCCTGAGTGCTCTAACAGTTGGGTGTCTACTTTATGGGTTTTTCCTTTCTGTCTGTTTGTTTGTTTGTCTTGTCCTATTCTGATAGTTCTTGTTTTATCTCATTATATTTTATTTTAGTGTTATCTTTTAGAAGACTGTTGGGTTCTTTAATGAGAGACAAAAGAGGTGTTGATTGTATGGAAATGAAGGTGGAAAGGAACTGGAGGAATAGAAGATAGGAAAGCCAAAATCAGGACATATTATGTGAGAATAATATATTTTTAACTTATAAAAGAGAAAATATTCTGGCCTCTGTATTGATTCATGATGTCTTTTGGTAATTTGATCAGGTAACTATGATATGAGACATGGAAGTAAGGACTAAGTCAGTATTCAAACTTCATGATCTCCCTCTGCCATTGACTGTGACTTTAGTTAAGGCACACCCTTTAGTCATGGTAAACAGTTGTTGTAAATGTGAATAAAAGATGAAGAAATCTAGATTATATGAGATGTAAATGAACATTTATTAATGGTCCAGGAAAATATATTAGATTAGAGCAAGGAGCTTATAGTTGATTTTCCATTTGTTCATGGGAGTAGTTAATTTCGATGTTCCTAGAACACTAATTTCTGCCAGTAGGTAAGCGATAAAATTTTTCTGTCTAGTATATCCTGGGCTAAGAGTGCAGCAAGTAGAAAGTGTCTCCACCACTGAAAAAAGTCTAACTATAGCCAAGTTACTTAAGCCCACGGCCTGTTACTATCTTAGAAAAAGTCCCATAATACAAGAGACCTCTAAAGATCATTAAAATCTTTGCATAAAGTACATGAATGTGCTCTAAATTAGTGCATATTCTATGATATTTGCAAAATAAATAGTCATTTCAATGTTTCTTGTTTATATATAACCATTTCTCAACAAATTTGCAGTTGTTAAAGCTGGGCTTTGCAGTATAGTGTATATATGCTAGGAAAAATATATTTCTTCTGAGTTAGAGGGTAAGGTTTTTACATCTTACACTTCCAGTTCCTCTTATCTTTTCCCCGTTTTTCTCACTTATTTTTCTGTGTGAACAAAACTAAAACCTATAGGAGGATTAACTCAGTGCAAACCTAGAAGAGTCCCAGAATTCTTTTGCAAGAAACACCCACATCCATCTCAGTCAGCATGGACAGGTTTGGACATAGGTTTTCAGGTCTCCCATGGCCGAAGGTCTCTCTTACTGTATAAGGAACTCATCTTATTTGGATAACTGAAGAGTTCCACCACCAAACTTTTCACTCTTACCCTTCCAGTTGTTAGTTCCCAGGCACATTTTCAGATGCAGCAATATATGCATATATATGATAACACATAGGGCTGCCTAAGTTCTGAAAGATCTAAGGCTCATCTCAAAGGAGAAAGTATAAGATGTATCTATGGGCTCATCTGTGAGTCATTTACCCAATGATGGAATCAGGTTAATTAATTAAACACTCCCTGACAAGTATAGAATGTTCACAAATGCTTAATTCCAAGTGAAATTGAGATTATCCTTTCTTGTCTCACAATAAGGGATTTGTCTCCTTGGTTCCTTCTAGCTATAAAAAGGAATCACTACCTTAACTTTACATATGCACCGGGTTCATGAGTAACAGTGACTGTAATATCTGTTTAAAAGCAGGTAGCCCATTTAGTGTCCAGTCCTGTAATCCTGAGCCGACTCATCATCGCATTAACCATCATACACCTCCTGTATGATGTGTCATGGGTAAAGTCACATCTTTTTTTTCTCTCTCATTCAACTCAACCTTCTAAATTTAGAACCACTACTTTCGAGAGCTGAATATGGAGCCCCCATGTCATTTTCCATAACTTTTAGTTAGTGTAGACATCCTTCTGTCCCTGATCCACACCCCAGGCAGAGACCTTGAGACTGGAAACCAGTATAGCCAAAACCACCTTCCTCAGGGGCTGAGTGACATGAAGGTTTTGTTTTTCTTTGTTTGTTTACTTATTGTATTAGCACTATTATTTCCTGGGCTGAATTTGAGTCCTTCTGTAAGTTCTATCTGCAGACTTCTGCTCTTTTTCTGGGACCAAGATTACTTTTAATTATCTAAGGTGAAGAATCTTTAAAAATTGACAGCCATTTTACTTTATTTTTTCTTCTGTGTCTTTTATGGATGTGCCATTTGGAGTTCTGGTCTCACTGGAGTCATGAGGCCGGGTTTCACGGCAGGTCATTCTGAACAGCCCTGAGAGTTTTTACATCAGTTGTAAAGCCCTGATGATCTTGAGGCTAGTACAACTGTTACTTATTGTTATGTCTCTACACAAAATGAGTGTACAAGAGCTGTGAGTGGACAATACGTCCCTTACCTTAAAACACTGTGTGTCACCTAAAAGTCATTTCAGGTTTGAAAAGAAGAGTAAATGCAATGCATTAATCTTTAGTAAAAATAGAGGCATTCAATCCATGTAAACAATCCAAATGCCATATATACATTCACGATTTGTTTTCAAAATAAAAAGGACTGAGGACACCAAGATAACACACCAATAGAATAAACTAAGCAGTGCTCACAGAAGCTAAAATGACAATCATGGACCCTGTGTGAGTATAAGCCCAGACTTCTACATATACATAATAATTGTATAGCTTTTTGTCCTTGTGGTACCCCTAACTGCATGAGTGAGGGGTGTCTTTGTCTCTTTTATGTGTGTTAGAGATGTTTCCTCCTACTTGATCCACCTTGTCCAGCCTTGACATGAGGTTTGTGCAAAGTCTTACTGTAATTTCTTATTGTAATTTATTGTGTCATGTTCAGATGATATTGCTGAGGAGTCTGCTGTGCTTGTTTTTGTCTTGCTTTGTATTGAAGGGAAGCTAAGGAAGAGTGGATCTAGGGGATGCAGGACACCGAGGTCAGATGGGGGAAAGGGATACAGGAAAAACTGTGGTCGTAACGTAATCTATGTAAAGAATAAAATAAAAACAAAACAAAATAAAATAAAAGCAGGCAAGGCTTTCCATGGCAAACAACAAACCACTACAAAACCTTTGATCTAAAATTTGTCCTGCAATATGATGTGCTGGGATGGCCAGATAATGACTGGTCCAGCCCGAGACACATCCCATAAGAAGGAGCTCAGAATTGACACCACATGGAATGCCAAGAACCAGTTGCTGGATAACCCAAAAAACTAGGATAAACAAAATGGGACCAGAAAAAAAAGGCAAAGAAATGATTTTTAATGATCCTCTGGATACTCACAGACTGAAGCCCAGTGTAACTGTTATTAGAGAGGCTTTATCCAGAAACTGATGGAAACTAAAGCAGAGACCCACAGGCAATGATTAGGCAGAGCTTGGCTAATTCTTCCAAAGAGGAAAAAGAAGAATTGTGAGAGCCAAAGAGAGGACTCAAGAAAACCAAAAGTAAAGCCACAGAATAAACTAACAAGCGATCATATGCACTCACACAGAAAGAACTGTCAATCAATGAATCTGTCCAGGTCTGACCTATGTTCTTTGCTTATATAATATGGTTTTGTAGCATTGTGTTTTGGTGAACTTCTAAGAGTGAAAGTAAGGTGTCTTCTACAACCATTTTCCCCTGCTTTAAGAACTCATTTTCTCCTACTGTTTGGCCTCATGCAGCCTTAACATAAGGAGATGTACCTAGTTGTATTGTAATGTGATGTGCTATGCTTGGTTGACATCCTGAGAGGCCTGCCATTTTCTGAAGAGAAATGAAAAAGGAGTGGATTAGGAGGAGGAGGGAGGACCTGGGGTGAGAGGAGACAGGAAATACAGTTGTCGAGATGTAATATGTGTGTGTGTGTGTGTGTGTGTGTGTGTGTATTATTTATTATAATGAATATTTGTTTATTATATGTAATGTTGTCTATATGCAATATAATATATATATAACAATTTTTAAAATGTAATAAAATTAAATACAATTTACCTTTTTGGGTTTCCATATATACAGTGTATATTTAGGAATACTTTTTGAAAGTGCATAATCTGTGTAGATCTTCATCTGAGCCTTTGAGTAGTATAATTTTTCCCATAAATTGTGAGTTACTTTTAGATATTATCAACATGGCTACACATAACAAAATTACTAATGTATTTTAACTTAATTTCATATTGTAATTCTTAATCTCCTAATTTGATAATTGTGAGGCTGTTGGATTTTTTGTGTGTTTGAGGTAGTAATAAAAATCTCTGGCTTTTAGCAGAGCAGAAGCCACAGCTAAATTAAAATGTCTTTTTGTGGAATTTTGATCTCCCTGCCAAATATGTAAATAGAATTTAAGAAAAAAACTAAGCATAGTGACACATATCTGTAATTATAACACTCGGGAGTCTGAGGAAGGTGGGAGTTCTAGGGCAAGCACAGAGGAAGGAGGAAAGAAGGAAGGAAGAGCAGGGAGAGAGGGAAGGAAGTAAAAATTTGGGGTGTGAGGGAGAAGGGCAGAACAGGATGGAGGGAGAAAGAAAGGAATGAAGGACAAAAGAGGAAGGAATGAACACAGGAAAAAAGGAAGGAAGTAAGAAGGTGGGGTATGAAGGAGAAAGGTAAGGAGGGAGGGAGGGAAAAAGGAAAAAAAGGAAAGAGAAAAGAAGAAGAAAGGGAAGAAGGAAGGAAGGAGGGAAGGAAGGAAAGAAGGAAGGCAGGCCAGAGAGAAAGGAAGGAGCTAACAACCAGTTACTAGTGGTTTATTGTACTTTTTCAGAATGTTTTTCTTCACTTACTAAACCACCACCTAGGAAGTAAATGTAATATATTCAGTTCTTACATGGGAAAAGAAGGTAGAGTTGTTTGGTTGTTGCATCATACTAGGGCTCATGAATCTCTTCAATAAAGCCACACTTTCCTTCTAGGATCTAGAATGAGTTGCAGAGGGTTATGTCTAAATCCTTACTCGGATCAGTAGTAATGCCCTGAATAGAGCTAGACTTAGTTAACTGAAGGAGATCTGAATAGGTAGGTGTTGTTGACACAACAGCAAAAGCTTTCATATTGAAGGGAACCAGAGCTAATTTATTTTAAAGCTATTTGACATAACCAAATCCAGAAGAAAATGATTTAGGTTACACAAATTTCTTCTACCAACATGAAAGTATATCATGAAGTTTTTATAGTCATATGGGGCACAGAAAGTCAAAAATATATTTCTGGTATATCAGATGACAGGTATTGCAATATGGGAAAGCCTTTCTACAGACCTAAGAAGATATCTGATGACAGTCTTAACTCTTAGATTGGTCTTGTAATACCCTAAAATAATCTCTAGGTTATGCTTGTCCAAAGCGCAGGTAACTTCCTGGAATGATCAGAGTTTAAGGTTTTGAAAAATAACAAAGAATCATGGGAAAGAAAGGTGACTTATATGCTTGTCCTTATAAACTTAACATGGGCGAGGGGACATCTTCAACTGAGAAATATCTGGAAATTATCCTGTTCAAAGTTCATCTCTTGGTAATTATTTAATATTTAATAAAATTTGCTTTAAAATTGGCTCAGAATGGTAAAAGTGAGGTTTTTCCCCACAGCAAATCTCAGAATTAACAGGTAAACTTTAGTTGCATGTTAATATATTTTATGTTTAATCTATTATCAGATGTTAGCTCACAGAAAGGACAAGAAATGTTTTTTTTTTACTGTGGTCTTGGACTAGAACCAAACTCAAGAAAAAATATTTAGTGTCTGTACCAGCAGCATTCCCACCCCGCCACAGTACTGATATTCTAATAGTCAGTATCCGTAGACACAGATTCTATCCAAGAACTTTTACTCACAATTTCTTGATTTAGATCATAGTTATGAATCACAACCAGGGCAAACTTCATTCATAGGAGGAGAAAACACACTCAGGCCAATAAGATGGGAACAGAAATTGAGAGAAATCTGTTTCTGCCCCCAAATGAATAAAGTTGGTCATTAGGCAAAAATGACCCCTTCTTGTGAGGGGGTTGAAGGTATAGAAGAAGTACAATCAGTTTGGATTAATACAAATGAAAAATGAGGGCTTGTGTACCAGTGTGACTGCAAACCAAAAAATGCTTTCTTTGAGTGAAAGGCAGAATCTGCCACGACAGAAGTCTTTGCTTCCCTATAGTATGGTAGAACCATCAGTTTGACACTCAGGTCTATATGAGGCTCATGATTGAAGCTAAAATTAATCAAGAAATCGGATGTTTGACATTGTGATGATTCTCAGGTTGTATTTATAACCAAATCTGGAAAGCTTGTAGTGATGTGTAATATCAATGTGTATATTTTGATAAAGGAATGACATTACAGGTTTACACTTGCTCGCTTCTCTAATTTTCTCTAAAATAAATACTTCTTTTCACAATATTGTATTTCATAGGCAGCATTGTTCTTGAACATTTACAAGAGAAGTTTGCTATTTATTTGTTGCCCACTTTAAAAAATAAATCTGCAAATCTTCCTTTGGGATTTACTTAGGCAGTTGTCTTTTATATCCCAAGGCACTTCCCTTCCCACCTGTTCAGGAAATGTAAGCCTAGCATTACAGCGATTTGAAGTTGAAGCAGACAAGCATTCAAGTGTGACAGCAACTCCACTGTTACTCCCCAGGCTGTTAAACCTGTCATTTCCCCAAACAGCCTCAGACCAAACTTTATTTAATTGGTTAAGCATGAGAAAAGAAAATATCCAGGTATGCTGTACGATTCACTCCATTCTCTCTCTCTCTCTCTCTCTCTCTCTCTCTCTCTCTCTCTCTCTCTCTCTCTCTCTCTCTCTCTCCCTCCCTCCCTCCCTCCCTCCCTCCCTCCCTCCCTCCCTCCCTCCCTCCCTCCCTCCCTCCTCCTCTCTCTCTCTCTCTCTCTCTCTCTCTCTCTCTCTCTCTCTCTCTCTCTCTCTCTCTCTCTCTCTTTCCCTGTCTGAAGCCCATTGCTATTTGCTAACATTGAAGTCAAGATAAATTACTAGACAAGAGGACTCAATGACAATCAGAGATTCTACCGAAATCACAATGTTGTGAAATCTCAAGTAGGAAAATCATAACCACAGTGAGATGTTAAAGGATCTTACACATCTTTCTAAACACAATTTATAAATTTTCTGAATAAATTGCTCATTAACCTAAAGTTAGAACATAAATATAGATTTGTAGGCCCTTTTTCAGGGACTTGTTTCTTGTTGTTCTTTGATGCTGTCATATGGAAGATAATGGTTTTATTTTGATTATGTGTGTGTATCTTGGCAAGTGCAGGCCATGGCAAGTTTACTGAGATAAGATATCAACTGTTGTCATCAGCTCCTGTCTTTGTTCACAGGTTTTCAGGATCAAACTCACATTCTCAGGGGAGTGTACCCAGTGCTTTGACCTGTAGCACCATACATAGGGCACACGTGAGACTATTATTTTGGCTCTTAGGTTCTGTAGCTCCTAGATCATGTAGCCTGTAAACAGGATGTGGGTGGCATACAGAGTCGTTATTCTTGTTTTAAGATGGCTGGCAGTTGGGTAGTTGGGATGGCGTAAGTGGGGATGTAGTTGTGGGGGCAAAATCATCAAAGGAATGCTGCTCTTTGCAGTTTCCATCATTCATCATCAATCCATTAGTGTATTTGGTTAGAACCTTCATGAAGCAGTGATTACTAGACGATTGATTTCAGCAGCTAGAGATCAAGCCTTGAACACCTGGGGATATTTCACTCTCAAACTTTAGTACAATTTTGTCCCTGTCTTATAATTTATATATGAATCTAGTAAATAAAAACTTCCCAGTGCAGAACAGTTATTGTGCAAACCTTTAAGCCAAGCACGTTGGAGACAGAGGCAGACAGATCTCTGAATTCGAGGCCTGGCTGGTCTACATAGTGGGTTCCTGAACAGCCAGGGCTGTGTAGAACATCCATGCTTTAAAAACAAAATACAAAAAGAAGAAGAAGGTGTGGAGAAGAAGAAGGAAAAGAAGGAGAAAGTGGAGAAAAAGGAGGAAAGGAAGAAGAGGAGATACCCAACATTATCGACTTTTACTTCTAAAAATTATACAACAATGAAAATAATAATCTTTATTATATTCAGTCACCCTTTATCACAATGATTCAGAATGAGAAACAATTTGTTTTAGGGTTAGATTTGTTTTAGGTATAGAAGAGAAGGGGAAGGTGTCTAGCTTATAGCTAATCAATACTACAGAAAGCAAAACTACTCAAATCTCTGTGTTTTGTTCATGAAGATCCCTCTGACATTACAGTAGTTGCTTGTTTTGGTCAATAGATGACATTATTCATTCAAAGCTAAATAACTTTTTCTTTCCTTTTTATTTTAGTTGTTGTTGTGCTTGTTATAGGATTTTATTACATAGCCCTAGCTGACTGTCCTAGAAGTAGCTCTATAAACCAGACAGGCCTCACACTCAGAGAGATCTACCGGCCTCTGTCTTCCCATTGCTGAGATTAGAGGAATGCATCACCACACATAATAAAATTCTTGTAAGAGTTTATTTTCTTTTAGAATGTTTCTACCACATGAACAAATGTTGGCTGGCTGTTCAAAGTATTGTCTTAGGTTTGTGAAAAGTACCTCATTCAACTATTTTAGAGATGTGAAACTTCCAAACATGAGGGAGCACAGACATTATAAACACTTATGTGACCATGACTGTACAGCTAAATGGGACCCACTGGTGCTACTGGACTCTGTAGAATTTATCAGCAACCCCCAGACTCACGAAAGATGTTTAATATTGACATTTTATGGTTCTTAGTTACAAATCATAGGTTTTACAAATGATTACTGGCACATGAAATGTGGAAAATGCTCATTAAATGTTAACTACATACATTGATACTCCATTGACTCTAATATGCTTTATTAATAGTGATTTCTGTCTTTTCTAGAAACTGCTGTAAATAGTTTCCATGTGGTAACACTAAAACTGCTACCTTCCACATTTTGTAAGAAAAATTTTAATTCAAAGATAACAAATTGCAGAATACTTACTCATTGTGAGTTTGTGGGAAAAGTGAATATTTCAAGCTGACAATGTAGATCACTAGAATTCCAAGCTTCAAAAAGAAGAGTGCTCTACCTATGAAGCAGTCCCCTCCATTGAATCAGGTTATTGCTGTTTGTTTGTTTCTTTATTTTCTTAAGTAACCAGAAAGGTGCACTGTGGACTATTCACACGAGATTTTCAATTGTCTAAATATCACAAGGGCACATTCATCTGAGACAAAGCCTTTTTTCTCCCACATTTGCACTTTGAAGAGATAAAATGTCATCCCTTGGGCCTCTTTCTACTGAATTAAGATTGTGTTTAATTATGCTGCACATAAGTGGTATGGGGCATTGAGAGAGGGTTTAAACACTGCAATTATAGGGACAGTCAGGGAGAATTTAAATCCAGCAATTAAAAGTATACATTGTATGTTTTGCATTTTATGTTTCACTGCAGTTGATGTACCATTCAGGGATAAATTAATATGCTATTCCATTGTCACAGTCTTTCGTAATCCCAAGAGATAAGAGCAATTAATGTTTGGTTTGTACACTTTTAATAAAAATTTATAGACATCACAAGAAAATGAACTGTGGCTTTATGGTGCCTAAGGAATTTATGGCTTTACATTATTTGCTTTGAGTACTATATGTGGCACAAAATAATCTTCATTTACAAAAGAAAGGTGTTCAAAGTCATATTGGATTTTTGATGAAAATATAGATAAATTATAAAAGCTTCTCCAAAACAACTTATAGGCTATGTTGGTATTTACAGCAATTCTAATCTAAAAAGTTGTGGGTGTTTAAAGTGTACTGTCGATTGTAAACAACTTGAAAGCCAAGTTTCTCAGCTAAGAAGAATAATTGCTGAGCCACTCAGGGATGAGATTACAGTGTTTTGTCTTTCTGAGTAAAGTCCAGCTACTTTCTGCAGCTGATTCTAGGAACATACTATTGCCTCATGAGCTGATTTGAAATCTAAGATATAAATAATCTACTTTACGTAAAATTCAGTGTTGACCAAAAGTTAGATTTCCTGACCGGATGGACTCAGTAGAACACAATTTTGTTGTGACAAATTCCTTGACCCAAGTAAATTGTGTACTTAGCATGTTCTATATGAACTGCACACAGCAGTTGGGCTCCCAAATATAATTTTGTCCTTTTATGGTGGGTAATAACTGATTCTGCTTTGTAAGAATGGTAAAGATTAGAAAGAAACCTCAATAAATAACTATATGGAAATATTAGTTTCTATTCTCTCACATTTCTTTTTATTTTCCTTGCTACATTATTAGGTAACATTCCTGAACTGTTTTCTATGAACC
The DNA here is from genome assembly GCF_963924665.1 of Micromys minutus. Lineage (NCBI taxonomy): Eukaryota > Metazoa > Chordata > Mammalia > Rodentia > Muridae > Micromys > Micromys minutus. Next base: position 9,524,529 of record NC_137971.1, read on the forward strand.
AGGCTATCGCTGTTACATCTCCCGGAGTGATGGGAATTGCTCATTCTTCAATGTCACAAGCTCCTACTTCTCGCAGTTGACTTAATATTTGTCTTTTGCTAAACTTATCCGAAGGGACTAGAATGGGCTTAAAGAATGGAACACCCAGTGGGTGTTAACATAGGCCACAGCTTCTTCCTTCTCTTGGAATTCTTCTTGACTATAGCTCATAAGAGAATAACACAAGCAAATATGAGGAAAAACTGCTAACAACTAGAAGAAATGCCCAGTGTTCCCATGGGACAATAATGCTCAATATTTAACATATATTTTCTCTGTGGCAACAAAATTAAGCAAGGATACCGTGATTTGTGTCCTCTGTAGCACAAGCAGAACATGGTCATTGTCATTCCTGAACTTCAGTCTCAAGGACATGTGAAACCATTCTGTGAGCTCATCTACCACCTTCTCACCCAGCCCCCCCCCCATAATCTTTCTGCACTTTTAGGTTAAAAAAAGCTGTTTGTGTTTGATTTGATAACTATATGCTTCACCCCAGCGGTGAAGAAAATGTGGTATTTGTAAATGTCATCAACAGCTGCATACCCATGAAAGTGAGATGGTTTGCAAGACAAAAAACAATATAAAACAAAGAAAAAAAAAAACAAAAAACAAAAACCCCAAAAAATCCCAACTTTACTAGCATTCATCTAAAAGTAATGTATATAGCTAATCAAATATAATTTATACTGATAAAGCTACCATTTTTGAAGATCAACAACGTCATCTTGATTTCTTGCTAGTATATAACGTATGCAATAATAATTTTAATATGTTATGCATAAATAGATGAGAAGTTTTGTGAAAATCCATCATTTATCTACACGAATATGACATCTGGAAACACAAATAAAATACTACCAAACTGAACTTATATAATTCATACTTAACTTGATATTTCCTCTTATTTTGTATCACTTAATCAAGATTAAAAATACCCCTCCACAAACACACACACACACACACACACACACACACACACACACACACACACACACACACACACAAAATAAACCCTGAATTTTGAAAACTGAGCATTTATCAGAATTGAAGGAACAACTTGGCTTCCTTGGCTTTCTCCAAGGGGAGATGGCAGAGAGTTTGGGTTTTTCTTTCCATGATTCATCCTGAAAAATTTACTCAACCCAGGAAATAAATATGCTATGTAAACTGTGATAGGGAGTTTTTGAATGTTATTAGCTAGAAGTAGATTATGTTTTCCTTTCTGGCAGCCAATTGGGAAGAAAAAATCAGAGTGTATATCTTTATCTTACGTTATATAGGTTTAAAATTCTCCATATATAATGTATATTTTATCAGCTGTAACAAGGTAACTGCCTTTAGCAGAAATATTCTGTTTCACAAGTAGTAACAGAAAACAGCTTCAAATCGGATTGATTAAGAACAAAATTGTTCTATAATAACTTTTTCATTTAAGAAAAGTGCTAAATATTTAGAAGGGCTATGCTCTCTTTGGTTAAAAAAATATATAATGCCTTTCACCAACTATTTCCTGTCTTTAGTGTGTCTTGATAGTCGAACATACCGTAGATCGTATCACTTCACCCGATCATGTTTCAGCAGGGAGATGTTTCTGGATCTGGAACTAGCATTTGATTTTTCTTTGTTTTACCTTATGCCATTTCAACAATGATTTTTATTGTTTGCTGAATTATATAGATCAACTGTGATAAGAACTGCATGGTATTGGTACAGAGACAGGCAGATAGATCAATGTAATAGAATCAAAGATTTAGGAATGAACCCACACACTTATGATCATTTGATCTGTGACAAGGGAACAAAAACATTCAATGGAAAAAGGACAACCTCTTCAACAAATGGTGCTGGTTCAACTGACAGTCAGCAATCAGAAGAATGAGAATCAGTTCTTTCTTAATTCCTTGTACAAAGCTCAAGTGCATGCACATTGAAGGCCTCCACATAAAACCAGGTACACTGAAAGTAATAGAACAGAAAGTGGGGAAGAAATTAGGACACATAGGCACAGGAAACAATTTCCAGAACAGAACACCAATAGCTTATGCTCTAAGTTCAAGAATAGACAAATAGGACCTCATGAAATTTCAAAGATCATGTAAGGGGGAAGGAAACTGTCAAAAGACAAACCAGCAACCTACAGGTTGGGAGAAGAAATTTACCAGTCCTATATCTGATAGAAAGCTAGTGTCCAATAAATACAATGAACTCAGGAAGTTAGAGTCTAGAGAGTCAAATAATCCTATTAAAAATGGAGTACACTAGCTCCCAATTACCCTCTTCACCTCAGTGCCTAGGGCTTCCCCTATATTGGGAAAATGTGCCTTCAGTGGACCAAGGATCTCTTCTCACATTGATGCGAGATACTGAGGGAGATGGAGACATGGGAGAGGGTTGGTGAAGGGATAACATTTCAAAAGTAAATACAGGGAATATCTAATAAAAAGAACAACAAAAATTTATATGACAGCATATGCTGGCTAGAATGTGAAAAAATGGGGTCTAGAGCTAAGCAAAGAATAATCAAGTGAGAAATGTCTAATGGCTGAGAAGCACATAAAGAAATGCTCAATATTCCTTATCATTAGGGAAATGCAAAATAAAACAACCCTAAGATTTTACCTTACACTATTTAGAATGGCTAAGAGCAAATATTCAGGTGACAGCAAATGTTGGTGAAGATGTGGAGAAAGAGGAGCATTCCACCACTGGTGGTGAAATTTTAAACTAGTAAAACCACTCTGGAAATTACTCTGGCAGTTTTTCAGAAGATTGGAAAAAGTAATACTACCTGGGCACCCAGCTATACCACTCCTAGGCATATACCCAAGTTAAGGTCTAACATCTATCAAGAACACATGTTTTACCATGTTCATAGCAGCCTTATTTTTAATAGTCAGAAGCTGGAAATAACCCAGATGTCCTTCAACAGAAGAATGGATACAGAATGTATGGTCCATTTACACAATGGAGCACTACTGAGCTATTAAAAGAGCTTCATAAAATTTCTAGGCAAATGGATGGAACTTGAAGCTATCATCTTGAGTGAAGTAACCCAGTCACAAAGGAACACTCATGGTATGTACTCACTGATAAACTGACAGTAATCCAAAAAGCTCAGAATACCCAAGAAACAATTCACGGAATTTATGAATCTCAAAGAGAAGAAAGGCCAGCAGGTGTATTCCTCAGTCTTTAGAAGGAAGAACAAAATGCTCAGGGGAGAAAACAAAGGCACAAATAGAGGAGCAGAGATTGAAGAAAAGATAATCCAGAAACTGCCTCATCTGTGGATCCACCCCACATGCCTCCATTAAACACAAGCAATATTGCTGATGCCAAGTAGTGCTTACTGGCAGGAACCTGATGTGGATGGCTCCTCAGAGGTTCTGCCAGAACCATACAGATATGGAGGAGGATACTCGAAACTAACCATCAGACTGAACACAAGGATTCCCATGATGAACCTGAAAGGTTTTGCAACCCTATGGGAAGAAAAATATGATCAGCTAACCAAACCTACCACAGCTCCCAGGGCTAAAGCACCAACCAATGAGTTTGCATGAAGAAGCCCATGGATCTAGGTTTATATGCTGCAGAGGATAGCATTTTCTGGCATTAATGAAAGAAGAGGCCTTTGGTCCAGTGAAGGCTAGTTTTCCCAGTGTAGGGGGAATGCCAATGTGCTGATGTGGGAGAGGGTAGTTGGGAGAGGAAGCACCATCATGGATGCAATGGGAGGGGGAGGGGGTATGAGTTTTGGGAAAGGGGATAAAATCTGAAATGAAAATACTGAGAATATCTTTTTTAAAAAGCCAGAAGATTCAAGGTTAATTGACTCTGTTGGTCTTTCTTTATAGTTCCTATCTCCTTTGGGGTTCACAATCCTTTTTTCTTCCTATTGTTTTTTAAGAGTCCGAATTTCTAACCTTTGTTTAGCTGTTTATATATATATCTGCCTGAATCAGCTACTGGGTGCAGCTTCTCAGAGGACAACTTTCTCCAGTCTGCAAGCATAACAAAGCATCATCAGTAGTGGTAGGGATTGGTGCTTGCCTATAGGAAGAGTCTCAAGTTGGGCAGGTTATCAGCTGGTGCTTCCCTCACTCTGCTCTATCGCCTGTTCCTAAATTTCTCTCTTGTAGACAGGAAAAAATTTGGATTCAAAGTTTTGTGGGTAGATTTATGTCTTTTTTTCCACTGAGACTCTGACTGGGCTACAAAAAGTGGCCACTTTAGTTTCTATATTCTCAATATAGTGAGTTACAGCTAAGTTTACCTCAGTGATTCTTGGGCACCTCCCTTATTTCAGATCTTGTTTTTTTCCTGGAGATGCCACTGACATCACAGCCCCTGACAGTTGCAGGTTTCCAATCATTTTCATGGCCATTTAGTCATCTCTCCTGTTTTTCCCCACACTTGATCCTGAACCCCTCCCATGCCTCCTCCCTCCTTGTTCTCTCTATTCATCTTTCTTTTTTTTTCCCTTTCTGAGTGATAGATAAGCTTTCTTACTTGGGCATTCCATTTTGTTCAGCTTCTTTGGGTCTGTGAGTTGAGCATGCATGATACTTGTATTTTGTGGTTAACATCTACTTATAAGTGAATGCATAGCATAAATGTTCTTTTGGGACTGGCTTGCCTCACACAGGATGCTATTCTCAAGATCCATCCTTTTTCCAACAAAATGATATCCTCATTTTAGGTAGCTGAATTGTATACCATTGTGTAGATGTACAACATTTTCTTTATCCATTCTTCAGCTGAGAAATATCTAAATCTGTTTCTTTTCCAGTTTCTGGCTGCTACAAATAAATTTTCTAACAACTTCATTGAGCATGTTTTTTTGTTAGATGCTAGAAAAGCTTTTGGGTATATGCCCATGACTGGTATAGCTAGTTCTTGAGGTAAAACAATGCCCAGTTTTCTAAGAAACTGCCAAGTCCATTTACAAAGTGGTTGTACAAGTTTGAATTCCCATCAGCAATGAAGAAGTGCTCCCCTTGCTCTACATCCTAACCAGCATGTTCTATCCATTGAGTTTTCAATTTTAGCTATTCTGTTGGGTGTAAGATGGAAACTTAGAGATGTATTGATTTATATTCTCTCAATGAATAATGACTATGAATATTTCTTTACGTACTTCTTGGTCATTTGGGATTTCTCTGTTGAGAATTCTGTTTAGTCCTCCTCTCTATTTTAAATTTTACTATTTTGTATCTTGGTGTCTAATTTCTTGAGTTGTTAGTAAATTTTGGATGCAAGCCCTCAGTCTGATGTAGAGTTGGCAAGGATACTTTCCTAATTTTCAGAGTGCCAATTTGTCTTAATAATTAAACTCTATAAATATGTTAAATTTATCTTAAAGAACATGATGTTCTTTGCATTACAGAAGCTTTGCAGGTTCTTGAGGTCCCATTTATCAATTGTTAGTCTAGAGACTGAGCCACTGATATTCTGTTCAGGAAATTCTGTTCAGGAAATTGCCCTTTTTATGTATATGATTGCTCTATCATAATATACACCTGCACTGCAGAAGTGGGCATCAGATTTCATTGTAGATGGTTGTGAGCCACCATGTGATTTATGGGGTTAAACTCAGGACCTATGACAGAGCAACAAGTGCTCTTAACTACTGATCTGTCGCTACAGCCCCTAATGAATACTTCTTGTGATGAGTTTCTCTCCTAGTACCATCAGCCTATGTTATGTCTTCCCTTTTTGAGAGTACCAGAGGCTTTCTATCAGGCTAATATTCTACTCAACATCTGTAGTTGTCTTGTGTAGGTGTCTTGACAATCATTAAGATTTTCTGTAAAAAGGAAATTAAAAGGAAATTTATAGTGTTATTTGCTATACATGGATATGAATTATGTCTTAGTCTTCTACTGCTGTGAGCATGACCAAAACAATCCCTATACAGGACAACATTTAACTGGGGTTGGCTTACAGATTGAAAGTGTCAGTCCTTTCGTATTAATGCACTTATATGGCAGCTGCCAGTCATGGTGCAGTATGTCTGAAAGCTCATCTTGTTCCAAAGACAAATGAAGTCTGGCTTCTAGGAAACTAGGTTGAGAGTCTTAAAGCCTATATTCATAGTGACATACTTACTCCTACAAGACTACATCTCCAAATAATGCCACTCCCTGGGACAGGCATATTCAAACTACCACAGATTACAAACATAAAATTAGGTTTCAATTTTTTTACCCTACTAAGATGATTAAAACTATTGGTAACTGTGGCTATTATAGACATTCCTGAAAATCTTTCCATATGAAGTGGCAAATGAGCTTGCTTTAACTAAGGGTAACTGATCCTCAATGTAAAACAAATAAATGAAAGTTATAGAGCTAAATTCCGTGAAATTACACTAAACTTGCTGTTAAGATTTTGTTTTATTCTTCTGTTATGTGTAATTTTATGTGGCTTTGTATTGGTATATTTGCAGATGAGTGCAGATTCCTGCTGAAGTGTTCCTCCTGGAGCTGGTGTTACAGATGATTTTTGAGTCATCTGACATGGGTCCTAGCAAAATACTCTACTGTTCTGCAAAGGCTAATAGGGTTCTTACTCACAGAAACATCTTTCCAGCTCCTGAACTTGGGAATTTAAAGACTAAATTGAAGTTTTAAAAATGTTGAGTATTTACGAATTTATCACATTAAAACAAACGTAAAATAAAAATGCTAAACATTAGTAAGAAGTTTTTGTCATGTCTGTCTCTGTTTTTACCCTTGAAAATGGACTACTAGTACTAGTACTCAATTCATAATATACTCAAAGATGATGAAAATGAGAAATCTATTAAGTGTGCTGTAGAGTGGTTAAGACAGAGTTACCATATACACAATGAAAATGTTGCTTTTGTTTCTCAATGTGACTTTCTTATTTTATGTATATCCTGAGTAGCCTTTATGATGTTAGTTGTAATTTTAGTCAGCTCATCAACACTGTGATCAGAAGTACGACAAACATATTAATGAAAAAAAATTATATAAACTTTAGTTTCCATTCGGCCTGTAATGGGCAAGATATATTCAACAGTTGAGAGCATCTCAAAGCATCTTTATATTATCTACATATCTCTGCTTCATGGCACTATTCATAGTCCATAGCAGCAAACATAGAGCCCACCATAAGAATGTTAGAAATAATTAAATATATTAATTCCAGCATGCAATACTGCTCTTATGTTCAAATGCAGCATGCCTCAACAGTACACAGACTGATATACCTTTACTTATGGGTACTTTGGTAAATTATTCTACTTTTTGTTACCATGGTAACTCCAAAATGTGGCACATCATAGTGCCCCCCTTCACAGCCTATACTAAATTCAAGAAGCTGCTACTTGATAAGTTCAGGGAGGCAAGTAATTTATTATGTGCTTACTAAAGTGTTGTTCAAAGAGTTATCACCCAGAAACTCTGAGTCATCGCCTCTCTTGATGAGTAGATTAGAGATGGCTGACCTTGCATTTATCTTTTTTCCTTCAGCCTAATCATTTCTGACTTCTCTACTTTCCTGTGTCTTCGCACCTACTTTCTCTATGTAAGGCGCCTGCTTCTTCTTTATGATCTGCTAAAATAACATTATAATTTGTTTTTCATCCTGTAATAGCCCTATTTCTATCTAAGATACAGCAGTTAAATTTGCTCAAGTCATGTTTTTGATCATGTTGGTTTTCAATATAAAAGACTCCTGTGGTTTTTCATCACTTGCAGATCAGATGTAAACTGGGAGGCATGCTGTGACATGCTGTTCAAGCTCTTTCCTATGCAGAATCCATTTCCCTTTTAAACATTTCTCCTGGTGAAAACAAAGCTGAAACTAGTGGCCAAGGTGAATATTCCATTTGCCACATTCTCATACTCTAAAGGCTCCATCAGGGCGATAATTTCTGCCATTCTGCCCATGTCTTCATGCAAGTCCTACTTGGCTCAGTCACAAAAGTTTGAAACCAATAATATGGCAATCAGGACTGTCCTACACACCTTCCCTGTACAAAAACAGAATGCCATGTCCTACAGGATTTTTCTCACTCTTTCCATTCATCCAGGCCTATGTTTTTAAAATATCTTATATCCGGCACATGTTCTTTCATCTTCACGTGTGTGAAGCTCTCTAAGTACTCATTCTTCTTCTCCCTCTGAATGCTAATTTTCATCATACAGTTTTAAGTACAATGTTCCGGAAACGAAGTTGAGTGTCTTTCTTTTATTTTCATAGATTATAAAACAAGCCATTTTTTGTGGAATTCACTCCAAAAAATTCCACAAAGGGCTTGATTTACGTTTCACGAGATGTAAAATTCAAACTAAAAGTTAGACAATACTATATATATATAAACTTTCAATAACACTTGTAGAAATGCAAATAAACAGATACAGTTTACTTCAGTGCTGTGGAGTAGGCAGGGACTGGGCATTACAGTCTTAGAGCCAATAGGCTACATTGCAGGTGATTGTGCTTTGGCAGAGAAAAATAGTTTTACCAAGGAAATGCAAAAGATTAAGAGAGGCAATACTCCTCCAGTAGTAAAAATAAGATGGAAAGGTGCAGCAATGTGTATTTCTTCATTCACCTGAAGGTAATGTTGGCTACCCCTTTATGTTCCACTCTAGAATACTAATGAAATCAACCCTTTCTGAATACATGCTAGACAGAAAAGGGATAGATACACATATTTTATTTTTTCAAGAATGGTCCTAGGCCTGTGATTCCACCACTACAAGCCTCTGATTATTCAATGGCCTTTGACATAGCTGCAAATGTGGAACAATGCTCTAGGTATAAGGTCCATCATTCATTAGGGCCATAATGCTGAAAAAGCACCCTCATCATCTTAGCTTCTTCATGTTTATTGAGCAATGAAACAGTGTTAATTATGTCTGTTATGTAACAAGGTCAATGCAAAATGGGTGCTATTACCAAATTCATTCTTCAGTCTCCAAGAGCTAGTACAGCAGTCTATAGAATGGGCAATCCAATGATCATGTGAATTTAAGTGAATTCAGTAAGCCTTCATCCAAAATATAGAGCATGGCATAGATGCACAATAAATGATGAAGAGACACTGTTATAAAAATATGTATCTAGAGATAACCAGAAACACCAATATCCCTTTTATTGAATTAATTTGTAATTTTGCATTTAATGCCTATTTTTAATGTTACAATGAAATTCCAAAGTTTCAGAAATATATCTGCTTTATGGACCACTTATTGTCCAATATTAAATGCAATTCTTGTCTCATGGGGTGAAATGATACATTTCAAAAGAGGATGGGCTGGGTAAAAATAGTTTCTGTGGTAATTATGGGACATACAGCTGGTAAATGGTAGATTTTTATGGACTAACAAATTGTTCAAAGTATTTCCATAGTTGTTCAATGAGGCCATTTGCATTATATATGCAAAGTATTAGTAATTTAGCTGGAGAATCTAACTCTTTCTTCTTCATGAGTCTCCTTTATTTCTACCTCACTTTCATATATCCCTGTTCTTGTACTTCCCACAAATCTAATAGACATCCCTCATTGTCTATCAGTTCTTCTGATGTTCTCAATATTAATGTATCCAGTATCTCTTAAAAATCAGTAAAATTACTGGAAAATGAGAATCCGACTCCAGGATGAGGAGATTTCTTAAAAGATAAATTTTATGAATGAAACAGTGTTGGAAACAACATAAAGGAACAGAGGTCAAATGTTAATCACAGGAAATTTACTTAGCTGCATTAAAATTTGCCATCATCTTGCAGACATAGAAATACATGAAAATAGCAATCTCATCACAACATTAACATCGAATGGTATGTGATGCAGGTAAACACTGGACAAGGGCAGTGGATATAAGAGAAGAATATGGCACACTATATCCCAGGATATTTTATTTAAATTCTTAAAGGAAAAGCATTCAATCAAACTAGGGGAAGTCCCTAGAGCATCATAATTTTAATCTAGACAAGCTAAGCCAGGACACTAAATAGATTTAAAAGTCATTTATCTAAGGGATGACTAGGTTTGGTCCTCAGAGGTATTTTCTTGGATTAAACAGGATGTAGACTGAGCTTAAAACACTAATTAGCTCTTTTGTTCAAGTGCATCACATTCAAGTCACATGACCCCCACAGAAAAGTTAAAAGTCAGTGATTTATTGTGTTCCTGTCAGTTATCTATACAGCAAAGAGTTAGAGATGATCAAAATTAAAATTTAAAAATTTTTATATTAGTGAATGTGAAGAAAAAAATTTACAAAAAGCTGCCTCACAAGGCTAAAATATCTTCATCAAGAAACTAGGAGACATACCTTTCATATACAACAAATAAAAGGGCAGATGTGCTGGATTATTCTATTGAATTCTAACTGGTTAGGATCACAAGAAACAGCAGGTGTTCCTTTAGTTTCACTTCTCGACAGACAGTAGCAGTTTGTCAGATGGAATTCTAGAACCCTGGAAGATAATTACTTGCCTATGAGTTTAAATTTGGGATTCAATGGGAAATAACCTTAGATGAAATGCCCAACAGTAGGGAGATAAAATCTAAAGAGACAACCTCCCGTAGATAGACAGAGCCATCAGTGGAGAAATGGGGTCACCAACCTAACTTCACATGTTTTGACACAGAATTTGTATTGCCAAAAAAAATTACAGGAAATATAATGGAGCAGGGATTGAAGAAAAGGTCATTCAGTACCAGCCCAACCTGGGAACCAACCCATGGACAGATATAAAATTCTGACCATATTACTGTTGTGCTTGCAGACAGAAGCCTAGCATGTCCTCTAAGATACATGAAGACTGAAACATGCTGCTTTTCAAGCAATAGTGCAGAGAATAGTTATCATTAAAAACTAATCATAGGGAGGAAGATAGAGGAAAGGTTGACAGTGAGTAGACATAGAAGAAGGAAGGCATGCCTGGTGGCTCAGGCCTGTAACCCCACCTAATCAGCTGCCTAAACCAGGAAGATCCAGAGTTCAAAGTCTGCCAGAATTCAGAAAGTGTTCTGGAATTTCCTAGGAAACTTGGTGAAACTCTGTCCTCAAATGGAAGGTGAGAAGATTAGTGACATAGCTCAATGGACAAACCTGGCAGGCACCAAGTCCTGTATTCAGTTCCCTGAATCAATCAATAACCAGAAGTAACCACTAATAACAACAACAACCAGAGTGGAGTAAATTACAGTGCTGTATAATGCATTCAATACATAAGTGGATGACGACATTCACTGACACAAATCCAAAGCAAATATCCTATCCTACCATTGAAATGGGCAGCAAACCTGTGATGCTGTTTTCCCAAAGAAGACATAAAAATGGACAATACATTTATGAAAATATTCCAGCATCAGGAATATGTAATGTCAAAACCTAGAGATGAGTCCTTAAATCACTTTGCACAGATCTTATACATATAAAAGAAGGTACGTGGTATCAGGGATATAGAAGAGAGGAACATTTCTACTTTGTTGGTAGGAATATAAATTAGTGCATAAATTATAGGGAATGAACAGAAGGCATCAGAAAATATAAAAACAGATCATTTTCATAATATGCCAGCCACACTTCAGGACTATACCTAAAGGGAAAAACACTCTCGTGTTTTAAGAGATATCTTTCATTTTATATATATATGTACATAGTTGCATTATGTCCATTCATTGATGTAGAAGTAGAACAGTCTAAGTTTTCACCAATATAACAATGAATAAAAACTAGGTACTATGTTTATGCCCGGTAGTATTTTTCCAGACTTATAGTAAAAGGTAATTTTTAATTAATTGCAATATGGATAAATGTAAAATGTACAATACTGTAAAATATATCAGACTTGGAAAAAATTACCACATGATGCCATTTAGATAATGCTTATAAAATAGAGACCACTATAATAATGGGGAAGGGTCTTCGTCATGGTTTTAGGTAGGTAGTCTGAAAAGACATTGTTTTTAGGATTGCATAAAGTTCACATGTTTGAGGAGATAACATGAAGCATGACAGAAATAATTAAGTTATTATACAGCACATGTGAAATTGGTTAAGGGGATCTTAAGTATGCTTAGTAGAGACTCACAGTGGATGTCAATGAATATACTAAGCTAGATGACTTGGTCATTTCATGTGCATACGTATATAGAGACATAAGAAGAGTCCTTAAGTCTGTTAAGGATGTTAATCAATTCCACCTCAATATTACTGAAGAAAAATAGTCTGCAAATTTCTAAACCCAGAAATAACACATAAGTAAATCTTTACAATATCTTTATTATTCCAATATGTCTCATGTTCTTTTTTCATTCTGCATAATAATAATTATAATTTGTGTGTGTGTGTGTGTGTGTGTATGTGTGTGTGTGTGTGTGTATGTGTGGTATATGTGTGTTTGTACATGTGTCTCTTCAAATATATGGATGAGTGTATGTATGGCCATTAATGCAAATGTGCGTTATTGCAAATATGAGTGCAGGAGTGTTCATACTTGTATCTGAAAGTTGTTTTGAAGAAGACAATATGATTCTGTCATTTCTAGGAATATGCCCACCGATGAAGAAAGTAATTGACATTTTAACAGTCTGTGCATTACTCATCTCAAGAAGCACAATGGTTCTCTTTAATCTTTTCTATAGGAAGAATGGTCTCTCATTTATGGATTACTGGGACATATATCCCCAGCCTATGGTGTAGGAGCAACAGGCTGTCAGCAAGCAGGACTATGTAATTAATCTCCTCTTACCGCACAACTCTGAAAGAGAGAAATGAAAGGACACTAGGGGAGTGCAGTTGCATTTCGTGAAGAAAAAAATATGAAGGTTACCTTTGGCTTTTCCCATTACTCCTTTTATGAGTCCCAGTTCTAACTTTCTATTTCAATCAGGACTAATAGAATAGAGAGAAGAAAGATTTCTTGGCTTCCAATTTAAATGTGATGGTGGCAGAATTTGTTTAAACTCTTAAAAGTTATATTTTCAGAAGGTTTTTCTTATCTGATATATATATATATATATATATATATGTGTGTGTGTGTGTGTGTGTGTGTGTGTGTGTGTGTGTGTATGTATATATTATATGAAAGGCAAACAATTATAAAGAAGTGAGAATTGATATTATTGGAAGTTAAAGTTAATTGAGAAGGTTCCTGTGCTCTTGTAATTACATTGAATAGAGTTAAATCACTTAACTTTTAGGAAAATTAATCTTTAACCTTTTTAAGCATAGGCATCTTAATTTTTGAGTATAAGATACTTATAAAATACTATAATAGGGTACTAATAGGGAGAATAAGGTACTTATAAGAAATAGTGAATAACTCCAAAATAATTAGTGAAATTGAATGAGATTAGCCCCTTCTCTCTCCTCACTTATAGAGCTTTTCAAAGTATATATGCATCATTCCATTCCATCCTAAGAGTAGTGAAAATTGTATGTCATTGTACATTCTTGTTTCCATTTGTGAAGAGTTCTTATGCTGAATGGCTGGTGCCTTGTGGTGATTCTATGGCTGTGGTAAGAAACCTTGATCAAGGCAACTTATAGAAGAATGAGCTTATTGGTTGTAACAGCTATTCCTGGATGTCAACTTTACTATGTCTGGAATGAATTACATTCCAAAATTCGAGGGCTCACCTGTGATCCAAATCTTGAGGCTGGAAGACTCAAGTTTCTGACCTGAATCTTGGCATGGAGAACTTAAGGCATAGTGGCTTTGAAAAGTTTAGTCTCAGGCAAGGTAGGATACACCATTGATCCCATGAGACTAATGCAAGAAGATCTCTTGTTCAAGGTCAGCCTGGGACGAAACAATTTCCAGATCTAGTTGTGGTGGTACACACCTTTAATTTGGACACAACTTCTGCTGGAGATCTATATAATGACACTGGAAAAAGGAAGATTCTGTTCTCCTTGCCTGCTTGCACTTACTTGGCTGCACATCTGTTGGAATTTACTTCTGTAGAAGACCAGCTAAAACAAATAACATCATGTGACTGACCAACTGCTAGACTCTTGGACTTCCCACTCACAGCTGATCATTGTTGAGGTAGTTAAACTACAAACATCACAATAAATTTCCTTAATATAAAGAGATATTCCATAAATTCTGTGACTCTAAAGAATGATGACTAATACATTGGCCTTTCAATTTCAGGCAGTTAGAACCCATTATCATCATAGAAAGGAACATGGGAGAAGACAGGTGAGTAGTAGCTCATCTGGAGACATGACCTGGAAGGAGAGAGAGACAGAG